>NC_090929.1:25018800-25321830 GCF_040938575.1 Ambystoma mexicanum | reverse complement strand
GCAGAGAGAATCCAGCAGATTTATGGAGGAAAAGGAAAAGGAAGCATGAAGCATTGACCTGAAACAGTAGATGTGTTTGAGAACAGTTCAGAAGACACAGAATATGACCACACATAGCACATAGAGGCGATTAACCTTGCAAAGAATGCTATGTATACACACAGACACACACTCACAAGCTTACCTGGGAGACTCTAAAGGAGGACTGAGGAAGGCCATACCCGAAGGTGTAAAGGAGCCATTTGGCTGGTTGGAGACAGGAATGGGAGGACTCAACGTGGTCATGGAGCTGCAGGGCGGGAGGATGTTCATCATAAGGCGCCCCCAGGTGGCGATGTTAATGTTCATCTGTGCAGCCCGTAGAAAATCCTTCCCTGGGAGGAAGAGAGGAGTTAAGGGAGCTCAGTAAGCAGGGGCTCCAAGGGCCACCAAACTTACATACTTCTATTAACTCACATCACTCAAGTGTAGACCTAAAGACAGGACTAGGCCTTTTAGCACAGTTTGTGATTCAAGCTTTCCAAGATTATGAAATAATTTTCTGCGGTCAACAAATCAATTCCCCCCCCCCAGATTTCTTGTGCATTTTAACTTTATGTTACATTCCTCATGTTTTAAGCTGTTGCACATCAGCTTTGCAGGGACTGTCACAATAGAACGTGTGGCTGTGCTACATACAACAAACTAATACACAGACACCCCTTAAGAAAGGCATGGAAGTAACTCTTCAGCCTCCAAGGTCGAATCACAAAACTCTGTGGCACCACAAAAGGTGTTCGACCACTAATTGGGCACGCAGTATTTGCATACTGAAACAGTAGGTAGTGACTCATTCCTGTGCTGGAGGCTAAGGGGTGACGCTGGGCTGACCCTGGGGGCAGGGAACTGCCCCCACTCCCAGGGAGGCACTACAACGCATCCCCCCCATGGCTCTGCACGTGCTTCGCCTCATGGCAATTTCCCACCATACAATTGCACAACTTTGGGTTAAGTAGAAAGTGTCACACTGATAGGAGATACAAACGGAAGTGGTTCACAAAGTGACCAGCCACAACCACAAAACAAATCCTACCGTTGAGAACCGCTGGTTCAGCCAGACGCGCACATTCACAAAAGGGGCTTTCATGTTTTTTTAGTGTCCATGCGAGCCTGAGAAATCTATACTAATAGTCCGTTTAACAACAGGGGGAAACCTGCACTTGCAGGTTGCATGGGTTTCTGCACTCCGTGGTCTAAAGCCAAAATGGCAGAAAGCAAACATGTGCCCCACCAGCCCCATCAAGGACAGCTGTACAAATTGTAGTTCCCATGACCCCCATACCACCCATGGCCTGTAGTTCCCATGTCCCCATGCCCTGTAGTTCCCATGCCCCCCCATTCCCCTATACCATGTAGTTCCCATGTCCCCCATACCCCCATGCCCTGTAGTTGCCATGCCCCCATTCCCTGTAGTTCCCATGCCCCCATATCCCTCATGCCCTGTAGTTCCCATGCCCCCATCCCCCATAGTTCCCATGCCCCCCCATGCCCTATAGTTCCCATGCCCCCATCCCCCCATGCCCTGTAGTTCCCATGCCCCCCATACCATGTAGTTCCCATGCCCCCATGCCCTGTAGTTCCCATGCCCCCATGCCCTGTAGTTCCCATGGCCCCCATACCATGTAGTTCCCATGTCTCCCATACCCCCATGCCCTGTAGTTCCCATGCCCTGTAGTTCCCATGCCCCCATTCACCCATACCATGTAGTTCCCATGTCCCCCATTCCCCCATGCCCTGTAGTTCCCATTCCCCCATACCCTCCCATGCCCCGTAGTTCCCATGCCCCCATGCCCTGTAGTTCCCCATGCCCCCATGCCCTGTAGTTCCCATGCCCTGTAGTTCCCATGCCCCCCATACTCCCCCATGCCCTGTAGTTCCCATGCCCCCCATACCCACCATGCCCTGTAGTTCCCATGCCCCCCATACCGCCCATGTCCTGTAGTTCCCATGCCCCCCCCATGCCCCTGTAGTTCCCATGCCCACCATGCCCTGTAGTTCCCATGCCCCATTCCCTTTAGTTCCCATGCCCCCCATACCGCCCATGGCCTGTAGTTCCCATGCCCCCCATTCCCCCATGCCCTGTAGTTCCCATGCCCCCCATACCCTCAATGCCCACCATGCCCTGTAGTTCCCATGCCCCCATGCCCTGTAGTTCCCATGCCCCCCATGCCCTCCATGCCCCGTAGTTCCCATGCCCCCATGCCCTGTAGTTCCCATGCCCCCATTCCCCCTTGCCCTGTAGTTCCCATGCCCCCCATGCCCTGTAGTTCCCATGCCCCCCTATTCCCCATACCATGTAGTTCCCATGCCCCCATACCCCCATGCCATGTAGTTCCCATGCCCCCATGCCCTGTAGTTCCCATGCCCCCATACCCCATGCCATGTAGTTCCCATGCCCCCCATACCCCATGACATGTAGTTCCCATGCCCCCCATACCTCCCATGCCCTGTAGTTCCCGTGCCCCCCATACCTCCCATGCCCTGTAGTTCCCATGCCCCATTCCCCCTTGCCCTGTAGTTCCCATGCCCCCATTCCCCCTTGCCCCCTTGCCCTGTAGTGCTCATGCCCCCATACCCCCATTCCCCCATGCCCTGCAGTTCCCATGCCCCACCATACGCCTCATGCCCTGTAGTTCCCACGCCCCCCCATTCCACCATGCCCTGTAGTTCCCATCCCCTCCATACCCCCCATGCCCTGTAGTTCCCATGCCCTATAGTTCCCATGCCCCCTCATACCCTGTAGTTCCCATTCCCCCATACCCCCATGCCCTGTAGTTCCCATGTCCCCCATTCCCCCATGCCCTGTAGTTCCCTTGTCCCCCATGCCCTGTAGTTCCCATGCCCCCCACCCCCCCCATGCCATGTAGTTCCCATGCCCCCCATTCCCCCATGCCCTGTAGTTCCCATGCCCCCATTCCCTCCATGCCCTGTAGTTCCCATGCCCCCATACCATGTAGTTCCCATGCCCCCCATTCCCCTATACCATGTAGTTCCCATGTCCCCCATTCCCCCATGCCCTGTAGTTCCCATGCCCCCCATACCCCCATTCCCCCATGCCCTGTAGTTCCCATGCCCCATGCCCCCATGCCCTGTAGGTCCCATGCCCCATTCCCCCATGCCATGTAGTTCCCATGCCCCCATTCCTCCATGCCCTGAACAAGATTACATGCTCAAGATAAATTAACACGGTGAGATCTAAGGGGACCTTGAGCCAGGAGCCAGTGTGGGTATTAGGAGTGTGGAGAAGGAGTTGGACGGGTTGCAGTAGGTCAAGGGGAAAGGGACAGAGCGAGCAAGTGAGAGACAGAGATGGACACTGATTCAAGGCAGCGTGGGTAGAGACAGGTGGAAGGAGGAACAGTAGGGAATAGGTGGAGTAGAGGAAAGAAGAGGAATGGAGTGGGTGAAAGGAGGAGCAGTGTAGGGAATAAGTGGAGTAGAGGAAAGAAGAGGAATGAGTGCGTGCAAGGAGGAGCAGTGTAGGGAATAAGTGGAGTAGAGGAAAGAAGAGGAATGAAGTGGGTGAAAGGAGGAGCAGTGTAGGGACTAGGTGGAGTAGAGGAAAGAAGAGGAATGAAGTGGTTGAAAGGAGGAACAGGCGTGGGAATGGAGTCAGAGTTCCACCTGCGATCAAGGAGGACACATAGACCCTCTCTCATTTATGTAATTTATGATACGTAAAAGATTGGGCAACTCGGAATAGATAGAAGTCTATCTTCAGTGAGGTTTCGTTTTCTTGCCCTCAGAAACCTCCATGTCGTTCAATGCATTTTCGTTGGCTTTCCAGGCTGCAGAGCCAAGGGTCCCAGTCTATATGGTTCCACTGGAGCGGATATGTTGGCTTACCAGGCTGCAGAGCCAAGGGTCCCAGTCTATACGGTTCCACTGGAGGAGATGTGTGGCTTTCCAGGCTGCAGACCCAAGGGTCCCAGTCTATATGGTTCCACTGAAGCAGATGTGTTGGCTTTCCAGGCTGCAGACCCAAGGGTCCCAGTCTATACGGTTCCACTGAAGCAGATGTGTGGCTTTCCAGGCTGCAGAGCCAAGGGTCCCAGTCTATATGGTTCCACTGGAGCGGATATGTTGGCTTACCAGGCTGCAGAGCCAAGGGTCCCAGTCTATACGGTTCCACTGGAGGAGATGTGTGGCTTTCCAGGCTGCAGACCCAAGGGTCCCAGTCTATATGGTTCCACTGGAGCGGATATGTTGGCTTACCAGGCTGCAGAGCCAAGGGTCCCAGTCTATACGGTTCCACTGGAGTGGATGTGTTGGCTTTCCAGGCTGCAGAGCCAAGGGTCCCAGTCTATATGGTTCCACTGGAGCGGATATGTTGGCTTACCAGGCTGCAGAGCCAAGGGTCCCAGTCTATACGGTTCCACTGGAGGAGATGTGTGGCTTTCCAGGCTGCAGACCCAAGGGTCCCAGTCTATATGGTTCCACTGAAGCAGATGTGTTGGCTTTCCAGGCTGCAGACCCAAGGGTCCCAGTCTATACGGTTCCACTGGAGCGGATGTGTTGGCTTTCCAGGCTGCTGAGTCAAGGGTCCCAGTCTATATGGTTCCACTGGAGTGTAGGTGTTGGCTTTCCAGGCTGCAGAGCCAAGGGTCCCAGTCTATACGGTTCCACTGGAGCAGAAGTGTTGGCTTTCCAGGCTGCAGACCCAAGCGTCCCAGTCTATATGGTTCCGCTGGAGCGGATGTGTGGCTTTCCAGGCTGCAGAGCCAAGGGTCCCAGTCTATACGGTTCCACTGGAGCGGATGTCATGGCTTTCCAGGCAGCAGAGGCAAAGGTCCCAGTGTATATGGTTCCACTGGAGTGGATGTGTTGGCTTTCCAGGCTGCAGAGCCAAGGGCCCCAGTCTATATGGTTCCACTGGAGCGGATGTGTTGGCTTTCCAGGCTGCAGAGCCAAGGGTCCCAGTCTATATGGTTCCACTGGAGCGGATATGTTGGCTTACCAGGCTGCAGAGCCAAGGGTCCCAGTCTATACGGTTCCACTGGAGGAGATGTGTGGCTTTCCAGGCTGCAGACCCAAGGGTCCCAGTCTATATGGTTCCACTGGAGCAGATGTGTTGGCTTTCCAGGCTGCAGAGCCAAGGGTCCCAGTCTATATGGTTCCACTGGAGCGGATATGTTGGCTTACCAGGCTGCAGAGCCAAGGGTCCCAGTCTATACGGTTCCACTGGAGGAGATGTGTGGCTTTCCAGGCTGCAGACCCAAGGGTCCCAGTCTATATGGTTCCACTGAAGCAGATGTGTTGGCTTTCCAGGCTGCAGACCCAAGGGTCCCAGTCTATACGGTTCCACTGGAGCGGATGTGTTGGCTTTCCAGGCTGCTGAGTCAAGGGTCCCAGTCTATATGGTTCCACTGGAGTGGAGGTGTTGGCTTTCCAGGCTGCAGAGCCAAGGGTCCCAGTCTATACGGTTCCACTGGAGCAGAAGTGTTGGCTTTCCAGGCTGCAGACCCAAGCGTCCCAGTCTATATGGTTCCGCTGGAGCGGATGTGTGGCTTTCCAGGCTGCAGAGCCAAGGGTCCCAGTCTATACCGTTCCACTGGAGCGGATGTCATGGCTTTCCAGGCAGCAGAGGCAAAGGTCCCAGTGTATATGGTTCCACTGGAGCAGATGTGTTGGCTTTCCAGGCTGCAGAGCCGGGGGTCCCAGTCTATATGGTTCCACTGGAGCAGATGTGTGGCTTTCCAGGCTGCTGAGACAAAGGTCACAGTCTATATGGTTCCAATGGAGTGGATGTGTTGGCTTACCAGGCTGCAGAGCCAAGGGTCCCAGTCTATATGGTTCCACTGGAGTGGATATGTTGGCTTACCAGGCTGCAGAGCAAAGGGTCCCAGTCTATACGGTTCCACTGGAGATGTGTGGCTTTCCAGGCTGCAGACCCAAGGGTCCCAGTCTATATGGTTCCACTGGAGCAGATGTGTTGGCTTTCCAGGCTGCAGAGCCAAGGGTCCCAGTCTATATGGTTCCACTGGAGCGGATATGTTGGCTTACCAGGCTGCAGAGCCAAGGGTCCCAGTCTATACGGTTCCACTGGAGGAGATGTGTGGCTTTCCAGGCTGCAGACCCAAGGGTCCCAGTCTATATGGTTCCACTGAAGCAGATGTGTTGGCTTTCCAGGCTGCAGACCCAAGGGTCCCAGTCTATACGGTTCCACTGGAGCGGATGTGTTGGCTTTCCAGGCTGCTGAGTCAAGGGTCCCAGTCTATATGGTTCCACTGGAGTGGAGGTGTTGGCTTTCCAGGCTGCAGAGCCAAGGGTCCCAGTCTATACGGTTCCACTGGAGCAGAAGTGTTGGCTTTCCAGGCTGCAGACCCAAGCGTCCCAGTCTATATGGTTCCGCTGGAGCGGATGTGTGGCTTTCCAGGCTGCAGAGCCAAGGGTCCCAGTCTATACCGTTCCACTGGAGCGGATGTCATGGCTTTCCAGGCAGCAGAGGCAAAGGTCCCAGTGTATATGGTTCCACTGGAGCAGATGTGTTGGCTTTCCAGGCTGCAGAGCCGGGGGTCCCAGTCTATATGGTTCCACTGGAGCAGATGTGTGGCTTTCCAGGCTGCTGAGACAAAGGTCACAGTCTATATGGTTCCACTGGAGTGGATGTGTTGGCTTACCAGGCTGCAGAGCCAAGGGTCCCAGTCTATATGGTTCCACTGGAGTGGATGTGTTGGCTTACCAGGCTGCAGAGCCAAGGGTCCCAGTCTATATGGTTCCACTGGAGTGGATGTGTTGTCTTACCAGGCTGCAGAGCCAAGGGTCCCAGTCTATATGGTTCCACTGGAGTGGATGTGTTGGCTTTCCAGGCTGCAGAGCCAAGGGTCCCAGTCTATACGGTTCCACTGGAGCAGATGTGTTGGCTTTCCAGGCTGCAGAGCCAAGGGTCCCATTCTATACGGTTCCACTGGAGTGGATGTGTTGGCTTACCAGGCTGCAGAGCCAAGGGTCCCAGTCTATACCGTTCCACTGGAGCAGATGTGTTGGCTTTCCAGGCTACAGAGCCAAAGGGTCCCAGTCTATACGGTTCCACTGGAGCGGATGTGTTGGCTTTCTAGGCTGCAGAGCCAAGGGTCCCAGTCTATACGGCTCCACTGGAGCGGATGTGTGGGCTTTCTAGGCTGCAGAGCCAAGGGTCCCAGTCTATACGGTTCCACTGGAGCGGATGTGTTGGCTTTCCAGGCTGCAGAGCCAAGGGTCCCAATCTATACCATTCCACTGGAGCAGAGCCAAAGGGTCCCAGTCTATACGGTTCCACTAGAGCAGATGTGTGGCTTTCCAGGCTGCAGAGCCAAGGGTCCCAGTCTATACGGTTCCACTGGAGTGGATGCGTTGGCTTTCCAGGCTGCAGAGCCACATGTCCCAGTCTATATGGTTCCACTGGAGCAGATGTGTGGCTTCCCAGGCTGCAGACCCAAGGGTCCCAGTCTATATGGTTCCACTGAACCGGATGTGTTGGCTTTCCAGGCTGCAGAGCCACATGTCCCAGTCTATATGGTTCCACTGGAGCGGATTTGTTGGCTTTCCAGGCTGCAGAGCCAAGGGTCCCATCTATATGGTTGCACTGGAGCGGATGTGTTGGCTTTCCAGGCTGCAGAGCCAAGGGTCCCAGTCTATATGGTTCCACTGGAGCAGATATGTTGGCTTTCCAGGCTGCAGAGCCAAGGGTCCCAGTCTATATGGTTCCGCTGGAGGGGATGTCTTGCCTTTCCAGGCTGCAGAGCCAAGGGCCCCAGTCTATACGGTTCCACTGGAGCGGATGTGTTGGCTTTCCAGGCTGCAGAGCCAAGGGTCCCAGTCTATATGGTTCCGCTGGAGGGGATGTCTTGCCTTTCCAGGCTGCAGAGCCAAGGGCCCCAGTCTATACGGTTCCACTGGAGCGGATGTGTTGGCTTTCCAGGCTGCAGAGCCAAGGGTCCCAGTCTATATGGTTCCACTGGAGCAGAAGTGTTGGCTTTCCAGGCTGCAGAGCCAAAGGTCCCAGTCTATATGGTTCCTCTGGAGCGGATGTTTTGGCTTTCCAGGCTGCAGACCCAAGCGTCCCAGTCTATATGGTTCCACTGGAGCGGATGTGTTGGCTTTCCAGGCTGCAGAGCCAAGGGTCCCAGTCTATACGGTTCCAATGGAGTGGATGCATTGGCTTTCCAGGTTGCAGATCAAAAGGCTCCCAAGTCTATACGGTTCCACTGGAGCAGATGTGTTGGCTTTCCAGGATGCAGAGCCAAGGGACCCAGTCGATACGTTTCTAGAGGATTTCCTCATCCCCTCCGGTGTTGCAGGCTCTATAGCTTCCTGAGCCCTTCTTCTGAGCTACTTGCAGGCTTTCGGGATCCAGTACCGAATGATAGTCTTATCAGCAGCTGTGCCAATGGGCACAGCCCACAAAGATAGAGAGGGACCTTGTGGGTCACTCTTGATCTTCCTCTCACCATCGGTCTCATTGTGACTCATCTGACCCCGCTCAACCCTCCTCCCACTGCCTGGTCTTGACTAGGACCAACCAGGCGCATAGGAACTTGCTTGTTCTTGCTGTGGAAGGTTGCCCAGGGCAATGCCAGTGGTTCAGATTCATGCAAAACCTTCCACCCATCACTTTTGTGCTTACAGTGTGTCTCACAAGAGGGTATTCCCAGAACGTGGGTCCTTTGCTCGCTGCGCCATAGGGAAGCAAGCTGCACCTCACTGAAGAGGCCCAACAAGGCCGAAACATGTCTGGGGTTGCTTGTGTTTCCGTGTAGAGGGGACTTGGCCTAGCAGTTCGGGTTGGGCTGCGACCATTGGTGGCAGTACCTGATTGATTTGCATATGGCTGGACCCCTTTTGCAATGTCGCAGACGGGCTAAAAAACGATGGTGTGGAAGGTTGCCCAGAGCAATGTCAGTGGTACAGATTCATTCAAAACCTTCCACCCATCACTTTTTGTGCTTACTGTTCTTGCTACCTAGGCCTGCCTCCTATTCACCCAGTTCCTTAATACACAACATTCAGGGGGCGAGTTCCTTTTGCGCTCTTGATGTTGGTCTCCGTCTTCTTTTTGCACGCTTGCTAACTTTTCCTCGGAGTTCTTTTCTTGTTCTCTTTGAGATCGGCCACCCCAGTGATACTTATCCTCTGTCACAATCGGCTCCTGCTAAGCCCTACCCCTGTCCATAGATTTCAACTCCCATGTTCTCATATTATTCTCTCCTCATGTTCTCACCTCTTCTCTCTCTTCCTCCTGCCATTACCAACTCCACTCAGGGTACCACCTTCCTCTATCCATGTTCACTCCCCGATGTCGCCACCTCCTCCATTTTCTTAATCTCTACCACCTCCTGTTCTCCGACAACCCATGATGATATCACCTCCTCAGTTCCAACCAGCTTCTCCTTTTCACTCTCACCTTTGATGTATCACCTCCTCCTGCGTTCCCTTGCTGCCGCCTCTCTTCGACCTCTGCTTCTTCTACCACTCTACAGTCTTTAGCCTTCTGCAAACACTAGCCTCCTATCCTACAGATTTACCCTAAGCAACCGGTAATCCGTGCCTTTGTACAATGTTCCCTCCTCCCTCTGGGCGGGATTCCCAGTGAGGGTCTGCACCTCTGCTTGGTAGTTGAGTGAAGGTTAGGAGTGGCTGTTCTGTGAGGCCACCTGGTACAAGTTTGGCCTTAAGGGGCTGGATCTACCTTATTAAAGGGATGTCCGCCATTTTGGACGTTAATTCTTGCTCTCCGACCCTGCCGGTTGCTGCTTGTACTCAGTTTGAGGATCCAGTGTTTATAGCGTATGGCGTGGCAACTGGAAATACGTTAGAAAATCTTGCTGAACAGATTGTTTTCGATGTTTCCTTGTGAATGCAGGTTAAGAGCAATGTTGTATTCCGGGTGCTATTACCTCTTGCCAGGGATCAATGTGACATTGGTTTCCTGCACTGAATCTGCAGTGCTTGGGGCATTTCAAAGGGGCAACGGTGTGTCAGCTGGACAACAGAGTACCACACACGCCTCACAGAATTTATAAAATAAATTACTTTTAGTGTCAAACAAAGGTGCTTGTATCACTCGCTACCATGGCTCCTTTCCCCTTAAGGGCGAAAGCTTTCTAAATGATGGTCAGAGGTTTGAGCTCATTTATAAAGCGCTTTAGGCTCTCAATACTGAATGAGATTCACAGACATTGCACTGCAGGTTTGCACAATGGATTAGTGTGGGATTAGCTTCTCCAGGGTTTCTCTGTCCTACTATGCTGATGGCTGAGGAATCTTCAGGCCCCCAAGTCTTGTCTGTGATGGGCCCCAGCCATGTGATATGATATGATATATGATATGATAAGGCAATTGTAACGCGCCTATACACAAGTGTTTCAAGGCGCGACGAGGCGGGGGGGGAACAAGGGGAGACAGACAACGATCTTACTAGGCCAGGTGTCATTCAGATCGCGCAAGTGCAAGGGTAGAGGGGAAGGGAAAAGTGCATGGGGGAAAGGGAGAGGGGAAAGTGCAGTACAGGGTTATTAGCATACAGCATACAGGATAAATAAGAAGGGCCAGCTGGTGGCAAGTGCGAGGTAAGTGCAGACAAGTGCTGGGAAGGGGGGCTGTATGGATACAGACACAGTCCCGTAGTGCAGGGGTTGCCGTGGAGGCAGTGCAGGGGAGAGTGGCTGGGCCGAGAACGGTGAATGGCCCAGTTGCAGATTCAGTGCAGTTTCAGTAGTATTAGCAGGGGAGAGGGGGAGAGAAAGCGGAGGCAAAGAGGAAGGTTTTGAGGTGCTTCCGGAACCGCAGCTGGTTCTCCTATAGTTTCAGTGAGGTAGGAAGGCTGTTCCAGAGGGAGGCCCCTGCAGTGGAAAGAGATCTGCCCCCAACTCGTTGTTTGGAGAAGCGGCTGACCCTGGGGGAGTTGGAGGCGGATGAGCGAAGAGCTCGAGAAGGAAGATATTTAGGAAGAGAGAGTTGAAGGTATTTTGGCCCAAGGCCCCAGACGGCGTTGTGGACAATGCAGAGGGTTTTGAACTTGATCCTCGCAGTCACTGGGAGCCAGTGTAGTGATTTCAATCCTGGAGAGATACGGTCCCTGGGCTTGAGGCCAAGGACAAGTCTTGCAGTCCTGTTCTGGATGAGTTGCAAAGGGCGGAGAGTAGAGGCGGGCAGATTAAGATAGAGGCTGTTACAGTAGTCCAGCTTAGAGAGAACCAGGGCTCTAGAGACAGTGAGCTTCTGGGGGAAGGAGAGGAAAGGAAGGATACCTCTGAGGAGGTGTAGCTGGTAGTGTGACTTCTTAGATACGTCGGATATGTGAGGAGAGAAGGAGAGTGTGGAGTCAAAGATGACCCCAAGGTTTTTTGCCTTGCATGTAGGAGCAGGAAGAGGGCCCAGAGAGGCCGGCCAGAGAGCTGCAGGGAAGGAGGGAGTGGGAGTGCCGATGAGTAGAATTCTCAGTCTTACTGGCATTAAGGCAGAGTTCGTTGGCGGCACACCATTCCTGGATAGCAGAAAGACAGTCAGAGATGAGGGAAGGAGAAGAGGAGGCCGAGGGTAGCCTGAAAATGAGTTGGGTATCATCCGCATAGGACTGAAAGTAGGGGCAGAGAGCGGCGATGTGGTGGGCGAGAAGTGCCAGATACTGGTTGAACAGCCAGGGAGAGAGGTTAGATCCCTGGGGGACACCACAGGTAGAGAAGAAGATGTCAGAGAGGAAAGACCCCAGTTGGACCTGGTAGGGTTGATTTTAGAGGAAAGAGGTCAGCCACGTCAGAGCCTGACCAGTGATACCGAGGTTATCACGGAGACGGTTGAGCAGGATGGTATGGTTGACAGTATCAAAGGCAGAAGAGAGATCAAGCAAAATGAGAACACATGGAATGTTAGAGTCAAAGTTCGAGAGCAGGTCCTCACGGATGTTCAGGAGAGCAGTTTCCGTGCTTCTGGCAGCTCTGAAGCCAGACTGATGGTCATGAAGACTACCAACACATGCAGCATGGAGATTAAGCTGGGAGATGGCCAGTTTCTCCAGGAGCTTGCCCAGGAAGGGAGTGATAGAGATTGGGCAGGAAGGGTCGGAAGAGGGTTTCTTAAGAAGGGGGTGAACAAGGGAGTGCTTAAGGGGGGAAGGGAAGACTTCAGAGGCGAAGGAGCGATTGCAGAAGTCAGCAAGGGCAGGAGCCAAGGAGTCAATGTGGTCCTTGATAGTTTTGGAGGAACAGGGGTGGACCTGTTTTGACGAGACTTTCATAGATCGGACTTGTCTTGAAACCTCGTCAGCAGAAAAAAGGGGAAAGGAAGAGAAGGAGAGAGGAGGGGTGGCTGCAGAAGAGCCAGAGGAAGGGCAGGGAATAGAGGGGGGGAGGTTATAGGAGGAGAGTGAGGACAGGATGTCCTGAGTTTTTGAAATGAAGTGAGAGGCCAGTGCCGTGCAGAGGGCCTGGGAGGGGACAGGAGAGGTAGAGACTGCAGCAGGGTTGGCCAGCTCCTTGCAGATTTTAAAGAGTTCGGCCGAATTGTTAGATGCCGCAGAGATGCGGGCTTGGATAAGGGCTCTCTTCTTGGTGAGAACGGAGAGCCGGTATTGCCTTTGGAGCAGGCGACAGGCCAGTTTGTCAGAGGATGAACATGAAGCACGCCATTTCCTCTCTGCCACCCTGCACTTGCGTTTAAGGGTGACGAGATCCGAGTCATACCAGGAGTTACATTTGGCTTTGGGCTTCAGGCGGATTCTCATGACGGGGGCAAGGATATCAAGAGTATCAGATATAGCAGAGTGGAGAGGGCTGTATCAGGGTGGGAGTCAGCCGAAGGGGGAGGAGGGGGCAAGAAGGTGGCAGCGAAAGCCTCAACTGACACGCGCTTCATGGGTCGGATGACCGAGAAGGAAGGTGGCAGTGATGGGGGTGGCTTTGCCTGTGGGGTAGGGAAGGTGAGGTGGGAGGAGAGGAGAAAGTGATCACTCCAGGAGAGAGGAGTGGAGAGAGGGACAGAGAGGGGAAGGTCAGAAGAGATCAGGGCATCAAGAGTGTGCCCTGCAGAATGAGTCGGCCCAGACGGGAGAATAGAGAGTGAGAGAGAGTCGCAGAGGTTGCGAAAGAGTCCAGAGGGGGGACAGGAGGCATCCAGGTGGATGTTGAAGTCTCCAAGAAAGAGGAGTTGAGTGGTTGAGGACAGGAGTGAGGAGGAGAGGTCTGCCCACTCGGAGAGGAAGGAGGAAATTTGACCAGGTGGCCGATAGATAGTAGCCACGGTAAGGGAATGGCTAGGAGAGAGAGAGAGAGTCGGCAGACAAGACATTCAAAAGAGGAGTAGGTCTGCATGGGAGTAACAGTGGCAGGAATCCACTCAGGGAAGATAAGGGCCACACCTCCCCCCACACGGTTGGGCCTGGGCACAGAGAGGATCTTGTAACCGTCGGGTAGGAGTGTGTCAAAGCTGGTGACAGAGCTGGCCGTGAACCATGTCTCAGTGAGACCGAGTACGTCAAGGTCAAGTTCCTCAAGAAGGCGGCAGATATCAGAGGAATGTTTGACGGCAGAGCGAGAGTTAAGAGTGGCAATGTGGAGAAGTTTGCCATCTTTGAAGGATTTCCGGGGAGGGGTACAGATCAGAGGTACGCCCTGCGGAGGTGAAGAAGGAGCACGAGAGGGGGTGGGGAGGGAGGGAAGAGGCAAGTTAGTCGAGGACAGAGGAGGGGGCACAGCAGGAGAAGAAAGGAAGTTGATGAGGCGTGGGAAGCGTCTATCGAAGAGGTGAAGGTTGGCCTGAGGGCCTTGGACCAAGAAGGTCCCGTTAGCATAGACATTAATGATGGCCTTAGAGGAGTGGAAGGAAGCCAAGAGGACATCCCAACGGGTGCCACCATAAATGGGAGAAGAGGAGAAAGGAGAGAGCACAGAGACCATATGAAGGGTCCATAGGTCAGGAGAAGGCACGAAAAAGAGGATGTCAGTGAGAGTTACCTTGGAGGAGGCACTAGTGTAGGTGTCAGCGATAGGGAGGCCTGGGTTGGAGACGAGGATGTCCTTTTTAAACATTTTCCTACCAGATTTAGTGAGGAGAGCAGGATAGTCAATGAAGAAGCAGTTAGAAAAGATTGGTGAGATAGAGAGCACCATAGAATAGGAGGGAGTGGGTGGGGGAAGACAGGACAAGCGCAAGCGGACAGGAAGAGAGCGGCAGGCGTTAGTTTACCACAAATTCAGAACATAGTAAGCGTATCAGGTACACAGTGGAGAGGCCACCTAAGTTTGAAAATCCTGCAGAGAGAGAAAAAACCCTAGTTTACCACAAATTCAGAACACAAAGAAGTGTAGCCGCACTGCGAGGAAGTGAACAGGTAGGGGTGGGGTGGGCCGAGGGAGCAGGTGGAGCTCACAAGATGAAGCGGTGGAATGGCCCTGGCGTCCCCTGCGGACACCTGCAACACACCGGGAGCCGCAAAGGAGGGAGCCGCCCTTTGCCTAAGTGATTGGTACCAAGATGGATCTTCCCCATATCACCCCTGGGCCCTACACCCACTGGCAGACGGTGACACCTAGCCAGACCCCACAACCAGGTCAGGGACTTTAGGTCACAGGAGGAATAAAGGGGAAACGCTGAACGGAAAGGAGGAATGGCAGGGGAGTGAACAGAAAAAAAGCAGAAAACTGAAGTGTATGAAGAAGAGCCGAACGAAAAGGAGAAGTAAAAGGAGGAAAGGGAAGGGTGGAGGAAGCAATACCACTGGGAGGTAGGGGTGGAGCAGAGTGGAGAAGTTACAGGAACGAGTTGCTGGGTAATAGAGGATGGAGGACTAAGAGGAGAGACGGAGAAAGAAAACGGATGAGTAAAGAAGAACAAAGTAGAGAAGATGGTAGAAAAGTTGAATGGGAAAACTCGCCAAGATTCTAATAAGTCATGAACTAGTAACCAAATCCTGGGCAGCAGTTCAGGGGTTTTAAGAGGTAGAGGAGATTGATCTGCACTACGATGGGGGACAGGAAATCCTGGTGTCGAACCACAGCATAAGAGTCCGACATCAGAGCAGAGTCCAGATGACCAAATCCAAGGTTTCAACAAAAGAGCAGGAAAGCGACACACAGACAGTTACAGATCATGCCAAGAAAGATTGCACGAGCTGTCATGAAAGCAGCAAAGGGACACTTAAAACCCTGTAGAAGATTGTGAGTGACTGTTTGCTGGCAAAGTGGGCGGAGGTATGCAGGAGAGCGGGACACGACTACAGTCCGGAGACAAGTGATAAATTTGTCCCCTTTCCTGAAGATTCATACACCTTAACCTTAGTAAAGATTAATCATCTATTGTTCTGTTTGATAAACACTGCAAACCATATATCTTGACAAAGTTGTTTGCCGATCCCTCCGCTGTGACAGGGGCACGTTTTGGAAAACTGGTAATTACTAGAATTTTGAGAAAGAGGGAAGTGACTGAAATCCTGGCCCCAAAACACACCAAAACTCACAGCTGTGCACAAACATGCTTGCTTCGTTTTACACCGCTTTCAGGAGCACAAACGTTTCCTACCTTTTTGCTTGGCGAAAATGCGCTTCTGTCTCTGAAGTCTGGGCCGTCGTTTGATGATAGGGTTACAGAACTTCACCTGCAAGAGCAGTCAAATGAGTGAATCTGGGGCAATGGCTTTCTGGGTCAGTCGCCCTTTGTTACACCCCTTAGTTGGCATCTTTATTTCTCGTGCAGCTCCACCCTTCATCTCAATGCTTGCATAAAATCACTCACTTCCCCCCCTCACTTTGCAAATTCCCCTTTACACAGTTTTTTCTCCAGTCTTCTTGAGACCAACATGAAACCCTCTTCCATCCTTCCTCTATTCTTACCACCCACCTCATTCTCGTTATCCCTAGCGCAGCCTGGCATTCTGCTGCACCCTGGCATTCTGCGTATCAGTCTGTGATTCCCCCCACCCCTCAGGAGCCAATAGCCCTGCAGCTGCCATGCCGGTCTCCATCGCCCTGGTCCCATCTCTCCACTACCCACTCATTTCTTAATAATGTATCAGCATTTACCTCCGCATAGAGCATGCCCTGCGGCTCCAGGTTCAGACACAATCCATGACGCTCGTTATCCAGGAAATCTTCCAGTCGTACAAACTTGAGCCCACAAAGCTCCCTCCAATCCCGCCAGTGTACAGCAATCTCCAGCTCCCTGGACTGCAAGAGCAAGGAGGAACATGCATAAGAAACACACAAGCACCTGCCAGTAATCCTCCACCTGCTCCCGATTGACAGACCATTTAGTGGTGAGAGGGCACACATCTTACCCGATCCAACTCAATGCTGAATTTCTGGTCCCAGACTTGACTGTTTGGCAGTCCCCAACTTGTCTGGCCGACCCTCTTGTTATCCACCTTAAGAACAACACGGATCTCCCCTGATGGAAGAGAGGCAGGGAGTGTGAGTGAGAGACAAACACCTGAAAAAGCAGGATACACATGGTGCCAAAGAAAAAGTTTACATCCAGAGATGGGTGCAAGACCAAAAGTCCCCATGCTGCCGTTTTGGCACAAGGCTTTTCAGACCTTGGTCAATGAGCCCTCATTTGAGTCATCGTCGGGGACACAAATACTAAATGTGCCCCCAGAGAAAGCCTAAGCTCTTCAGAGTACAGTCAGGGTACAGTGTCCACACATTGCCTGGTTGCATGGCCTCAACTGGTGGCTGGAAGCCTGCTGCGATGAACAAATGACTTACCTTTTGGTAATGTTCTTTCTGATGGATGTTCCTCCCACGGATTCCTCACCTATGATATCCCTATCCCAGAGCAGCTGTTCTTCAGACATCTATCCCTGCCAGAGGGCACAGCGCGGCTCCGCCCGACTCCTATACATGCCCCACACTGGGCAGGACGTCGGGCCCAGTGTATATATAGACACGCCAATCTCTGCGACCTCAGTTAAACCCCTTTTCTCTAGCACTCAGATGCTGAAGGAACGCAGATCCGATGGCGTACTAGTTGTCCACCATGGGGGCAGGTACAGAGGGCAATGAGGAATCTGTGAGACACATCCATCAGAAAGAACATTACTGAGAGGAAAGTAATTTGTGCTTCCAATGGATTCCTTCCTCTCACAGATACCTAATCTATGATCAACTCTCAAAGTAGTACATAAACCTGGAGGAGGGGAAAAAGCAAGGACAGCACCTAAGCCCAAAAACTCTGGAGGACTGCTCTAAAAAAAGGGCACCCTGGCAGGCAAGGGAATCCAAGCAGTAATGCTTGCAGACATGTGCAGAGATGGCCACGTTGCTGCCTGGCAAATGCCCAGGACTGGAACTTGCCCTCTGCAGGGTCGAGGAGGCAGCCATTAATTTGTTAGAATGAGCTGCGAGACCCTCAGGCCAGATCGTAGCTTTCCAAGATGCAGGGAATGATCCACCTTGACGGGGTCTGTTTGGTCACAGCCCGGCCAGCGTGAGCACCAGCGTAACCAATGGAAAACTGGTCACCTTTCCTAGTGTGACTAGTCTGATAGACATAATAGCTGAGGGCCCACACCGGGTCCAGCCAATGGAATATGCCGAGGAAGGGGGCGGCGGAGGAAGAAACACAGGAAGATGGATCAGAGAAAACCTTTGGAAGAAAGGAAGGTCTCACTCACAAAGTCACCTTTTCACTGAAAAAAAAACAAACAGGGAGGTTTAACAGACAATGCCTGGAGTTGCTCATTCGCCGTGTGGAAGTGATAGCAACTAGGAAAATTACCTTAAGGGTGAGCAATCTAATAGAATAGAAATGAAGGGGCATAAAAGGAGCTCCCATCACGAAGAAAGTCAAAACCAAATTCAGATCCCACGCTGGAAACAAACTGGCGCGGAGGAAACAGGTCACACAACTGTGAAAACAAGAAAATAATATGAGGCAGGGTAACCAAAAAGGAAACACACCAAACACAGGTTACAAAGGAACATACAAAGTACTTTATTTTATACTGAATCCAGTTACAAAAGGACAGAACAAAATTCAGATAGCTATCGACCCTCAGTACAACACAGCGAACTCCGGCGTGGTTCGGTGTGCTCAGTGAGTGCAAATATTCATTGAAACAGTCAGGCTTTTATACATTTCTCCAGCCTGTTGCCCAGCCATTCTGCAGGTTAACCATTCCATAAATAAGTTACTGCTCTAGGGACCCTTGCCAGGTCAAATCTAGTTCATCTTAGGTTTATACATTAACAAGAAGAAATGGTAATAATGTATGCTCTAGGCCTAACATTACAATGCGGGACTTAGTTTATACAATGTAGTTAAGCAGGTGTTCTCATTCAATTATAGATCAGTTTCGGTGATACAGGTAATCCATTGCACACAGGTCAGCAGAAGGACAAAGTCTCAGCTCATGACAAGTGGCCTGCAGGCAAGTTATACATTATCTGTACAGAGGTCATGACAATCGAGTTCTGTTCTGAATAACATAGGCTACCATTTTAGCTCACATGGTGACTTTATAGAGCAAGAAAACCTAAAATGGCGGCTTGTCCCAAAACAGTTTACATGGTTTCTAAGGTCAGGACCTTGCAATGCGAGTTTATTCACATGTAGTGTATAAGCAGCTTGTTAGCAGCTTGGCGTAGGCCAATATACATATATTCATAGCAATAGGAGGCACGATATAATTTCTAGTTTGACAAACCCTCCTTTTGGCCTATGCCAAGTGCTAAACTACTTCTGATCTCCCTGCAAATAACTCCATGTGTCATCGTCCATACACCCTGAATAGCTGTCAGAAATATCTATCGCCATTAGATCTTTTACTAAGATCTCTTTCAGTACATACTCCTTAGAGGTTTTATCCGGGGCATACACTTTATGTCCTATTGTACCTATCGCCTGAGCGCAACATCCCCCTAGCATTGAACATATACTTGGTAGACATTGGATACAACAACAAAGAAATAGCAGAATTCCCAAAATAATCAGCAAGACTGAAAGCACTTTCCAACCCCAAGACCGCAAGAAGTCCCAGAACCAAGCGCTAAGATCCCAATTTCCTTCGGGAACATGCACTTCTGAACTAAGAATGTGCAGATTCTGTATTGCCTTAAAAATTGTCGGCGAGGAATCTGGTACGAAAACACAGCAAGCGGACCCCACTAATTTGCATACTCCACCTCGTTCTGCCAGAATGACATCTAATGCCATCCGATTTTGGAGTGCTACCAATCTTATTGCTTTTTGTTCTAGTGTCATATTGTAGAGTATGTCCGTGGTCCGGTTGATCGTTCTCTCCAGTACCCTTGCTAATCCCCTAATGTTCTCAGAGTTTGTTATTTGTCCCCAAAAGGGCACAACTGATTTTGCTACATCTCCCAATACTTGCCCAGGTGTATCTCCATTCTTGTCCTGCCGTGGGCGAGCCTTAGAAGCCTCCAATGTACTAGCTACAAATACCCCGGGTAACCGGATTCCTAAATAACAGGTTCCCTGCCAATGCTTGGGCAACCAGGGAAATGCTAAACTACCACAAACAAAATAAACAGGCCCCCCTACATACAGAGGCCTGTTTTCTCCAGTCAAATTTACAATGTTCATACAACCTTCAAAATCTCCCATTGGCCGAGTGCCATTTCTTTGTACACAAAAGGGGACCGAGTAAGGGCTATGATTTATAGAGTAAGAAGGAGGCACGGCGTCCTTATTGCCTATCGGAGCCATTTTAAAGGAAATTAAAGTTTGAAAAGGAAGAGACAGTTTATCAGACGCCCTAATAGAAGCGAAATTAGGTTTACTTATATTTGCAAAAAGCGAGCATCCCAGGGGAGTTAATTCATGTTTCTCGAAATCATTCAAATTAGTTCCATCAAAGTTCCCTGAGATGCTATCATTCCAACGGCCAAAGAATCGTGCTCTAAGAAAGGCATAGCAAGCAGTCGTTAAAGGTAAAGGTTGAATATACCATCCCAGTCTCTTGTTCCCATGTTGCGGTAAATGAGTGCAAATCCAACAATTACTCTTATTAAAAATGGCATGCTTTGCATTCATTACTATCATTAGAGTGTTATTATGATACTTTTGTCTATGTTGGGAGTCTCTAGGGGACAGAGTGTGAAGGTGTACAGAGGGAGTCAAAGCAGTCGGTACAATCTCGGTCGGTAGTAAAGGTTTTAGAGGATAGATTTCTTCAAAGTACCAAAGTCCTACAGCAGTAATTGCAAAAATAACAATTATCGTTATCAAAACACAGCAGTACGTTTTCGGGGCCCAGGCACATTGTTCATTGTCCAAGTTGGTCACCCCCTTATTCACAAGTCCAGTGCGGGGAGCAGCAGTGGAGGTGGCAGGCATTGTAGTTCCTCAATCGACGACCCCAATGTTGGTTGCTGGCGACGCTACGATCGCGCGATTTCTTAGTCCTTCCCCAACCCTAGCCAGCAGAATCCCTTTTTTTTGCTTTTGTTCAACAGAAACTTTCTTATACAAAGGAAAACTTTCAATCACTTCTCTTTCTCAAATGCACGGAAAAACCTGTGCCGTAGTTCTATTTTCCTCGTCGAAGGTTGTACCTGGTGGTACCCAAGATTGTTTGGTCCGAAAATAAGGTGTCGTCACTTCCTGAGGGAAGCGACGTATCGGAGGCGACGGAAGTCGCAGAGCTTGAAACAGTATTTTCCGGAAGTGATTTTTCAGAAGAGTGCGGAGACGAAATGGACTGTTCCAAGCTCCACGGGCTCAGAAAAATTCTCTGACGCACTCACAGCGCTGTTTGCTACTCCAAGATCAGGGACTGTAGCATCAGCGAGGGGTTCTGCTTCTTCTGTAACGTGTGGCGTCGGGTGAGGAAGTTTTTTAACATGTGTCGCGTGGATCCAGTGTTTCTTTCCAGCCGCCCGCACTGCTGCCCGAGTGACGAACAGCACCTGGTAGGGACCCTTCCAACGAGGAGCGAGACAGGAAGACATTTCGTAGGCCTTCACTAGGACCCAACTTCCAGGCTGTATATCGTGCCCTGGGCCCGTGAACCGTACAGGTAAAGCTGAAAACACCTGGTGATAAATGAAATACAGGTTTTTAGTTAACTGGTTACAGTTGTCGGAGAGAAGTACATTTTCTACATCGCGCAATGCGCAGCTTTTAGACAAACCCCAAATATTAGCAGGTCTCCCCATTACCACCTCAAAGGGAGAGAGCCCAGTCTTAGTTTGAGGGGTTGTCCGCATTGAAAGTAACACGATCGGTAAGGCGTCCGGCCATTTTAGTTTGGTGCCGGCACACGTCTTAGCGAGCTTGTTTTTTATGATACCATTGTGTCTTTCCACTAATCCGGCGCTCTGAGCATGTCTGGCCGAATGGAATCGTTTGTCAATTTGCAATGCCGTACATATCTGTAGAATTACAGCAGCGATAAAATGCGGACCATTATCCGACCAGATAACTCTCGGCAAACCGAACCGTGGGAAGAATTCCTTTAACATGGTCTTTGCAGTGGTCATGGCTGTAGCGTCTTTAACAGGGAAAGCCTCGACACACTTACTAAAGGCACAAATGACCACAAGGACATATTTTAGATTGTTACATCGCTCCATTTCAATAAAGTCAAAGTGAATCACTTCAAACGGGACAGAAGGAGGCCCAAAGCTACCTTTTGGAGTTGCTGTCCCCTTTCCCACATTGTGTTGTAGGCAAATCATGCAATTTTGAACATAATGCTGGGCAATTTTTGAAATCTTATCATTTACCCAGACTTTCCTCTAACATTCTCTTGATCTGTTGAGTGCACACATGTGTGGGACCGTGTGCCATGGTAACCATCATTACTATATAGGCATTAGGAAGCAACCATTTCCCTTCAATCATGTCCACCCAACACCCATCATCATCGAGTTTCCTCAAGCCCTCAGCCCACCTCTTGGATTCTTCTAATGTGGCATCGGCTTGGATATCCCGTACAGACCCAACAACCTCATCCATTGCATAGGCATCTACAGTCTCCCTTGAAACATACATCTCCGTGAAGAGATCAGAGGCAGTTTGTCTAGCTATTTGATCAGCGAAAGCATTCCCTTTCCCTACATCATCTATAATCTTGCGATGTGCTGCGCACTTAATGATTGCTAACTGACTAGGGAGCGCAAGCGCTGAAAGCAATTGTACTATCAGGGAGCCATGTTGGATCTTGGTGCCATGCGAAGTTAAAAACCCTCTCTCTGACCAAAGTCTCCCAAAGTTGTGAGCCACCCCAAAGGCATACTGGCTATCAGTATATATGTTTACTGTTAGCCCTTCGGAAAGCTCACAAGCTCGAGTCAATGCTATAATCTCTGCGGCCTGCGTTTGGTCTCCACAACCGTACTCAATGTAGTGATTGCATAAGCAGCTGTGGATGTAACATCCAGTAGTTTGAAGCAGAAGCCATCACAAAACAGCTCCCCTTGTGGGTTATCCAAAGGAGTGTCCCTCAAATCAACTCTGCCTTTTGTATCTTGTTCAGTAGTATACAGGCAGTCATGTGACTCTTCGTCACCGCAAACAGTATTTTGCGGGAAAGGTAGGAGTTCAGCCGGATTAAGAACGCAGCACCTCATAATTTGAATGTGGGGAGCAAACAAGATTAATTCATATCTTGTCAGTTGTGCGGAAGTGAGGTGTTGCGTTTGGTTCAATAGAATATCTACAGAGTGAGGCACCATCAGGGTTAAATCATGGCCTAGGACCATTCCCTCACTCTGTTTTACAGACGCAGCAGCAGCGACAGCGCGCAAACATCTTGGCAAAGCGCATGCAACAGGATCAAGGGCGGAAGAGTAGTAACCGCATGGCCTATTCTTCCCTCCATGTTCCTGCGTTAATACAACCAAAGCACATCCATCACATTCATGCACAAACAACACAAAGGCCTTCTCATAGTTCAGTGTGCCCAAAACTGGCGCCGAACATAATGCAGTCTTGAGCAACTCGAATGAATGTTGATGCTCCGTATTCCATGGCAATGGCGAAGAAATACCCTTCTTCATCAAGGCCAACATCGGTTTTATCACTAGTGAGAAGTTTGGGATCCATAACCTACAGTAAGAAGCCATACCTATCAAGGCTCTAACTTCCTTTTGTGTATTTGGGACAGACATGCCAGAAATGTGTTTTATTCTTTCAGGTGTCAATCTTCTTCCCTCCTTTGACAGGAGATAGCCTAAATAGGCGACCTCCTGGCAACAATATTGAAACTTTTTTGAGCGAAGCTTTGTGACCATGCTTAGCTAGATGGATGAGCAACAACACAGTGCCCTCTTTACAAGAGCTCTCAGAGTCAGCGGCTAAAAGCAAATCATCAACATATTGAAGCAATGTACAAGTAGGGGGCAATCCAAGGGTATCAAGCTGCTCTTTCAAAGCCCTACTATAAATACTAGGACTCTCAGTATAACCTTGAGGTGCACGAGTAAATGTGAATGAGCGTCCCCCTAAGGTGAACGCGAACAAGTATCTACTATCCTCATGTATAGGAATACTGAAGAAAGCATTCTTTAGGTCCACAACACTGAAGTGAGTAGCCGTAGCTGGAATCATGGTTAATATTGTCGTCACATCAGGCACAATTGGAAATTGCGGAGCGACAACCTTATTAATGGCACGTAAATCAATTATAAAACTAAATGGAATTGCATTATCACTTTTTTGTACACGGGTAAAATCGGACTATTGCACAAACTTCCTGCAATATCTTCAATCACCCCACGATGCACAAAATCGGAAACAATGCTCTTCAAAGCTCGCTCGCCTTCAACTGAGATCTTATACTGTGGGATACGTGGCAGCTTAATTCCATGTTTCAAAACTATTTTAACAGGCTCAATCTGCAAAACACCGACATCATTGTCATCAACTGCCCACAAACACTCTGGTACATTACTGAATTCTAGCTGCAAAGGTCTAGTCAAGAATTGCGAAACAGAACATTGCTGTGGTGAAATCGTCAAACACACTCCATCAGAAGAACAATGAATTACCGCATTTAATTCCTTCAACAGATTCAACCCCAGCAAATTCTCTCCACAATTCGAAGTCAAGAGAAATGGACAGTGGTCCGTAAAGGGACCCAAAGAAATAGGTACCGGTGAAGAAACCGGACAAACAACTGGTGTGCCAGAAAACCCTACAGAAACATTGTTTTGCCCTGACAGTGGAATGTTTGGAACCAGAGAATGATCAATGGAGCACCTCTGTGCTCCAGTGTCTATCAAAAATTGATGTTTCCTATTTCCCACTACCATTTCAACGTAGGGACCTTTCTGATTAACGGGAATAGGTGTAGGTTCCAAACCCTGCTTCGGGCAATCCTAACGAAACAAAATATCATCAAAAGGAAGCTCTTCAGATAGATATGCAGCAGAAGGATGATCAAATATGTTTCTAGTATCCACACTCGAAGTCTGATTATCCTGTGAAAAAGGTTGTTGGGGATCCTGCGAAACCTGGCCTCTACCAGGGCCCCCTACACCCGGGCGACCTCTGGATCGTCTACCCATATTTCCAAATGTGTTATTCGACCTCTGTCGAAGGACGGGGCATTGTGCACGCCAATGACCCTCCTGGTGACAATAGGCACACTGGTTAATATTCACAGGACCCAATGGCACATTCCCTTGTGGAACATACTGACCTCTAATCTGCGAACTACCCCCTCTGGGGCCTCTAACAATTTGCTGTAACAATACTTTAGTCTTCAAATCACCTTTTCTCTTCTCGACTCTATCTTTTTCATTATTGACACGGTTCTCGTAGTACTGAGCCATGTGCAGTACTTCTGATTGGGATTTCGCCTGCCAAGTGCTCTCAAAAGACATAATTTCTGACTGGATGTCAGGCAGCAATCCACGTACAAATTTGTCCACAAATAATCTTTTCCCAGACTCTGTGCCTAAGTCTTGTCCACTGAAATCCGAGAATACCTGTTCGAACCGATTAAAGAACTCGGTAGCACCCTCAGATTTTCCTTGGACACAGGCCGTAAGCTTGTCCCAAATAATTCTCTTTTCGGGGATTATAGTTTTCAGTTTTGCAATGATTCTGTCAGGCAAAGTTAGTATCACCTGAGGTGGTCTCTCACCAGCTGGCCTTTCCCCATCAAGCCTAACTATGTTAGCCCATGTATCTCCCAACCCTGGTACATCGTCTATAGTTCTAACTTGTTTCCACAAATCTACAGGCAGGAGTACAGGGAATAGCAAATCAATGTCGCCTAGGGTAAACACTGAGGACTGCAAAACGGACTATCTCTTTATAGAACCCTGTCGGATTTTTCCTAATGTCAGGAATAGTTTGTCTAATAGTATTCACTTCCTTTCGTGAAAACGGGACGTGAACAAACTGCGATACATAATGTGCAGGAATGTCCACTGCAGGTGTACCTGCTGCAGCATTAGCAGGAATCTCAACCTTTGGGACAAATGTCGGAGGAACCTCTCTCATAGGCAACTGAGATGTAGGCAACTCCGAACGCTTACTAAGCAACAGAGCTAAGTCGAGCGCTAAAGCAGTTGAAGAAGTGTCAAGTGAAAAAGCTCACTTATAAATGCTCAATAACTCTGGGACAACTAACCTTTCTCTTTAAACATTCATCCTGCAGGTACTGTACCATTACCTGTATCACTTTCCTCTGCATTTCTAGCGTATATTGACTGTATGTGTCATATACCTCAACTGGAGTTATCGATATGTCTGAAATCCATCTAATCGCATCTTTTGTACAAATTCACACCTCCTCAGATGTCGATTTACGACACGGAAGAAATCGTTTCTGTACATACATACTTTCTTCTTCGTCATCCTCATTCCGTAACCTTTCCAACTCCTTCCTATACTGAAATATCCTCTCAACATGCTCATGTACCTTCTCCACAGTGTCTCTTGAAAACGCTAAGGTATTCAGGTCCCTCAACCCTTGTGGGAGGTCTGCATTATTTAATTTACCCCACATTACACATAAATGAATCCCTAAACCTTCAATGAAAACATTTTTCTCAGGAAAATTATCTATATTAGAAAGTGTGGCAAGAACATTAACTCGATCATCTCTCTCCATACAATGCTTAGCCCTTGCAAACAAATCCTGTTTCTTTTCTGTAGGAACAGTATTACGAGTAACAATCCTCGACCCCGCACCCTGATCAACTACAAGCGGTACAGAACTACTTGGGAGTGAGGGGTCAGGCAAATTCAATGGAGGTACTATTACAGGTGCAATGGGAAGAGGCAGAGGAGCAGGTGGAGGAACAACAACCGGAGGAATAGGAACAACAGGCTGAGCAGGAAGAGCAGGAATAACAGCAGGAAGAGGTACAGCAGGAGGAAGAGGAACATACGGAGGTGGTGCAGAGGCACCAGGCCTTCGTTCATTTAACAATTTGTCGATAAACTCATCAGAAACATGAAGATCTTTAGAAGGATAGATTTTCTGAATACCGAGTGAGAAAGCCCTGTCCATATTCCTAACCGACTTAGACTGTTTGTCCTGATCATATAACAACACCTTTTCAGCATTTGTTTTATGACGGCGCGCATGTTTTTCCCTACTTTTAAGCTGCTGCAACGCTTCTCTTTTCCAATTTTGCAAAACATCAAATGCTGCAGGTCTGGCCGCCTTTTTTTTAACAAGACTGACTCTAAATATTCAATACGAGGGATCTCAAAACTACCATTGACTGGCCACTGAAGTTCGGAGGCATGTCTGGTTTGTCTGTGCCAAATTTTATTAAATACTACACTTCCAATGCCATGCTTACAGTACATAGTACATGCCGGTGACCCCTCCTGTGGTGCCGGATGGCTAAATTCCAAAGATTGTCTATCGCTGCGGAATAATGACCTAAAGCAGCTAGACAATTTCCCAGGCATTTGTCAAATACTCGGTATTACCTGGTCAATAATTGTGTCTGCAGATACAATGCGCCAAATTCCAATTGTCAGGGTTGAATTAAGAGTCGGGTAACGACTCACCTGACCAAACCTAAGGAGGACCGATCGGTTTACAAAGGACTTACCTAACGAATTTTACCTTGTGTATGGTGATTTCGGCAAATCTGCCCGCCTCAAAAAATTGACCCTCGTCAAGATGCCGTCTCAGACCACACAGCTATCGTCCAGGGAACGGATTGTGCAGCGCTGCTGCGGCGTCTCGTTCAGTCGGGCCCGTTATGTCGCACCGTCCGATCCCGGTCCGATAGCGTGCGTCAACCTTCAATAATCCGGCATCAATCTTGAGGGTCCCTATTCCGGGCGCCAACTGTGAAAACAAGGAAATAATATGAGGCAAGTAACCAAAAAGGAAACACACCAAACACAGGTTACAAAGGAACATACAAAGTACTTTATTTTATACTGAATCCAGTTACAAAAGGACAGAACAAAATTCAGATAGCTATCGACCCTCAGTACAACACAGCGAACACCGGCGTGGTTCGGTGTGCTCAGTGAGTGCAAATATTCATTGAAACAGTCAGGCTTTTATACATTTCTCCAGCCTGTTGACCAGCCTTTCTGCAGGTTAACCATTCCATAAATAAGTTACTGCTCTAGGGTCCCTTGCCAGGTCAAATCTAGTTCATCTTAGGTTTATACATTAACAAGAAGAAATGGTAATAATGTATGCTCTAGGCCTAACATTACAATGCGGGACTTAGTTTATACAATGTAGTTAAGCAGGTGTTCTCATTCAATTATAGATCAGTTTCGGTGATACAGGTAATCCATTGCACACAGGTCAGCAGAAGGACAAGGTCTCAGCTCATGACAAGTGGCCTGCAGGCAAGTTATACATTAGCTGTACAGAGGTCATGACAATCGAGTTCTGTTCTGAATAACATAGGCTACTATTTTAGCTCACATGGTGACTTTATAGAGCAAGAAAACCTAAAATGGCGGCTTGACCCAAAATGACAGTTTACATGGTTTCTAAGGTCAGGACCTTGCAATGCGAGTTTATTCACATGTAGTTTATAAGCAGCTTGTTAGCAGCTTGGCGTAGGCCAATATACATATATTCGTAGCAATAGGAGGCACGATATAATTTCTAGTTTGACACAACCACCACATGAACTGCATAACAGTGGGGATTGTGAAGCATGAGCCCTCTTTTAGGAAACTCATGAAAACTGAAATAGCGGTGAGGTATCCCTATACGGTGCCAATCTGTCGGCCCGCCTGTACCAAAGAAAGTCCAAAACAGGGGACAAAGGACAGGACAGAGGGTCCAGATCCCTCTCCCGGCACCAAACCGGATATGAATACCTCCTGCAGGCATAAAATGACTGTGGCAGAACTCTAAGCTGAAAGGACAACATCCAGGATGTTGTTCAACAAGTCCCAGTGCTCGTTTCTCAGGCTCTCAGTAGCCAAGCATGAAGGTTCAGGCTCCTGAGGTTCGGGTGGAGCACCCACCCCGCCGACTGGAAGAGCAAGTCGACTCTCTCCGGAAGGTGCCAGGGAGGACGGATGGACATATACAACAACTCTGGATACCACGTCCTCTGAGCCCAGTCTGCAGTGATCAGGATCAATGTGGTTCTGAACAGGTGCAATCTCCTGATAACCAGCGGAATGATGGGGATCTGTGGGAATGCATAAAGGTGGTGGAATGACCACTTGGCTATTAATGCGTCTCCCAGAGCTCCCAGATGAGGACATTCCCTAGAACAGAAATACTCCCATTTCCTGTTGACACTGGAAGAGAAGAGGTCCACTTGAGGAGCCCCCTAAAAGGAGAAGATCTCCTCCAGAACTTCCTGACAGAGCTCCCACTTGTGGGAGGCCGAAGTTGTTCTGCCTAAGGCATCTGTTGTGACATTCTCTCGTCCGCCCATATGAGCCGCTATCAGAGAGACAATATTGTTCTCCAGAACCACTGTCGCATTGCTTCTGTGCACAGAGGCAAGGACCCTACACCAGCCCTCTTGTTGAGGCAGTGCATGTCCACTGTGTTGTCTGTCAGAACGAGTACGGTCTTGCGTTTCACAGAGGGGAGGAAGGTGAATAGGGCCAGGCAGATCTCCTTCAACTCCAGCAATTTGATGTGTTACCAAGACTCTGCAGAAGACCAATGACCGAGGATATCCAATTTGCCCTAGCCAATAAAATAGCTACTCTACATAATAAAATCTCATGCAAAAAAATTGGCTTAAATGATCCCCTCACCCCCAGTACCACTGACAAGGCTAGCAGAGACGAATCCATGTGATTCAATTTCACCAAGGTCTCCATCCTTGAAGTGGAAAGAATTATTCTGTCCCTCAAACCTTCGAATTGTCAGGGAGACCTATGCCCTGCACAGCTTATCAAGGATGCCGCCCGTGATCTATCCCCATTCATCACCAAACTCATTAATGCATCCTTTACGACGGGCATTTTTCCCACTAACCTTAAACAATCATGGGTACTCCCACTCCTAAAAAAACCCACCCTTGACCCATCCACACCCACTAATTATAGACCTATCACTACTGTGCCCTTCCTTCTAAAAATCTTGGATAAGGTAGCATACACTCAAATTCAAAAACACTTGGAACAACATCATCTTCTAGGAGCTAGGCAATCAAGTTTCCGCCCCCAGCACGGCACAGAAACTGCCCTCATCGACTTGAAGACCCAAATCGACGAGCTTAAAGACAATGGGAAATCAGCATTCTAGATCTCTCAGCTGCCTTCGATTTAGTCGACCACACCATCCTCTGCAAGCACCTAAATACTGCAGCACACTTCTCTGAGGAAGCGGTTACCTGGATTAGATCCTTCTTAAATGGCAGAACAATGAGGGTCTTCTCGCCGCTAGCTGCTGCAGACCCCATACCCCTTACCTGCGGGGTGCGCCAGGGTTCCTGTGTTTCGCCGACACTCTAACATCTTCATTAAGCCCCTTTTCGATGATCTGGACCATCTCGGTATCACCTACACTAATTATGCAGATGATACCCAGATCCTCCTCCCCCTTTACGGGGATTATGAAAAGGATTTGACCTTGGTGAACAGAGTGTATATCATCATCCAGGCATGAATGGCCACACAAGGTCTATGCCTGAATGATGATAAAGCCAAACCCATTATCCTGGGCACCCAGACTAACTTAAAAAAACTAGGTCCTAATTATTCATAATTTATAATTGATGGCAACACCATAAAAGTAGAGCACGAGGTAAAAACACTTAGTTTCTATCTCGACTCTCACCTCTCATTCACTAAACAGGTCAACTCATTAGCATCTGCCACAGCCTACACGTGCAAACTGATACGTACTGGCAAACCTTTCCTATCTGAAAGCAGTTGCATTACCCTAGCCAGAGCCCTCCTCCTCTCACGACTGCGCTATTGTAATGCCCTCTACCTAGGAGCTTCCAAAGCCATTATCAAAAGAATCCAAATCTTACAAAATAATGCCCTTCGAGCAGCCCTAGCCATCTCCAGAAGAGACCATATATCCGAGACTAGCTGACAGAACAACTAGCTACCAACCTACAACAAAGTCATCCTAAAAACTCTATTGTTGACACACAAATCACTTAACAATGCTGCACCCATCTACCTGGCTGAGAGATTTCATAAGCAAACTTCCACTAGACCAGTAAGACTTATCAATAAAGATTGCCTTGTTATAACTAGCTTCAAACGATCCACAATTGGAGGTAATAGCTTCCCAGTGAAAGCGTCCCAATTCTGGAACACCTTGCCTCCCAGCTTCAGAACAGACCAAACTTATCACAAGTTTAGAGCCAACACCATCATTTGGTTAAAATCCAACTACCAGCTTTCCTAAACCCTTCGCCTACTGCTACAACCACAACAGCGTGCAACCAACGATCCCCTGGACTCTATTTTTTTATATATATCCCTGTGTCCATACTCGCCCACTGCACATCATGTTTTGTACATATGCCTTCTCTGTATATAATTTATCACGTGTTTGTATCCTGTATAACTGTGTGTAACTAAGCTTCGCATATACGTGTAATTGCTGCGCCCTGTTACCCCCGGGTATGATGCGCATTATAAATTATAAACAAACAAAAAAAAAAAAAACAATGTCCGATCACTGTCAGTTCCGACAGCTGAGCACCCCAGCCAGATAGAGATGCGTCCATCTTGTGTCATAGGCCATCTTACAAGGGTTCTATGTCATTTCATCGACACTCGTTTTTACGACTGGTGTTTTTACAAAGAGTAAAAACACCCATCGTAAAAACGGGCGTTAATGAAAGGAAGTCGTACCCCTGCAAAATCCTGAGCCATACTGTAATAGATCTGACATGTGGCCCTGAAACTGCGACCACTGGCAACGAAGAAGTCACTGCAGCAATCTCCTGCACAGCCTCGCCTCCGACACGACAAGGATGCCGGTGCCATGAGGCCCAGAAGGTGCAGAAAGGCAGAGGCTGGTACCCATACCTAGGACTGGAAGATTGTCACCATCAAAGTATGTTTGCCACTCTGTTCTCAGGTGGGAAGGCCCTGCCCAGGCGAATGTTCAAGACCGCTCCGATAAATCGAAGGAACTGGGATGGTGAAACTTGAGACTTTTTGAAGTCCAGGGAAAAGCCCAAATTAGGCATCAGAGTGCATGCATGAAGTAGATGCTCCAACACTAGAGCTGGAGAGCAAGCTCGTATGAGCCAATCATCCAGGAACGGAAAGACATGAATGCCCTCCCTCCTGAGGCGAGCTGCCATCACTGCTAGCAGCTTGGTGAAAACCCTCGGGCCGAAGAAAGGCAGGACCACAAACCTCAGGTACTTCCTGTGCTTTCGATAAAATCGGCACATGGAAGTAGGCCTCCTGGAAATCTAGTGAGACCAACCGGGTCTGCAGATTGAGGGATTTCAGGATCCGGGCAAGAGAGTGACCATTTTGAACTTGTCCTTCTGCAGGAACAGGCTAAGCAGCCGCAGATCCAGAGTGGGACGTAAGCTCCAGTCTTTCTTTGGCACCAGAAAATAGGTGGAGTAGCACCCCCTCCCTCGTTCTGAGCGTGGTACCAGTTTGATCACGCTCTTTGAAAGAAGCGGATGGATCTCCTTCAAAAGGATGGAAACTGTCTTCCTATAACCTCTAGTGACTAAATTACGGGTGACAGATCTGATGCAGGGAATAACAATGGCAGGAGAGGCGCACAAAACAATCGCTGTCACAGATGATATGCCGTTAGCATCATCAGATCTGGAAAACTCCTTGCCAGCGCTCATGAAGAAGTTGGAAGTATTTGGGGCATTATCTGGACTAACGATTAACAGACAGAAATAATCCGGAGGCAATGGATAGGCTGGGGTCTACAACTCTACAACACATTTAAAAATCGCGGAAAAAGGAATTGCATATTTGGGCATAATACTAACAAAAACGATAGGGAAAATGTATGGGGCAAACTACCCACAAATGTTGGCAAAAATTCAAACGGACCTTATGAAATGGAACCCCCTGACAATAACATGATGGGGACGAATGATGGCAATAAAGATGGTGATAGTGTTGAAATGATTATATTACTTCCAAGCACTGCCTATTAGGGTTCCAAAGATTTTCTTCAGATCCCTGAAGAGAGCCATAACGTCATACATTTGGAAAAGGAAACCCCCAAGGGTATCTATGTGTACATCAACGGCCCCAAGGAATCGAGGGGGTCTAGCACTCTCCCTCCATTTCCACAAATACTACGAGGCTGCCCAACTATGGGTGGTGAAAGAATGTTTAGCAGACGACCAACAAAGAATATGGGCCCAACAAGACAGGGCGGTAGCGGGATCTTCCCTCTCGGGGCTTATGTGGTTGAATAAACAGCATATACACCCAAATATCAAGAAAAGTGAGATTATTGGGGTAGGGGTGGACGTATGGGATCAGGCAATTGAGCAAAGAGCCTCAACGGTAAACGCATCTCCATTTTATCCACTGTTCGGATATCCGGATTTTCAGCCGGGAATGGAAAAAGGGGCATTCAAAGCTTGGACGGGGGTGGGATGCCAGAAGATATAGGATATGTACCGGGGCAGGCCCTGAGGACCTGTGAGGAATGCATGCACAATATGGGCTAACAGAGAGGGATAGTTTTACATATAACCAATTGAAACATAGGTTAGTTACCCCAACGATTAAGGAGGCAGCCACAAAGCAGCTGAGCCCTATTGAAGAATACATAACGACTCACACGGGCACAAGAAGCTTGGTATGAAACTTCTATAAGTACTTAAACGACCACAAAGAAATAGTTCATTCGAAGTATATGAAAAAATGGGAAGGGACGCTGGGGGAAGCCATTCCAAGAAGACAGTGGGAACATGTGTACACCCGAGAGAATTCACGCAATGTTTCCCTTGGCATCAGATCTATGCTGAGGGGCAGGGGGGGTGGTTAAGTTGCTGGGGAACTGGAGACATATTTGGTGGAGCTGCCCGGTTCTACAATCATATTGGGTCGGGGTGAAGAGGCAGATGCAGGAGCTGTTTCAGGGAATGGAGGTATTAGGGGAAAGGGTATGGATGTTTGGGATGCGGGATCCAGGGACGAAAATGTATACTAAAATGCAGAAACAGGGATTTATGACCCTCCTGATAGCAGCCTGGTTGGTGATAGCGCAACCGCGGAAACAGCAATCAGCACCCACGACTGACTACAGAAAGTGTGGAGCTTTGTCTCACTGGAATGGGCAACATAAGATCCAGGGAGACCAGGATACCTTAAAAATAGACTGACGGCAGATATTGGTGTATCTACAAAGTAAATGTATGCTACAATGATGTTCCCATAAGATCAGGGTAATGGACATGTTATAAATCCAACGGAATAAAGGAAGACTAATGGAAAGTTCTCACTCCGGCGAGGGGGGAGTGGGGAGGGTTGAGGGTTCAATATATTATGTAATATGTGATCTATGGCTGGGGGACCATGGTCTGGAGGATGCTGCTCGAAAGGGAAACAGTATCCAAAACAAAAAAGGGGGGGTTCTGGGAGTCTCTCTAGCAGCACGAACACAGCCCATTGACTTGTTCTTGGGTGGATGGCCCCCGGGAGAGTCTCAACCAAGTCTTTAGCTCACTGTCCCTTTCACAGAGAAGAAATATCCCTGCATATCAGTCTTTGTCCTACCCATGGGCAGTCCAGCACTGAAATGCTAGGCAATTCTCCTCTGTACCAACAGCAACCCCATACACGTGTTTCAGCCATTGTTTGCAGTGTACCCTACCTGTCAGGGAAGGAACTTGAGAACGGTTGCCTCTGAGACCAGAGATGTCAACCCACGGTACTGAGCCGTCACTGCACATACATGCTCAAGGAACTTTTAAGAGATCTACAGTACATTCAACATAGACATCCGTGTGGATGTTCCTTTATTCAAAGTAATGCTGTATGACTCTATGCTCCTGCCTACCTCCTTGCCTCCAGAACGCTTGCCTGGATTTACAGATCACTGCGGCCCTTAGCTAATGAGGCAAACGGACAGACTTTTTACATGAGTTTGCGAAGGCGACACTGGCTCCTGAACAGAAAAAAAAATGTATCTGAAAACACAGACCACTACACTACAGGGGTCTTGAAACACAGGGCAGAAAAGCTCATCAGCTGCAGGGGCTAGAAACATAGGGTGGCAAACCAAATCCACCCACCTACAATGAACAGGAACAAATGGCGAACAAAGGCCACCAGCTGCAGGAGAAAGTAACAGTGTGGAAAAACTGAACACCATGTTCAGAAGCAGGAAACACAAGGTTGCAACCCAGGACTACCACCTAGAGGGCAAACAACACAGGGCAATAAACCATGAGCACCACATGCAGTGGCAGTAAACGGTGCAAAAGAAAAGCTTGTCTGTGGAGGAAGGTAACGGTGTCCAAAAATGGAATATGTTACTCACCATAGCGCCTCCAAAACTTCAGGTCCCTCAGGATCCCTTCATTGACCCCAACTCTACTCCTCCTTCCCCACAAAGCTCCCTCAACAGTCCTAGTGTGGGGGCCAGTCTCTGGCCCACAGCTCTTACATGCTCTGGATTCTTCCCACCTCCCTTCCTCTAGTGCAAGAACTCAAGTTTAGCCAGGAAGAGGGTGTGTAAAGGTATTACCAGAGGAGCTCAGCAATAGGGACCAATACTCTATGGAATGTTTTCGAGCTCGGCGTTCGGCTTTAGCATAGTGCACTACGAGGACCCATAGACTGCGGCCCACCTTCAATGGCAGCTTGTTCAGTCTTAACAAGAGAACAGGTCCATGCATCCTGGGCTTTGGAGGGCTTCGATCTTCAGGAAGAGAGGATGGATGACTGCCACTAAGAGAAAGCAATGCCAGAGCCCCGGCACAGCTTCACGATTACCAGTCGGGGCAAGAGTGAGGCTCATGGGAAGGCCGAGTGGGAACCCACTGCTTATGCTGAAAGTCCACAGAGAGCTCTAGAGAAAGGCACATTTGAGAGTTTCTGGTTGGTAAGAAGATTGTGGGCAACCCCCAAAAAGCTACCACCAGCCCACCAAAAGAACTGTCAAGGGTTGTGTCACACAGGAACGGACTGTTCCATACAACTGGGTGAAAACCTCCCATCAGATTACATTTACTTGCTGGGAGAACATTCCCCCAATTATGGTTAAACCCCAGTTCATTCAATAGTAACATCCCTTAATGCAAAAGTGACACAATTAAAACCACCTGATTAAATCCTGCTTGGAGGAAGGGAAGGAGCGGGTTTGATGCAGAGAATCCTGTGAGGATTTGGGGAAGCTGCCAAAGAGCTGCTGTGGCTGCTGCTGCACCACAGATGGCTGCGTGGCTCTCCCGGCTCCTTTCACAACAAGCAGTTACTGTGGCTTGGCCGGTCAAAAGGCTGAAGCTGACGACCCAAGTCTACCAGCTTATGTGGACTAATGAGACGGGATCTGGCATACAGGGATAACGCCAGCGGTTTGTCACCAAAGGCATGCACACTGGTATCTGCAAAGGAACATCTGTTGACGTTGGTGGTAGCTAGACCATGGAGAGAATCCGAGAGACACCACCTGTCTGGGCTGTGATGGAGGAATGCACAAAACCATAGCATGAGTGACAGAGAAATATGCATTATAAATCCATATGCCCCGAATCAGGACACAGCAACATACTTCAAGACCCTATACAATAAAGTGAGCTTGCATCTGGGAGGGCCGGTGATCTGGGGAGGGGATTTTAACTGCACACTAAACCCGAAGGCAGATATGTCAGATGATAAACAAGTCAAGCCCGCCCCTCCTGCCAGGGCCCTGCATACACTGTTGACAGACTTCAGGCTAGAGGATATATGGAGGGTGCACCACCCACAAGACAGACAATATTCGCATTACTCGGCCCCACAGAATCTATACACAAGACTAGATTACATCTTTGCCACGCAGTAGGTGATGGCAGAAATGGTACAGACGGAATATAAGGCAAGGGTCTTATCGGACCACTCGCCTCTGTCTGGTCCTAACATGGCAATACCGACCAACAAGGGCCAGGATCCCCACGTGACGACTCAGAGCCGAAGCATTAAAAGATACAATGTTCAGGGAGGATTTGAGAGAAGAAATCATAAGTTATTTTGAGACTAACACCGGCAGTGTTGAGTCGGCCGGCACACTATGGGAGGCCTTCAAAGTGGTGGTTAGAGGGATAGCCATGGCCAAGTCTAGAGGGCTGCAGGGAGGCATATTAAGGGAACTGCAGAAGGCTGACACCAAGCTAGAAACAGCCCTGGGTAGGAGAGGTAGCACTAAGGAGGGCGCAGAAACTATAAGCCAACTGCAACAAGAGTGTGCAGAACACTGGGAAAGACTATGTAATCTGAACTATAAAAAGTATGTAGAGAGGCAACATGCGGGAGGAGACAAGCCAGGAAGGATGTTGGCATGGCTGTACAAAAGCAAGACACCCAGACCCGTGATTAGAGCAATAACGGGGGGAGGACGGGCAAATAGTGGACACCCAAGAGGGCGTAAACCAAGAGTTCCTTGAATACTATCAAAGATTTTACGGGGACGAAGGAAGAAGCGACAGCAGGGAGATAATTGACATACTGGAAGACATAGGTATGCCACGAATATCCGCGGAGGAGCGAGAGGTCCTAGGTGCCCCAATCGCTCTAGAGGAACTAGAAGAGGTGGTAATACAACAACCTACTAGTAAGACCCCGGGGGCTGATGGACTTCCGAGTGAGTTTTATAAAACGTATAGAAAAGCGGTGCTTCCCCCCCTCTGTTAGCAACGCTAAACGAGGCATTCGAAACTGGGCGGCTACCAGAATCCCTAAGAGAGCTGATAATTATTCCACTACCCAAGCCCAATAAACCAGGCAAGGACTGTGGGTAGTTTAGACCGCTATCAATGCTGAACCAGGATAGCAAACTGCTTACGGCAGTGTTGCAAACAGAATGAAACGGATAATCAATAAACTAATACACCCCGACCAAACAGGATATGTCCCGCGCAGGCACATATCAGACAACCTCAGGCGACTTCACAGGGTTATAGAGCATACAAAAGGGGATTCAGGAGAGATGGCAATAGTGTCGCTGGATGCAATAAAAGCCTTTGACTCAGTCAAATGGCCATGGCTGACTGCAGTTCTGACCAACTATGGGATAGGGCCGGGGTACCTCAGATGGGTCAAACTGCTATATAGTGCACCGCTAGCCAGGGTCAAGATGGGGGCGATCATCTCGGAAAGATGGCAACTGAGTAGGGGTACTAGGCAAGGATGCCTTTGGTCCCCGAGCTGTATATCTTAGCATTGGAGCCCCTGGCGATATACCTGCGGCAGCAGTATGATGTAATAGTGATTAGCATCAAAGGGGAGCCGCACTTGGGTCTCGCTATATGCAGACGACATGCGGATGTATTTACGATACCCTGAAGAAAACGTCCAATATATCCTGGGGGTGATGGAGCGATTTGCGTCGCTATCTGGCATAGCAGTGAACCCTAGAAATTCATGCATATTCCCGCTGGGGAGGTATGTGGGAGTCCCACTGGATAGATTAACAATCTTGCAAATACCATGGCAGTCAAACACGTTCACATACCTGGGAACAGACATTTATCACACGGTAGAGGCAGAACACTAGCATACCACTGAGAAAGCGGTAAAGAACATCGAAAATAGTATGAGGTTCTGGGCCAAGCTCCCCCTGGCAATGATGGGAAGAGGGGCGCTGCTTAAGATGGTGGTATTGCCGAGATTGTTACATTTGTTTGGGAACATACCATACCTGATACCGAGGAGATTCTTTATCAAGCTACAGAGCATATGCAGAGAATTCCTATGGCACGGGACAAGGAATAGAATTGCCCTTTGGAAGTTGCAGAACACGCACAATAAGGGGGGTATAAAACTGCCAAATTATGAGATTTACTACCTAGCTAGCCAACTACATGTGGCCAAATGGTTATCGGAAGACCCGACCTCAGAATCAAGATTGTTGAGACTAGAGTGTGCCCCGTATTTTCTGAGAGAAATGATATGGCTGCCCATGTCAGAAGTGATAGAGCGCTCAAAGATGTTGGTACTGGGATGGAAGATGTGGCGCAGAGCTTGTCAGGCCGTGGAGAATCCTGCCCCGTGTTCTCCACAAGTGCCGCTGGTCGCATTGATGGGAGGGGATGGACAACTACTGAAGTCGATTAGGAGGCACTGGGAACCGGCAGGAATTGTAACAATGGGAGATGTATGGCATGAAGGAGCGATAAAGGCACTTGGGACATTGGTGGAGTAAATGGGGTTACATGAAGGGCAATATTGAAAGTACAACAGAATGGTGCGGCGGATCAGAGATACATGGTCGGAAATAACACTAGAAGAGCAACCGGATGCCGCCATAGAAACGATATATGATATAGCAGAAGGAGGGCATGAGATATCCAGACTCTATGAACTAATGATGTCCAAGGTGGGGAAGGAAGCGGTACAATTGAGATTTGACTGGGAAGAAGAGGCTGGGATACCCATGAGCAACGGGATGTGGGAGCGGGCCCAAGGGTACCATAAGAAAGTATCTAGGAACGCGAGGTTACAGCAAATACAGCTATACATAACCCACAGGGCATATATGACACCCCAGAGGATAGCTAAATTAAAAAATGCAGGGAGACAAACATGCCCCAAATGTCGGGAGGAAAATGCGGGGATGACGCATATGTTCTGGGCATGCCCTGAAATTGGGAAATTCTGTGGAGAAGTAGCCCACCGGCTAGAGGAGAAAGGGATCAAAATAGATGTTGAATCAGTGTGGGCATGCTTGGTAGGGGGATTCCCTAGGCCACGCCATTTAAATCATGTAAGTAAATTAAAGGACTTGGCATACATACTTGCCAAGCGTAGAATTGCCATGGGATGGAAGGCATGCAACAGACCTAGGATAGAAGTTTGGTGGAAAGATCTACAGAAATGGACAAGCTGAGACCCCAGTGTGGCAGGAGGCGGGCAACAGTGGAGGGGAGGAAGAGGCAGGAACCCTGACATCCTGGAGACATTTAGTGGCCACACTGAACGGGCCCACCCAGGACTGGTCGAGCGACCAGGACTCTGCCGAGGACACAGAAAAGGGAACCCCTTCAGAAGAAGCCGATGTGGACTGCGAAGTGAAGTAGGGGGGGTGGGCGCAGGGCAAGCAGTAGACACTGAATGACATATGCACATTTCGGATTGTTAAATAAGCACTGCAAGGTTTTGTTGTTTGTGTTTGTTGGAATAAAACCAATAAAAATTGTATTAAAAAAAAACATAGCATGAGAGCTTCATCAGTCAGGTGAGGTAAGGGGGCAATACACGACACTGGAATTAGAGCTTGATTACCAGAAGAGTTCTACAGCCATATAGGACCCTTAAGCGCCTGCAATCTCCTTAAAATGGCTGGACGTATCCAGGTTCCTGTGTCTAGCATGGGTCCTTTTCAATGCCAGAGGGTTGCGTACAATACGTCTCCAAGTAGTCACTAGTAAGAGGGCTACCGTTGAGACTAATAACAGCTTCTCTGATTCCCTGAGAACTATAAAGCCAGTTCTACCAGCTGGGGAATGGCCATCATGTCATATCCATCATATCATGCCAGAAGCCTCCATCGCTGCCCTCCTTCCATTATAGGGACATCTGTCACAAGGAGTTGTATCTGATGAAATGTGCCAATGGCAACGCATATGGTCTCGGGGTATTTAGCTTTACGTCGCCTCCATACGATTTTTCCCCACTCCTGTGGCTCACAGAGGTGTAAGACGCAACTCAATATGGCACCCTACCACTGTGTCATGGCACCAAATGTGTTTTTCTCAAACGGCAAAAACCATGTTCTAATGGATCAAATTACACTCTTTACCACATGGATAAACCTAATAGTATATATAACAAAAAAAGAGTGTAAACACCGTACAATATACCACAGAGGTGACAAACGCCAGGAATCGTATATTCCCGAATATACTTGTTCATACATTAATTTATTAATTATAACTCTCTTAAAATGATCACATTACATAAAATTCATAGTTAAACACATAATATATAAAACATCAAAAGACTGTACTTCACAAAACACATACAAATCCCGAATATGGGTTGATTCTGCTGGTCTGTAAATTGACTCCGTGTGGAACTCCACACTGGAGAAATTTCTCTTTTAACTAGGTTTTATTGGTCCTTGCTCAGTAACCCAACTTGTACAAGTTTCTGTCCTAGAAACACAGGTTAATGTGGGACATTCATCAGGGGTAAAGTGATGTGTTTTTTTTCCTCTCAAAGGTGATGATGATTCCTTCTACCACTTTCTTGCAGCCATAGAATTTCTAAAATTGACTCCCTGTGGAATAAAACAAAATCTATTACTAATTTTGTACGGCTGTTTGTATTTTATAATATAGACTACAAACATCAGCACCCTGATCCAAAAAAAGGATGTAAGAGTATATATTTATTTACATACCTTATCAATTGTGGTAATAACTTCCACGACAACGCCAAATTTATGGTATTGATAAAAGCGACTTCCAAATGGTTTAGAGAAGGTCGCTCCAAAAACTTCATCTCAAGTTCTACAAAGACACATAGGGAAAAAATATTTTTATGGAGAAAAATATATTTTTTTTTATATAGGTAAGAATTCAAGGATTGGCTTCAAAATGATATAGGAACTTAGCATGGTCCTCTATATTTCTTTATAAAATACCCAAATCTTACTTACCGATCCTTTAATCAGATCGGTGCTTTAGGATAAGAATTAGCCTCCATCTTGAAGGATGTTGATTAAATGAACGGAAGAAACTTCCTGTAGAATGAAAACACAGGAGAAAAGGTTTGGGTCTAGGAGTCTATAGGTACAAAGTTTTTCTACATAATGTCCATAAATACTATTTCTGAAATTTTTATTTCAAAGTCTAGATTTCAAAAAGAGAGTTTTTTGCCTGTCCCAATGTGTATACTTTATGCATTAGGGAAAAAGATTTCAAACTACACCCAGGTTCTAAGGGTCGAGATAGATAATCTGCCTGCTGTTGATTTTCTAATGGCAGTTTCTCATCATATAAAGAGTGTCAAGTCCTCCTTACCTTAACAGGAAAAAGAAAGGAGAAAGAAATTAGAAAGAAATTCCGGCCACAGAACAGGTTCCAGTTACATCTGTGCCGTTTTTGAGAGGAAAAAGGGCCGCCTTTTAAATCCCCAATCTGTGGCGTCTCACGTGACGCGATGACATCACCCGCACCAAGGAACGCGCAATGGCGTCAGCACGCCATGTGCAGTGACGCCATAACGTTCCGCGCCATAATGGCGTCCGCCAAAATAATTAGGGCAAAAAAACAGCAATAAATTGGGAAAGAAACAGGGTAAGGTACAACCTCACTTCCTAGATTTGCTGGGAAATATAGAGAGGAGCGGAGCCTAGTCGTGGAAGGGAAAGAAAGGGAAAAGAAAAACCAGAGGCTAGACACAACCAGCTTCATAGTTGCCCTTGAAGCCAAATAATGAAGGTAAAAATACCATAGCAGAGTTCATTAAACTCACCCCAAAAGCTGTTTATAAAAGATACATCTTATTTGGGAAATTTTTAGAAGGTCACTGTTCACTATACCCCCACAGGCGGAAGGGGGGGTTTTGGACAACAGCATAGTCAACCAAGGGCTAAGTAAGGTTGTAAAATGAAAAACATACAGATATAGGAACATAGACGCCTCTTGATATTCCAATAAACTAAGTAACAAGAATGACTGTAGAAAAAAGGAGAAACGTTAAGCATTATGCCACTCTACATTATCATTCAAACCACAAATATGACTTTTTGTTTGGAAAATTAGTTTTTGTTCCAGACTCAAGAGTTTCTTGTTGATCAAATTTTGTGTTTTACCTCTCATATGTTTTAGAATTGTCCAATTAAAGTCTGTACATTTATGATTTTTTTCTAAAAAGTGTTTGACGAGTGGTGCTTGTTCTACCTTGTTCCTAATGCAGCTTTTATGCTCAGTCATTCTTATTTTACACTTGCGATTAGTTTTTCCAATGTAGATGTATTGACACGGGCATTTGATGACATATATCACATTCTCTGTATTGCAGTTAGTATGCTCAGTAATGTTCCATTCTTTTTTAAGACCTAAGTCTACTTTAACAGCTTTTCTGGTCTGTGCACACATGCTACATTTGCCACATGGGTGGTGTCCTACTACTGGAGGTAAATTCCACAATCTTGTCTTCTGTACACCTTTATTTTCATTGTTTCCAATGTCATTCCTCATCACCAAGTTGCGTATGGTGGTACTTTTCTTGAATGCTACTAGTGGTTTCATTTTCTCCTTTGGCATCACCTTTTGCCAATTTTTATTGATGATGCCTTTGATCTTATAGGATAAATTGCTATAAGTGTTCACGAACACTAAAGGGCTCTCCTTACGTGTCCTGTTCTGGTGTAATTGTTGATCAAGGAGGGCTTCTCTGTTATTGTTGAACGCCCTCCTTGCAGCATCTTTAACTAAACGTTTCGGGTATCCTCGATTTGTAAGTTTAGTAATCAATTTATTGGCACCTTCCTCGTATGACTCTAGTACTACTGTTTTTCTTAATACGAAGAAATTGACCAAAAGGCAAATTATTTTTGACATGTTGGGCATGATGACTAGTGAAATGAAGAAGAGCATTTCTATCTGTCTCTTTGTTATAAGGTTTAACCAAAAGGGTGCCTTGGTGATGATATATCGAGATGTCTAGAAAGTTCACCATGTCATTACTCATGTTCATTGAAAATTTGAGGTACCTGTTTTGTTAATTCAACCATGTGTTGAATTCATTGGCCTCTTCTGCGTTACCCTTCCAAATGACAAAAATGTTGTCTATATAGCGTAGCCAACATATTATGTTGTCTTGAAAAGGGTTGAGACTACGATATATGACTGTTTCCTCAAACATGTTGACATATAAATTGGCTAATTTCGGTGCCATGGCGGCACCCATAGCGGTCCCTTCAATTTGTACATAAAATTGGCCCATGAATTGAAAAAAATTGTTTGTCAAGGCCATCTCCGTACACCATTTTATAAAAGAATTGGAGACAGGATGATCGTCTTCTCTTTTGAGGAGGGTTTCTTCTACAACTTCGAGGGTAGCTCGTTGGGGTATGTTGGTATATAGAGCTTGTATATCCAGACATAATAGTAGATTAATATCTGGGTTGAACTGACTGCCCTCAATTCTAGTTATGGCATCAGTAGTGTCTTTCACGTAGCTCTTCATGCTGGGTATAAACGGGCGAAGATAGCAATCCACATACTTGGATAAAGGTTCCAATAATGAATTAATCCCAGAGACTATGGGTCTCCCGGGAGGATTCCTTAAGTTTTTATGGATTTTGGGGAGTATATAGAAGATTGGAATTCTGCCATTCTCTCTAACAAGATATTCTCCTTCTTGTTTACTAATAAGTTTTAGATCCACTGCTTTGGTCACTTTATCTCTGATGATCGTAAGTAGTTCATTGCTAGGATCACTATTTTCTTATAGTGGTTAGTATTGGACAGTAAATTCAAGCATTCTTCCACATATTGAGTTCTATCCAGAACTACTATCGCGCCCCCTGTCGGCTTGTCGGATGATAATATTGGGATTCGACCCTAGAGATTTTAAGGTACTTAGTTCATTTTTACTTAGGTTAGAATGGCTAGGGATGCCCCTCGATTCCAGAGCACTTAAATCTTCCAATACTTTCCTTTCAAACACAATGGATTCAGGAGAGTAAGAGGAAGGAGGGGCACAGAAAGTTGAATGATTTCTTAGGCCACTACAATTTTCTGAACCATTAAAGGTATTCTTTTCAAAAAATTCTTTCAGGTGGATTTTTCTCATAAATTGTTGGAATTCCACTCTAAACTCAAAGGGATTATGGTATTTAGATATAACATAGTTCAAACCTTTGTTCAGCACAAATTTTTCATGTTCAGTTAAAGTGGTAGCAGACAGATTAACTACCAACCCCTGTGACTCCGGGTCTGCATCCGGTCTGTGGTCCATTGTCTTTGTCCATTGCCTCTTTCTAAAAAAGGCTGCCTTTGGCCATTTCTACCCGGATTGTTACCTCTTGCACCTTTTCCTCTGTTAGGTCTATTCTCACCTTCACCTTCATTGCTTTTCCCACTCGATCCGGTTCTACTGTATTCATCGTTATCATCGGATCCTGCACTAGAGCTATATGAGGTATTTCTGAATCGCACTCTACGGTTATGTTGGTTGGAATTTTGCCCGGGTTTCGGGTCCCCTATTTTATAATCTTTGTTGGTGTAGATGAACGCTTTCTCATGAGAAAAATTCTGTACATCTTTCTTCATGCGTTTCACTCGTTCTGTAATAGTTTCCGTTTTGGTTGAATGAACAAAACAGGTACCTCAAATTTTCAATGAACAAGAGTAATGACATGGTGAACTTTCTAGACATCTCGATATATCATCACCAAGGCACCCTTTTGGTTAAACCTTATAACAAAGAGACAGATAGAAATGCTCTTCTTCATTTCACTAGTCATCATGCCCAACATGTCAAAAATAATTTGCCTTTTGGTCAATTTCTTCGTATTAAGAAAAACAGTAGTACTAGAGTCATACGAGGAAGGTGCCAATAAATTGATTACTAAACTTACAAATCGAGGATACCCGAAACGTTTAGTTAAAGATGCTGCAAGGAGGGCGTTCAACAATAACAGAGAAGCCCTCCTTGATCAACAATTACACCAGAACAGGACACGACACGTAAGGAGAGCCCTTTAGTGTTCGTGAACACTTATAGCAATTTATCCTATAAGATCAAAGGCATCATCAATAAAAATTGGCAAAAGGTGATGCCAAAGGAGAAAATGAAACCACTAGTAGCATTCAAGAAAAGTACCACTATACGCAACTTGGTGATGAGGAATGACATTGGAAACAATGAAAATAAAGGTGTACAGCAGACAAGATTGTGGAATTTACCTCCAGTAGTAGGACACCACCCATGTGGCAAACGTAGCATGTGTGCACAGACCAGAAAAGCTGTTAAAGTAGACTTAGGTCTTAAAAAAGAATGGAACATTACTGAGCATACTAACTGCAATACAGAGAATGTGATATATGTCATCAAATGCCCGTATCAATACATCTACATTGGAAAAACTAATCGCAAGTGTAAAATAAGAATGACTGAGCATAAAAGCTGCATTAGGAACAAGGTAGAACAAGCACCACTCGTCAAACACTTTTTAGAAAAAAATCATAAATGTACAGACTTTAATTGGACAATTCGAAAACATATGAGAGGTAAAACACAAAATTTGATCAACAAGAAACTCTCGAGTCTGGAACAAAAACTCATTTTCCAAACAAAAAGTCATATTTGTGGTTTGAATGATAATGTAGAGTGGCATAATGCTTAACGTTTCTCCTTTTTTCTACAGTCATTCTTGTTACTTAGTTTATTGGAATATCAAGAGGCGACTATGTTCCTATATCTGTATGTTTTTCATTTTACAACCTTACTTAGCCCTTGGTTGACTATGCTGTTGTCCAAAAACCCCCCTTCCGCCTGTGGGGGTATAGTGAACAGTGACCTTCTAAAAATTTCCCAAATAAGATGTATCTTTTATAAACAGCTTTTGGGGTGAGTTTAATAAACTCTGCTATGGTATTTTTACCTTCATTATTTGGCTTCAAGGGCAACTATGAAGCTGGTTGTGTCCAGCCTCTGGTTTTTCTTTTCCCTTTCTTTCCCTTCCACGACTAGGCTCCGCTCCTCTCTATATTTCCCAGCAAATCTAGGGAGTGAGGTTGTACCTTACCCTGTTTCTTTCCCAATTTATTGCTTTTTTTTTTTGCCCTAATTATTTTGGCGGACGCCATTATGGCACGGAACGTTATGGCGTCACTGCACATGGCGTGATGACGCCATCGCGCGTTCCTTGGTGCGGGTGATGTCATCGCGTCACGTGAGACGCCACAGATTGGGGATTTAAAAGGCGGCCCTTTTTCCTCTCAAAAACGGCACAGATGTAACTGGAACCTGTTCTGTGGCCGGAATTTCTTTCTAATTTCTTTCTCCTTTCTTTTTCCTGTTAAGGTAAGGAGGACTTGACACTCTTTATATGAGAAACTGCCATTAGAAAATCAACAGCAGGCAGATTATCTATCTCGACCCTTAGAACCTGGGTGTAGTTTGAAATCTTTTTCCCTAATGCATAAAGTATACACATTGGGACAGGCAAAAAACTCTCTTTTTGAAATCTAGACTTTGAAATAAAAATTTCAGAAATAGTATTTATGGACATTATGTAGAAAAACTTTGTACCCATAGACTCCTAGACCCAAACCTTTTCTCCTGTGTTTTCATTCTACAGGAAGTTTCTTCCGTTCATTTAATCAACATCCTTCAAGATGGAGGCTAATTCTTATCCTAAAGCACCGATCTAATTAAAGGATCGGTAAGTAAGATTTGGGTATTTTATAAAGAAATATAGAGGACCATGCTAAGTTCCTATATCATTTTGAAGCCAAACCTTGAATTCTTACCTATAAAAAAAAAAAAAAAAAAAAAAAATATTTTTCTCCATAAAAATATTTTTTCCCTATGTGTCTTTGTAGAACTTGAGATGAAGTTTTTGGAGCGACCGTCTCTAAACCATTTGGAAGTCGCTTTTATCAATACCATAAATTTGGCGTTGTCGTGGAAGTTATTACCACAATTGATAAGGTATGTAAATAAATATATACTCTTACACCCTTTTTTTGGATCAGGGTGCTGATGTTTGTAGTCTATATTATAAGATACAAACAGCCGTACAAAATTAGTAATAGATTTTGTTTTATTCCACAGGGAGTCAATTTTAGAAATTCTATGGCTGCAAGAAAGTGGTAGAAGGAATCATCATCACCTTTGAGAGGAAAAAAAATCACATATCACTTTACCCCTGATGAATGTCCCACATTAACCTGTGTTTCTAGGACAGAAACTTGTACAAGTTGGGTTACTGAGCAAGGACCAATAAAACCTAGTTAAAAGAGAAATTTCTCCAGTGTGGAGTTCCACACGGAGTCAATTTACAGACCAGCAGAATCAACCCATATTCGGGATTTGTATGTGTTTTGTGAAGTACAGTCTTTTGATGTTTTATATATTATGTGTTTAACTATGAATTTTATGTAATGTGATCATTTTAAGAGAGTTATAATTAATAAATTAATGTATGAACAAGTATATTCGGGAATATACGATTCCTGGCGTTTGTCACCTCTGTGGTATATTGTACGGTGTTTACACTCTTTTTTTGTTATATATACTATATGGCACCAAATGTGATCACAGTTTTTCCTCCCATAGCTCCAACATACCAGATTTTTTCATAGCTTGACCTACTATTTCACTTTATCTACTTTGACATTAATGGCCTCTCGCGTGGTAGCCATTTTGGGGCGTTTCTGTGTACGATCATAATAAAAAGGAATGGCTAATTACCAACTGCACTCCAACACCATTGATCACTAGTTGCAACATAAACTTCATGTGTGTCTCAGGTAGTTGCCTCCAACTTATAGTTCCAGCATATACTTTGAACCCTGTAGAGCAGCAGCTGTTCTTCCAGCTGTTCTTCCAGCTGCCCTCCTAACTTAAAACCGGCCTTCAGTTCGCCGAGGTACATGGAGCCCGCATTACCCTGGCAGACCTTGCAATGCTCGAAATCAGAATTACAACTGGCAAGTATCAAGGTGGACTAGAGCAGCAGACAGAAAGTCATTGTATTGCCAGGCAACCATGGGAAGACTCATTTCTTAAACTACTTCATAGTTAATGGCATTTCATTTGGAACAATATTCCTCAGACAACAATGCACCGAAAAACATCAAGGAGCAACAGTTCCTTTCTGCACAAGCTCAGAACGCAATAAAAATATTCATGGGCATTCCAGGTCCACAAACTTAACTAACTCTCTGCACAGTCGACAAATGCCACAATCTCTCTTGTACCAGCTCAGGTGCGACAGAGACCCAACTATGGCAGAATGCAGCTGGATTCTTGTCCGTTGCTGTCCTTTCGGCCATGCTTCTATGGCTTAACACATTTGCTAATAACAGTTAACCTTGTAGTGGTTGCAAACATCTTCTCTGTGGCCTAAGCTCACAGCTAGAACTCCAGGAAACAGAAAGGACACTGTAATTACACTTTCTCAGAGTCAACAACTGCCAAATGCATAGTGGAGACCACTTGAGTCATCCTCAAGAGGCGAAAAGGACTTGCTGGAGGCTGGAAACGCAAACTGAAGATCATCCCCAAGACATCCTTTGCTAAAGGCCACTTACATTGGCATAATGTAAACTAGTAAACCTGTGCATGCCAAGGAGCTGTTGCGTTTCAGTGACCATGGCTAATCGACAGAGCTGGACCTAGCATACAACCCATGTGTGTGTGGTACATGTACTGTAACTTAAGTAGCAAAAGGGTGTGGGAGCCCCTCTACTGAGCTCGAACATGGGTCAAATACCCGGTTTTATGGAATTTCTTCCACTCGGGAGGGTCTACAACCATGTTTAGCTCGCTGCCCCCTTCACAGAGGAGACCTGTCCGTTGGTGACTTAAGTAGCTCTAGCACAGCACGCACCTCTTTGTGCAAACTTGCAAGAAAAGAGGATGGGAGATTAATTGTTGGCATGACAGAGAGTAAAGCAGATTAGGAGCCATGGGTTTTGATGTGTGCAGGCTGGAAGTACCAGCGTGCTGGTATGATTCTATCAGTTTTTTTCCCGAGGGGATTATACAAGGTTGATCAATTGGAAGTCGGCATTGCAAGACTGGGATTCCTGCTAGTGTGGGGGGCATGGGATGATGGGTCAAAAGAAACTAGCAGTAGCATTGCTCTTTTAATGTGGTGTGTTTGATCACTGCCATATGCGAGTAGTATTCATTGATAAGAGATGGAGATAAGTCAGTCAGTGGGGTGGAGGCTAGAGGGGATTGCTTATATTTTGGGTCCAGTATTATTGTTTTGAAGGCACTCAAAATGTTGCGCTGTCATCTCAAAATGCTAAGTTCTTACGGTTCCATTTCCATGTAAAACAGCAGAAGGAGAGAGACCCGCATGAGTGATCTCCCAAATTCCCAGCGGATGCATTGTGTGAAGTGGATGAGTGATCTCCCGAATTCCCAGCGGATGCATTGTGTGCAGTGGATGAGTGATCTCCCGAATTGCCAGCGGATGCATTGTGTGCAGTGGATGAGTGATCTCCCGAATTCCCAGCGGATGCATTGTGTGCAGTGGATGAGTGATCTCCCAAATTCCCAGCGGATGCATTGTGTGCAGTGGATGAATGATCTCCGGAATTCCCAGCGGATGCATTGTGTGCAGTGGATGAGTGATCTCCCGAATTCCCAGCGGATGCATTGTGTGCAGTGGATGAGTGATCTCCCGAATTCCCAGCGGATACATTGTGTGCAGTGGATGAGTGATCTCCCGAATTCCCAGCGGATGCATTGTGTGCAGTGGATGAGTGATCTCCCGAATTCCACGTGGTATGGCCTGATAGTTACAAACATCCAAGAATATTTCATTTGGCCAATGTCTCATGGGATGGCAAATCGGTAGGTATTGTCTGAGCTGCTTAAGTCTGCCTGTGACGGGCACTGTGATGGGGTGTCATTTAAACAGCCATGTTTTCAGGGATGTTCTGAAGGCTAGGTGGTTTTCGTCTGTGCACAGACGTTTGTGGATGGAGTTCCAGAGCGGGGTTGAGAGAAAAAAGGCTCAGTGGCATTTCTCATTATAGCTTGCTATTGTTACAAAGTCTGCGTCGAAGCGTTTTGGCTGGCGTATAGGGGACCAATTTGCACATGGTGGATTCCATGCCACTGACCTGAAAAGGGCGATGACCTATGCATGGGTCAGGGGCCAGTGGAGCATTCAGGGCTGGGCTGATGTTTTCGAAGTCTGGAAGAAGTTTAGTATTTTGGACTCTGTTCAGTACATGCTCTAGCTAGTGGCTGTCGGAGTAGTCTAGTCTTCAGTACTAGTGCACAGACTGCCCTGGTTCTATTCGTAAAGGCCAGGCACGGCATGATGTCCCTTGCAGACTTGAAAGAGGCAGCTTTTTAAGACTGCTTTAACCTGTGGATTTAGCAGAGGGCACTCTCCATCAGGAGCCTGAAGTTTTCGACTTACCCCCGACAGTGGGCAGGTTCCCATTTCTTCAAACCAAGGAATTGATGTGGGGTTTGAGGCTGTGGTGCCGCAAATTATCAATCCAGCTTTGGATGGATATGATACGATATGGCATTCATAACGCGCCTGTGCACAAGTGTTTCTAGGCGCGACAAGACAAAGAGGGGGAAACAAAGGGAGGGCAAAATAACGATCTTACTAGGCTTTGTGTCATTCAGATCGTGCAAGTGCGGGGATGACACCAGTCTATCTGTCGCCATCTATGAGTCGACATGCGCAAGGCATGTGTGCCAAGACCGGTTACGTATGCCTGTAAGCCTGTAGATCTGGGCACCCTCTCCATAGCTGAAACATGTAAGGCATGAGTTAGTGATAAGTTCCAAAAGGGGATCATGCAGATTTTGGGGAGAAAGGCTGGTTCCTTGGGCTACTCTGAAGGTGAGGGTGTGGGGACATGAACTGAAAGGAGCCACGTGTGTTTTCTTTCGGTGAGGAATGCTGTGATCCAGCGTAATGCAGTTCCTTTAAAGTCACCAATTTATTTTAGCAGATTGTCTTGTCGAAGAGTATTGAATGCGCCACAGATAACCAGTAGGGCAAGTGCATGTGGTGAGTGAGTGACAGCGTTGTTTTTCAGCCCATCCCATATAGGGGATCGTAGATTCTGTTCTCCTCGTTGGTCAGAAACTGTGGTGACTCGTGTAGGAGGTTGGTGCTTTCCAGGTGCTCCCAAAGCGGTTTGTAAATAAACATTGAAGATTTTTGTGGTGAAGGCTATGTTGGAGATTTTGGTAGTTTGCTGGGTCACTGGTGTAAGCTGTGGGCTTTTTTGAGAAGAGGCTTGATGGAGGTAACGTCTTGTTCAATAGATGAGTTGAGGAGGGATTGGGAATCCTTTAATATTTGTGCTGGTTTGGTTTGTGCTCAAAGGAACCTCTACAGAAGCCCCCCTGCCACTACAGCTCTTACTGGTGTGCTGCCGCCCATGGAAATCAGGGCTGGGATGCTTTTTAAGCACCCCATTCTGATCCCAGGGTGATTCATCGCCCTTAAAATTATCAAGAAGAAGAGTGTTCTAAAAGAATCCAGCGAAACCTCGCAATTGCACTCAATTTGGAGAGAGAGGAGAAAAAACATCTAATGGAGTCCCCGTTAGAACTACTACTAGTAAAGGCCTCCATTCACGTTCAGAAGGCCCGCAGGTCTTCCATGGGCCCTTCTGATTTACAACCTACGTGCCGCAGACTATTACGGAGACTCCCATATTGAACCAGAAGAGCTTAGGAGTGGAAGAGGGTGTGGTGAGCATTGAGAAGGTGACCTCCAAGGAGACCCACTCAGACTCGGTGGCCTGCTCAAAAGACTCTCTGGATCCACAGGTCACAGCTGTCAACATGAAGACAAAAGAAGTGTTAACCCTCAGAGCCTGTCAAATCACTTGGGGAAGGAGGGGTCTCCAGCCAAATCAGCTGCCAAGGAAGTGGTGGCAAAAGAAAGTGCTGGGCCCCATGATCCATTGCCGAACTTCCAAAAGAGGAAAAAACATAAAAGGCTGGAAGCAACCAACAAAACTGAATTATTTGCCAGGAAACCGAAGAATAAGACAGCAGTCAAGACCAAGAAGAGATCTAATGGCTCATAGGCTTTCCTAAGGAGCCTTGCAACCCCCACCTTGAATGACATGAATAGCAGAGGGAGCATCTTGATGCCTAGGAGGCGGCCCAAGGCCAAGGAGAGGCTAAAGCTATCGAAAAAGAGGGTCTCCTCTTACTGTTGATAGAAGGCAACTCCGGTTTCGAGGATGAGGCAGACTTCAACCTGTCTCTTCTGACGGTCCACGCGGATTAACATAGAACGATCTGAAGCACAGTTCCAGACATTGGAAGAGCGAAGGAGATCAATTGTCCTCAAAAGGCCTCCTCTTTTTGCCCCTCCATAAAATAGAAAGGAAGGGACTACAAAGCGGAACCACACTAAGGTGGGAACAGTGCTGAAAGAAGAGCCCATTAACTTCTTAAAGTTTGAAAAACGTGGAAAAAGAGGAGCAAGTACACAAGATGACAAGATACTCCCTCTCAAATTAAGATTAGAAAGGCTCCTCCATTTTAAGGACAGGCTGATTCTGAATTTGGTAAACGCCAGGAAGCGGTTCCATCAGGGGCGTTGCTAAGGGGGGGGGCTAAGGGGGCTATAGCCCCTGATCTTTTGGTTGTAGCCCCGGATAGAATCTCAGGAGCTACAGCCAAAAGACTAGCTATCCCCCAGTCCCAACAGTTCCGACATCAGCGTACCCCCTGGGTTCCATCATGTCCCTGCCTTCCATTTCCTCAGCTCAGAGGACATAACAATTGTTGATTTTGCTAACGGGCGACAGACGAACAATGTGATTTTGCACCTAAACTCGAGGGGTGCGAAATCTTCCCTCTTAAGGCGAGCCCACCTGTTGCATCCGTGGGGCTTCGACCTCACAGAGCTTATGACACAAGAAAGATCGTAGGAGTGTCGGCACCCCCTTCAAAGTCAGCCAAAAGCCAGTTCAGTGAAAGCAAAAAGGTCAGCCTACAAACAGGCCACAAGTGTTTCCCACCTCAACCATGGTAAAACACTAGTAGCGGCCCACGAGTGTGATGACACAGGTTCTAATAGCCCCATATTGACATGGTAAGGTCCCCTCAAAATGACGCTCGACACCCGCTTCCATGGAGATCGGAGGATTATTTCTATACAATGCAAAGACAAATTTGAAGGGAAAAGGGAACAACAAAAAAAGGAGAAGGAACAGAGCTAACAGCGAGTGCAAGGATGGACTTTTGGAACACAAGAGGGTTCTCCGACCTGGCTACAGACCAAGACATCACTTCGGGAGAAATAGACATCCTTTGCCTGCAAGAGACGTGGCAGTCCATCTCGCCAGTCTATGACGCTACAGCCCCGACATCAACCCAGCCCTCATTGGGCCAATAGGCAGGCCATCTGCAGGCCTTTTAACAGTGATAATAAATGGAAGGGGTCTCTCTGTGGTGGATTCTATATGCCCCAACAGTTTTAGTCAGGCCACTTGTGTAAGAGCAGGAGGGCCACCACCGGGCAGCCATATTTGGCTACTTATTATAAACATCTATTTAAACCCCATGGGGATTGAATTGAGCAAGTTTCTACATGTGTTTATTGATGTCATCTGATTTCCCCAGCAAATATCCGATTAATTCAATCTGTGCGGGTGGTGACCTTAAGGCGCCTTGTTTGTCCAGAGGGGGGTGGGGGAGATTGACGAGATGGGGAGACAAAGGGACCCAGAAACAAGAGGGCTTTGGCTTGGTTGGAGTTAATGGAAGCCAACGACTTGCACATGGTAAATGGCCATGGTGAGGTTGACCGTCCCCTCGGCAGCAACCTGGACAAATGGGGTGTATTCCTCCATCTTGGACTATGTTCTTGTCTGCCCCAATTTAAACAAATGGGTCACTCAAGAATCTACCCAAATAAATGCATCGATCCGTCCTTTTTGTCTATACGAGAGAGAGACCACTTTGTGAAACGAGCTATGGCAGTACCCTCTGTAAGTCTATAACGGATATAACCGATTGAGACTCAAGAGGGAAGATGCTAGAACTCTAGATTCAAACCTCGCAAACCTACAGACTGGAAAAGAGGGAGAGAATTACGTCTATTTGCTAGCTGAATTTAGAGCCACATACACTTTGAAAGTTTTGGGTTTGCGTCACGGCCATAGCTATGATGCTGAAATGGCTAGAGAAAAAATAAGCTGAGAAGAAATATAGGACATCTGAAACAGGGGGAGGACATAAGCAACTTAAGAGGAAACAAAAATTCAGAAACTGGTCGGCAGCTCACAGGGCTAAAATGCTGCAGTTAGATCCAGAGGTTATTGAAATGGTTTGCTTGGAATGTGGGTTTCGCGCGCTCTGCCTACTTCAATTAGGGAAACTAATGGTTAGCGTGAAATCAGTTCAAAATTGCCTCAGAGTAAGTTTTCCAACGGATGATTGTCATTGAGTCTGCCGACACGCGTTTCGACCTTAGTCGTCCTCAAGGCTTACAGAGAAATCAGAATGCCATATAGCAATACATCCAAGTTACAAATATATAAAACGATAACATAAAACAGGAATGTGCATAATAGTTGCATGGCATGGAGGATTTATGGAAAGAATTGTTGAATGAACAGATGGTAAATATATTAAGGTCAAATGGTTACATACCCATGAGTATTTCATCAACGGAGGGTAGTGCAGAAGCGGGAAAAACAAAACAAAGGTACATTTTCATAAGCATAATTAAGTCACTGTGTATTTTTGTAACATTGGTTACCATAGCCTTAAGGGCGTGATGCACCTTACCCACATCTTAGCTACTATGTGCCTTAAAGACGTATGTTAATGCTGTTAAAAGCGTGCTCCCTATGTTTGCATCAGTGCTCACCAATAGGTAAAATATTGTTTAGTGTTTGAGGTAGCCTGGTACCAAATGGGTATGATAATAGCTTATCCCCATCAGTTGGCTCGATTGAGTTGTGAATTTAAAACCAGGACACCCTGTGCGATCACCCGTCCAGCAACGATGTGAATCAGAGTCAGATGGTAACTCACCCTTATTCATCTGAGCTCGATATATAAACCTGATGGTATGGAGTAAATAAATAAGTAAAGTAACTCGTATAGCCTATTTTGTTCTGGACAATGCATAAAAAGTGATACAGGATAATTGTATAGCCTACCATAATTGGCTCAGGTGCGCCGTTGCAACTCTGGTATCTTAGATATAATGCTGGTAGCCATTACGTGGATTCAACTCTTTTTAAACAATAGGACCATGAGAGTCTTCTCACAGTCTGCAGCTGCTGACCCCATACCGATCACCTGTGGTGTGCCCCAAGGTTCGTGTGTATCCCCAACTTTGTATAAGATTTGTACAAAGCCTGTTTGATGAACTGGGCCGTCTGGGTGTCACCTACACGAACTACGCAGATGACACTCAGATTCTCCTACCTTTTACAGGCATCTATGACAGATGTACGACTTGGAACGAAATCTACACAATCATTCAGGCATGGATGGCCTTACATGGCCTCTGCCTGAATGATGACAAAACAGAACTCCTCCTTGTGGGTTCACCTGCCAACATAAACAAAATGAGTCCGAACTATACCACCGTCAATATAGACAGGAGTAACATCCCAATAGCCAAAGAAGTAAAAACATTGGGTTTCTATCTCGACCCTACATCTAACTTAAACAAACAAGTGAACATGACTGCCTCAGCTACCGCCTCTATGGGCTAGTAGACCACCGCTATCAACAGAAAGCTGCCTTACACTAGCAGGAGCACTTATATTGTCTAAACTGGACTACTGTAATGGTCTCTACTTGGGTGCCAATAAGTCTGTGCTTAACAAACCACATATAATGCAGAACAATTCGCTTAGAGCTGCATTAAATATACAGAGAAGAGAGCACATTTCAGTAACAAGACAACACTACAAATGGCTCTCCATAAAAGAAAAGATCAAACTCAAAACCTTGCGCCACACCTTCAAAGCACTGAACCATACAGCCCCACCTTACCTCCTGAAAAATTAACTCCGAGAACATCCACTCGAATCACTAGATCATCTAACACATGTAGCTTGGTGATTCCTAGATACAACCTAGAAAGAGATGGAGGATCTAGTTCCCCGGTCATGGCTGCCCAACTGTGGAACGCCCTCCGACCTGCCATCAAATCAACTCAATTATTCTCCAATTTCAGGAGAAATGTCATTTCCTGGTTACTCAGCAAGAACTAGACAACAGCAACTTAGAGCCTTCAACTTCAGGACATCTTCCTTGACTACCCCATATCTGCCTTTACTGCTTCCTCACACCTGCTCTGCCTATATTCTAGCCACTTAGTAAACAATTGTTTCTCTACAAGATCCTCTCTCCGTGCCAGGTCCAACTGCTCTGGAGGGGGTGCAGCCCTGGTCTTCCCAGAGTGGATTCCTGCCTCTGTCACTCCTATGCAGGCCTAATCCTCTTTTGAATGCCTCGTCTGCAGGCTCTCTCACTCTCCCCTAGCCATGCCCTTACTGTGGCTACTCTCTATCGACCACCTGGTCAAATAATCTCCTTCCCCTCTGAGTGGGCGGGCCTCTCCTCCTCACTCCTGGCCTCAACCACTCAACTCCTCCTTCTTCTTGGAGACTTCAACATCCACCTGGATGCCTCCTGTCCTCCCTCTGGACTCTTTCAAGACCTCTGCAACTCTCACTCACTATTCTCCCCTCTGGCCCAACCCACTCTGCAGGGCACACACTGGATGTTCTGATCACCTCAGACCTTCCCCTTTCTGTCCCTCTCTCCACTCCTCTCTCCTGCAGTGATCACTTTCTCCTCTCCTCCCACCTCACCATCCCTACCCCTCAAGCCACGCCACTTCCGTCACTGCCACCCACCTTCCCGGTCATCCGACCCATGAAGCGCGTATCAGTTGAGGCTTTCGCCGCCACCTTCTCACCACCGCCCACCCCCTCTGGCTGACTCTCACCCTGACACAGCCCTCTCCACGCTCCACTCTGCTATATCTGATACTCTTTATATCCTTGCCCCGGTCATGAGAATCTGCCTCAAGCCCAAAGCCAAGTGCAACTCCAGGTCCGACTCTGACCTCGTCACCCTTAAACGCAAGTGCAGGGTGGCCGAGAGGAAATGGCGCGCTTCATGCACATCCTCTGACAAACTGTCCTGCCGCCTGCTCCAAAGGCAATACCGGCTCTCTGTCCTAACCAAGAAGAGAGCCCATATCCAAGCCTGCGTCTCTGCAGCATCAAACAACTCGGCCGAACTCTTTCAAATCTGCAAGGAACTGGCCAATCCTGCTGCAGTCTCTACCTCCCCTGTCCCTTCCCAGGCTCTCTGTACGGCACTGACTTCTCACTTCATCTCTAAAAAACTCAGGACATCCTGTCCTCACTCTCCTCCTATCCCCTCCCTCCCTCTACTCCCTGCTCTTCCTCTGGCCCTTCTGCAGCCACTTCTCCTCCCTCCTTCTCTTTCTTTCCCCTGTTCTCCTCAGACAAGGTTTCTAGACAAGTTTGAAAACTATCAAGGACCACATCGACTCCCTGGCTCCTTCCCTGGCTGATTTCTGCAATCACTCCGTCATCACTGGAGTCTTCCCTTCCCCCCTCAAGCACTGCCTTGTGCACCCTCTTCTTAAGAAACCCTCTGCCGATCCCTCCTGCCCAGCAAACTATCGCCCAATCTCCATCACTCCTTTCCTGGGCAAGCTCCTGGGGAAACTGGCCATCTCCCAGCTTAATCTCCCCACTGAATCTGTTAGTTGTCTTCAAGACCATCAGTCTGGCTTCAGAGCTGCCAGAAGCAAGGAAACTGCTCTCCCGAACATCCGTGAAGACCTGCTCTCCAACCTTGACTCCAACACCCCTTGCGTCCTCATCCTGCTTGATCTCTCTTCAGCCTTTGAAACTGTCAACCATGCAATCCTGCTCAACCGTCTCCGCGATAACCTGGGTATCACTGGTCAGGCTCTGGCGTGGCTGACTTCTTTCCTTTCTGACCGACCCTCCCAGGTCCAACTTGGGTCCTTCCCCTCCGCTATCATCTTCTCTACCTGTGGTGTCCCCCAGGGGTCTAACCTCTCTCCCTGGCTGTTCAACCAATACCTGGCACTCCTTGCCCACCGCATCGCCGCTCTCTGCCCCAACTTTCAGTGCAATGTGGATAACACCCAGCACATTTTCAGACTACCCTCGGCCTCCTCCTCCCCTTCCCTCATCTCTGACTGTCTGTCTGCTATCCAGGAGTGGTGTGCCGACAATGACCTCTGCTTAATGCCAGTAAAACAGATTCTCCTCATCGGCACACCTGCTCCCTCCTTTCCTGTAGCTCTCTGGCCGGCCTCTCTTGGCCCTCTTCCTGCTCCCACCTGCAAGGCTAAAAACCTTGGGGTCATCTTCGACTCCACACTCTCCTTCTCTCCTCGCATCTCTAATGCCTCTAAGAAGTCAGACTACCAGCTGCACCTCCTCAGAGGTATTCTTCCTTTCCTCTCCTTCCCCCAGAAGCTGTCTCCAGAGCTCTGGTTCTCTCCGGGCTGGACTATTGCAACAGCCTCTTTCTAAATCTGCTTGCTTCTACTCTCCGCCCTCTGCAACTCATCCAGAACAGGACTGCAAGACTTGTCCTTGGCCTCAAGCCCAGGCATCGTATCTATCTAGGACTGAAATCTCTGCACTGGCTCCCAGTGGCTGCGAGGATTAAGTTCAAAACCCTCTGCATCGTCCACAAGACCTTCTGGGGCCTCAATACCTTGAACTCTCTCTTGCAAAATATCTTCCTTCTCGAGTCCTTCGCTCATCTGCCTCCAACTCCCTCACGGTCAGACGCTTCTCCAAGCAACGAGTTGGTGATAGATCCCTTTCCTCAGCTGGTGCCTCCCTCTGGAACAGCCTCCCTGCCTCCCTTAAACCTGAGGAGAACCATCTCGGTTCCGGTAGCACCTCAAAACCTTTCTCTTTGCTTCTGCTTTTTCTCCTCCTCTCCTCTGCTGACCTCCTTGCTGTAACCAGAACTGCACTGGCTACCTGAACACCCTCTGATCTCAGGCCCCGGTCCCTCCCCCACCAGCGTCACACACCTGCATTGCCCGCCTGGCAACCCCAGCACTGGGGACCGTTTCTGTAACCTTCCAGTCCCCCTACCAGCCGTTGACACCTGATGTTCGGCACTTGCCACATGCCGCCCGTTACTTTACTTATTGTTATTATCTATTCCCATGTACTGCACTGTCCCTGCCCCCTTCCCGCGCAATTGCGTGATCTGAATGACACCTGGCCTAGTAGGATCGTTGTCTGTCCTCCCTTGCCTCGTCACGCCTTGAAACATTTTTGTATAGGCGCGTTATAAATGCCATATCATATCATACACTCGTTATGCCTGTATTCTAGCCATTTAGTAACTTACATATCCACAAGTAACTGTATAATCACTGACTTTTGCCTGTAACCTTCACTTATAACCTATTTGTATATGACTTTGACTTTAATGTCTATGTAAGACCAAACTGTATTTAACCATTATGCCTATGTCTGTAACAACTTACCTGTTTTAAGAGCGTCCAGATACCTCAGGGTGAGGTGCCCTATATAAATAAATAAAATAAACAAAAAAAACACAATTGTGTTGTTACTTTGTCTTATTCTATCTGCGTGAGATGGTGAGAAAGATTTGAATGTACTAGGTCGCTTGTCATTTAGAGACCATCAATATTAAAGAAAAGAACATCTTTAGTGGTTCCCTTTCCATGAATGAATAAATTATTTGGTGATTTGATTTTGTACTCTGGACGGTATTGTGTTACATACCCGAAACAACTTAACATTGCAAATTCTTGACCTGTGACAATGAAACAGGATAAACGTTTAAATATCGAGGTTCTTCTCTGTGTCCATGTGGATTAGCATTAAGTGCTGCACCGAAATTGAGACTAATCTCACTTACCATTGTCATGTCGAGATCCTGGGGTTAAATCCCTCTGGCGTTGCGCACGATAGTACGGATTGACGCCATTTTACTTGTTGTGATGGTGCCCTCGTGCGTGTGACATCACACGCACATTGATGCTAGAGCGCGCAGCGTCACAGACCGAGCGCACATGACGTCACATATTAACAAAGCTCGGGTATGATTCACGTTGTTGTCATTGAAATTGCTATCTAGGTGATTATCTATTGCATATTGAAGTGGCTTCTGCCAACAACATTATTCACTGAAAATGTTGTCTTTTGCACTAATAAGAACAGTAGCCACGTGAATCTTAATCATTATATGTAGAACAGTTACAATGTACATTCTGTTACACAATAGTCTGCTATAAATGTTGTTTAATTAATTGGATTTAAGCACATGTGAAAACTTGCAATAATATATCGGACTGCTTGCCTCTATGCATGCCCTATTGTTATTGTCCGTTATGTATGTTTAAAAGTAACCGTTGAGAATAAATATTCCAAACATTGGTACTGGATTACTCAATCTATGTGTAAACTGTACATTGTGACGGTCAGAGTGGATATTAGAATTGAATGATTATAGTAAGTATATCCCAAATATGAGTAAGTGGCCTGACAGTGACTTCAGTCGTTAGATACGAGCTAGGCCTTATTACACTGCATGCGAAAGCGGTCTGGAAGTCGTTATTTCGCAAATGTTTACTGGTGCCCCCCCACCCCCACTTCGCCATTTGAAATCCTTAGCAAAGAGATGGGTAGGACAGAGCCGTTTATTCTGGAACTATGGGAGGGCCAGTATAGAGCTTCGTTAGAATCGTTGGACTAACACAGAGGTCTTGCAGACCAACCCCGATTAAATAAATCTGGGAGCAAGACTGGATTAAAACCATAGAGGACAGAAACACCGATTGGATGCAATCAGCTCTGGGCAATGAAACTAAGGCCCGTGGCATAAGACAGCGATATCTAGAGCTATTCCCCTCCCCGTGGTATAGGACCCAGTTCATGAGATTAAGGCTCAACCTGTTCCTTGCTAACAAACCCCTGAAGAGCTATGGCATATCGAATGGGAAGAACTGGGTATAGGACCCAGTTCATGAGATTAAGGCTCAACCTGTTCCTCGCTAACAAACCCCTGAAGAGCTGTGGCATATTGAATGGGCATATCGAATGGGAAGAACTGGATATAGGACCCAGTTCATGAGATTAAGCCTGAAGAGCTGTGGCATATCGAATGGGAAGAACTGGGTATAGGACCCAGTTCATGAGATTAAGGCTGACGAGCTATGGCATATCGAATGGGAAGAACTGGGTATAGGACCCAGTTCATGAGATTAAGGTTGAAGAGCTATGGCATATCGAATGGGAAGAACTGGGTATAGGACCAAGTTCATGAGATTAAGGCTGAAGAGCTATGGCATATCGAATGGGAAGAACTGGGTATAGGACCCAGTTCATGAGACTAAGGCTGAAGAGCTATGGCATATCGAATGGGAAGAACTGGGTATAGGACCCAGTTCATGAGATTAAGGCTGAAGAGCTATGGCATATCGAATGGGAAGAACTGAAGATTTTGCAAAGGTGAGGGCCAAGTTGAAACTCTGCGGCATGTTCTGGTATGTTGTAGGCGTCTGACGGAAATTAGAACAAATCGCTTAGGAGGCTGCATAAAAAAAGTCATTGCGAGGAGGCCGAAAGCTTCTGGTCGCGTCTTATGGGCGGTGAAGACTTTCCTATAATCTTTGCTTCGAAACAGATTCTGAAGGGATTTTTTCATATGTAAAATAGGGGTGGATCATGATTGCAGAATGGGTTCCTCTTCCTACACTCTTTTCTTCTCCTTGTGGTGAGTGGTGGGGACCAATGGCCGTCGGGATGAAATTGTGTGGAATATATATTGTAAAGTTCTAAGAGGTTTTGATAAAGATTTGCAGTAAGCTATGCAATCAATAATAAAAAATAAAAAATAAAATGTTTTGGGAGTTTGCTGGTGGCAGCTGTATTCTGTTTCTGTTTTGGCTACACCACGGCTGTAGTCCATTTTGTTTCTTCTTTTTTACCACATTGGTAGCAAGATGGTCTTATATGGAAGCCACGTGGATACGAAGAGTCGACCACGAGGAATATTTTATTGATGTGGGCTCACCCTGAGCTACCAAAGGCCTCCTCGGTTTCGGTCTAAGCCAGTTTAAATCGACTTAGGGACTCGCACATTCCAATTATCATCCTAGCTGGGAGTGTCTGTATGGTTTGGAAGTTTTCATAGCCAGCCCGGATTGGCTGGCCCCCAAGCCAAGTGCGCTGCATGGATGGAGATTAGTGGACACGCTTAGCCAGCCCCTAAGTGAATGTGTACATAGTGGGAGACCCTGTTCATTTCTCGGGCTCGGTTCTTGATCTCACCTGAAGACTACTGAGGAGATGGTTGGCTGCGGAGGGTCCTTGTGTGGCCACACTGACTGTGTCCCTGGTCCTTTTTCCTCCCCCGCAGCTCAACATCTCCCTTCTCGAGGAACCCACCTTGCCTCTCCCAGCGTTCCTGGCTGGATTGTCCAGCTGTCCTCGTTGGACTCCACCTCACCTGTGGGTCCAGATTGCTCCTGTGAGTCCTGCTCTGCTATCCTGAAACTTGAGTGGCTGCTTGCTTGCTACTCACTCTGTTGATCATGGGAGATCTTGGATCGCCCCAAGACGTTGTCCTCATGGTGTGACAATTCCTGTTGCCCGACTTTACTCTTAGCAATACTGACTGGCCTAACTCATTGACTGCATCCTGGCTGCACAGTGGGTTCAAGTCACAGCGACTAGGGACCCCCGACCATTGCAAACCAGACATAATCCTGACCCTAAAACAGACCTATTCTCCAGCCATTCCTGGACCATTTCTTCAAGCAGCCAGCAGCCATGATTTGGAAGTTGTCCCAATCCTCATGATCTGTTTGAAGAGGGAGCACATGAGGGATGGCCATTCTTCGGGTGCTTCTTTCAGCATCATGTTTGTTATGCCATCCGGGCCCGGGGCTCTGGATCTACTTGCTTCATTAATTAGGGACCAGCCTCCCCCTCTGCCCTGGGTTGACCCTGATCGGCACGCTCATATTTAGCAAATGATTTGTCATAATGGGCTAGCCATTTGTTCTCTGGCACCATGTTTGACAATGGCGTGGTTTTTCCGTTGCCCTGTTGAATAAGCAGTTCCACTGGCTCTTCTCGTTATCGTTGCGAGGGTCATGAGAGTTAGACCCCGATTTCCTCCCACAAGGAGCTCATAGCTCAGGTTGCAGAGGGGTTTCTGGCCTCCCCACTCTCTGCTGAATGCAACTATGTTGTGCAATTGTGAGCCTGTGCTCAATCTTCAACTAGCTCTCCCCAGCCTCTGGCAAGTCTTCTGTGGGGGTCCCCAGCCTCCCAAGCCTGCCGATTACTCCTCCGGTTGTACCTATGGTTTGAGAGTAAAACGTATCTAGCTTTTACCCATAAACGTGGCAGCGCTATTGGGTTTGTCATTTTATACCTAGAGGAGAACCTTTAGAAACTCCTGAAAAGCGAGTGAACTAGGTATTTATCTGGCCTGTGCCATTTGCACACGCCCCACTGCAATCCCCAGGTCCCTGGGGAGACATGGAACAGTCGTGCCAGTCTAGCATGTACCTGCGATTTGGAACATTGTTTAGAAGAATAAATCACCACAGTTCACTCGAACATTGAATAACACAAGGAAACTGTAGCCAACTCTGGTTGGATGTGTGAGGTACCAGTAGTGAGGCTCGGACACAAGGGTTGCATATTTTGGGGTATAGACCTATTGATCAAGGAAGGTTGGGGGGGGGAAGGCCTCGCTATCTCTAAATCTAAGAGGGTTTTCTCTGCCTCAAAGGACTAGTGAGTCCACAAATATAAAGTCTGTCCCAGTCACGTCCCCAAAACCCATCTCTGTCCCTCACCCTATAAACTATCAAACTGGTGCCAGGGTGATATCACTCTAAAGAAATGAGTGTTCATCAGGGTAACAAAAATGTTCTCAGCCAGGTGGGCTTCACAGGAACGTCATTTTACCAAAATGCCAGGGGTAGCGCAAGTGGCATAACATGACCCTTGACCTCTGATGACATCACAGGAAGTGATGATATTTGCATTCATGCTGTGAGTACTGCAGGCTGCTCTTGCGCATTCCCAGCTAGCTAGACCTATCCCCCATACCCTTCCTGTTGCTACAGTACTGGGTATGAGCTGCACAGACAACCCTGCCTCTGAACCCCATAATTCATGCATTCTTCACTAATGGACTGCCAACCTGTTTTTGATGGAGGCTTCATAGTTTTTCCTGTATCCCTGTTATTTCACCAGCCAACGAGATCGAGATTCCAGGTGCAGAAAGCTTTGGCACATTTAGCTGTATTTAAAACCTCCCATTTCAGGTGGAACACATATCTGCTCTTGGCACTGCCTCTTTGTGAAGTTGCCCAGGGGTAGCAAGGACAGGTGTAGGGGTAGCAGAGGGGAAGCTAGGAGTAGCAGCTCCTAGCCCTGGCAACCCCCAAATGACGTCCCATTTGGCTTCCAAAGGAATCAAAAAAATAATGTCCCAATAGTAGGGTGTTGCTGCTTTCCCCTGGACTTCTCTTATCATACAAAACAAATGATTCTCCAAAATGTACAATACATTCTCAGTCCTAGGGTTCTAAACCCCTTTTTTTCCAAGCCTTCTTTTTGGGTGCGAATCCCAGACTTGGAATACTTGAGGGGCTTTGGTGTACTCTCCTGCCAAGACCCAGTCATCTTATATATTGTCTTTCTTTTTATATAGGGCTCCAGCCCTTGTTATTTCTGATTATCTTTAGGGTACCAGACCCTTTTTATCCTTGGTCTCTCCTTTGGGTGCGGGTCCCAGACTCGCAATTGAACCTTCTGTGAGTTTGGTTTAGTCTCCTGCCAAACGTGCCTTTCCTCGTTTCCAATCTTGCTTTCACGCATAGTCTCAGACTCCCTTATACTTTCTACTCCATATGGGTGCGGGTCCCAGACTCGCAATTGTTGTCTGCGATAGCCTGGTTCACTCTCATGTCAAGCTACGTTTTCACTTGTCGTACACTTGTCATGCATTTATTAATGACTGGGGTATTTACCCTGCTTCTCCATTATTTCTCTTAGTGTATCAGTCCAAAATATTCTCTTACCCACCTTCAGTCGTTTCTGTGCTTCACCCGGCTTTCCCCGGACCTCCTGTCAATTCCAACCAGCCTGCGTACCTTCGATTTCGGTTTGCGTCTTCTGGATGTCAGCATTCCGCCTCGAGGCTCTTGTAACCCTTGCACTTGTTCTTCTGCAGCTACCTGCTCCCTTCTCGCGGTCTGCTCTCGCTTCACCGTTGCTGTGGATGCAGAATGACGCCCCTGCACCTAATCGGTACGTAAGGTTTGGAATAGGAGGCTCCTGTGCTATGCTTGCTTCCTTTCGCAGAAAACTGCATCTCGTATCCGTGTCAGTCTCACGTCTATGTTCTCTGCTTCACAGCGGACAGCTTTGCTTTCCCGGCAATATATAGCCGGAGGAATTCTCCTCTGGCTTTCAGCTGCGTTACATTTAAACTCCCGCATTGGGAAAAGGAGTTGTCTTGAACCAATCAGATTTGTAAAAGGACTGGACTGCTCACTTCAGTTTACCAGAGTGATCTTTATCCTCACAGTCCTTTCCTTTGTTTCGCTATATGGATTCAGATCGATCTTTAGTCTTGTGAGGAAGAAATCGTATCAACAGTAGACAGACACAAAAAGATGCATGTTTTCAAAAACCTTTATTTTGTGATGTCGAAGGATTGGGAGAATTCCTAGCTGGCCCTAATTCTATAATGGGAGCAGTCTCTACCATTAAACAAAAGAAAACAAGTCCAAGTCAGTTCAGTCAAATAAACTGTCTGTGTTATAAGCCTAACCTTGCCCTCAGTCTTAAATAACGAATGTGGAAATGGGAATATGCTTCAAAAGAAAATAGTGTTTCAACAGGAAAGTCAAAATGGCGTTGATAAGCAGGTGACCACTCCATTTCCCCAAGTTCAAGGCACAGGGTCTCAAAAGTTAAGAAAAGGATAGGTGGATGGCACAGTTCTCTCAATGTGGCACACTTTGGCTTGCTGGTACGATTCAACAGCTAATTCTTGAGCATCAAGCGTTTCTCAGTTCAAAACAGTCTCTTTAGGCTTCCTTGCCTTGAATCAAAGATACGGTTCAACACTTTCTCAAATAGACCCCTCAGGTTTCCCTTACCCAAGTCTGGGTCTTTCTGAACACTTTCACTTTGGTACAATTCACTCCGTCTTCCCTCCTTAGGGCTCAAGCCTGTCTTGGCTGTTAACAGTTCACTTTGTAATTTACTCAGGTTCTCAATGTTCACTTTGTAGGGTTCCCTTCCCCACGTTTCTCCTCATCATCTCATTAGTGTCGAAGACTTTCGAGACTGCACAGTTTTTAAGATACTCCTTATGCAAGACCACTTTGATGTCCCGTTCAATTTGATTCACAGTACACACGCTATTTCTCAAAATACTAAAGCTTTCTGGTATTTGCAGTTCTTTTCACAAACTTTCATAGGGGTCTATTTGGCTTGGCTCACGCCTTCTATTTCTTTATTAACACGCTTTCAAAATATTTCACAGCTTTCTTTCTTTAGCCTTGCACCACAGTCCAAACACATTTCACAGACTTTCGATAATGCGATTCACCTCTGCAGGACCACTATGCTACTTTGTAATAACGTGCATTACTTTTAACAATCGAATCCTTCGCACGATTATCATTATTCGCATAGCTTTCGCTTGATACAGTTACGCTCGTTTGCAACACAAACCAGACTGGTTTCATTTGGTAACTCGCCAGTTGTGTTCATCTCGGTTCTTTCTTCGTTGCCTTGAAAGCGACTATCAAGGTCTTTACCAACGACCCCTCTGCTCCTCACCAATTCTGTCTTTCACCCGGGAGGGGAACAGTCAAACTTGGAATACGTAAAAGGAAGGCTCTCTCCATATACTTGGCTGCACTTTGCAAACCCTTTTGGCCTCTTGGAAATACGGTTAGTTCACCTGGCTTTCTTTCACTCCTCTCATCATTCGAACAGCACCTTGGCCTTCCGATTTCCGCAGTCTGGTTTGCAGAAGCTCAGGAATAGCTGTTCCTTCTCGTACCCAGCCTTGCAGAGTGTGACTGTGTGCGCCACCTTTTATTCTCACACGGATAACTAATGTATGGCAGGTGTGTGTGATTGGAAAGGAGTGCCTGTCCCTGCCTGGCTTCGTTAATGGGACAGGGCCATTACACAAAGTGCTAGGGGTAATCTTCATAGCCTCAATCCTCATCTTCTTCGGCTCAGTTGCTTTGTCAGCATAGAGAGGGTAAGGAGCATGGCAGCTGTATTGTCCCAGAACATAGTTAGGGATATGGGTTTGACATTGGTTCGTAAAAGGGGCATACCATGTCTCACCATCGGGTGCCTCTTCCCCCCAATCCCCGAGGACCCACCCCCTCACCCAGGTGATCCTCCATCGCGTGTCCGCCCCAAGGGTCAGAATGCAAAGGGGATGGCCCTTCCCTGGCCACCTGAGTTCAGGATCCCTAGGGATTAGGTTGTGAAACACCCTCTGGTTTTTCACAGTCTGAATGAATTAGTTGGATTGGTTTCACAATAAAACATATCAGTTCTATCAGGACAGATGGAAGGGGCATGTAATGCCTGAAAAGGGTCAGCAGGGTTATACCTGCGTGCTTTCGACGCTTTATAAATACATAAATAAATAAAATATACAGCGTCTCTTGAAGGTCATCCCCAGTCCTATCATGGGCTGCCCTTCCCAGATGAACCTCCCCCAGTGCACTGCTCCCCAGGGCGATTAGTGTACTAGGGACGCACAGGCCTGGGGAGTGAGGGGGTGTGTGTGTGGGGGAGGGGAGTGAGGCATGTGTGGGGGGGTTGTGTGGGTTGTGGAGGGTCAGAAGGAGACAGACTAGGTTTTTCCATCTTCAACAACAAGGTTTTATTCAAATCTTAAGAAATATGCCTCAAGTTCCCTCAACTATGGGTTTCCAAACCTGACACAACTAACCAGGGTGCTCGTTGTCAGTTGTGAAGCCTAAATAATAGTCTGTCCTCGTCCAAAACTAGGCTACTCTGACCCTACCACTAATGCAAAATAACTAAAGTCCAGGAGAATGGCTCCCTTCTCCTGGGGCTGCTTTATAAGCAAGTTATTCTCAATTTAAGCTTTTAAATAGTTCTTGGTGATCACCTGCAACAGTTCCTTCAATTCACTTTGGGGACTTTTCCAATTCCCTGGCTACACCTTCCCATGACTTTGTAAGATTCTTTACAGGTTTACAGGTGCTCTTTTTCCTCAGAGTTCTTTCAATCTGTCTTTTTCATCAGATATACTTGAAAGTCTCTCTTTCACCCCGATACCCAAACAATCTTCTTATCGTTACAGTTCTCAATCGTGTTATCGCTTTCCTTTTCACTGAGATGAGTTTTATGATCCCAGTGATGATTCTCACTCTTCTCTGGTTTGGTCTTCCACTGGGATGAGTAAGATCGGCCCAATAGTGCTCCTTACTCTTCTCATTACTTTGTCTCTCACTGGGACGGGTATGATGGGCCCAGTAATAAATCTCACTCTGCTGGTTACTTGGCTTCCCACTAGGATGAGTAGGATTGTCCCAATAATGTTTCTCACTCTTTTCCTTACTTTGTCTCCCACTTGGGACGAATATGGTGGGGCCAGTAATGATTCTCACTCTTCTGGTTCCTCTGCGTCTTACCAAGACGAGTAGGAGTATCATATTAGTTCTATTCGCTAACCTGCCAGGTCTCCCACTCTTCCAGTTAGCTTCCTGGTCTTGGGACTGCCTCAGCGGGTTGGTAGTCCGTCTGACAGACTCTTCTCCCTGGGTCAGGACGATAAGTTTGGTATTCTCGTCCTCTCTCCTTGACACCCTTCACAGTGTCATGTTGTGTCTGGCTCCTCTGCCGGCGGAGTGTTCCCCAATGCCTTCTCTTCACTCCTTCACGGCATGGTCTTGCTTGGCTTTTCAGAGCCTTGCTCCCAAATGGTGCAGTTTCTTCCGTCAATTCTTATGACATTGTACTGGGGCCCTCCCTGAGTAACGTTGCAGTCCTCCTCCTGTGTTGGACTGGTGCTCATTATTATTCCCTTTGTTTTGTCCGTTGCATACCAGACAGGTACTTTTCTTCATATGGCACATCACAGTAGCAGATGTATAATGGTTCTTCCTGTCTTCTCGCAACAGGATTCATCAAGTTGGGTTGTTGAGTGAGTTGGACAGGGAGTTCCTCATCAGAAAGGGAGTCCTTGTGTCTCTGGGGGAAGTCGCTTCCGGCGAGTCCTGCTCGCCTCTAACCCCAGAGAGGGTATCCCGTAGCGGGCCCACCTTCCTAGCCTCACAAAGAAAGGCTCCCCCCTAGGGAGAAGTGACGAAATCCCGCGATTCGTCACGGTGTGTTTGTAAGGGGTCAGGGAAGGTATGTGTGTGGGAGAGTGAAGTATGGGGGTTTGTGTGTGGGGAGAAAGGTAGTGATATGGGGTGTGTGGTGGGGGGGTACAAACGTGTGTTTTGTACCAGCCCATACCCTCCTAATAGTAAAGCCTGACTGTTCAGCCACACTACCAAGTGTGAGAGTTGGTACTAACTTGAGGGATACCCTGCTATTTCACCAAGGATAGGATTGCTTAAACCTCTCCAGAGAGGGCTGCGGAAAAATCTTCCCTAACAATTAGCAACCACAACCGATAGGTTATCTGTGAAAGAGGGATTGTATTAGGGTGGTCTGTAGATACGAAATAAGTTCAGTGTAGAAGTGTGACGTGGTAGAACAGAGTAGGAGAAATGATTTGCAGTTGAGAATGTTGCCAGAGGCAGGCATGTGCAATTCCTCCTCTTTCTTGGCAAGTTCAAACATATAGTTCGGGGCATGGCCTTGCGTTTAACAGCAAAGTAATCCTCTGATTACCAGATGATCTGCTTTCTCATCACTTAATGTTGTGTACGACTGTGGAGTGTTCGGCTATAGAGCGGGAGTTCATGAGAAGGCACCTGGTGCAGATAGTTTCTTTGTAGCTCCCAACACTTGTGTGGCTTACCCAGGTTCTTCCTTCTCTGGAGGAATGAATCCTCAGGAGATTTTCATTCATCGAACAACAGAGCAGGTTCTTGCATTCAGGGTGATGACAGGTTATGCTGAACATACAGGCCAAGGCCGTCCAACCCTCAGGTGGAAAGAAGGGAGGCTTCATCCACAGCAAATACCTGCATATCGAAGGATACATTTTTATACCTCAACCAAACAAATCAGCTTCTGGGTACAAAACCTAGAAGGGGTCTCCTCTTTCAGATTCTTTTTAGAGAGCATACAGAAGCTAGAAAGGGGTTCCCTGCATCAGATTCTTTTTATAGCGCATACAGATGCTAGAAAGGGACTCATGCATCAGATTCTTTTTAGAGTGAATACAGAAGCTAGAAAGGGGTTCCCTGCATCAGATTATGTATAGAGCGCATACAGAAGCTAGAAAGGGACTCGTGCATCAGATTCTTTTTAGAGCGCATACAGAAGCTAGAAGGGGTTCCCTGCATCAGATTCTTTTCAGAGAACATACAGAAGCTAGAAGCGGGTTCCGACATCAGATTCTTTTAGCATACATAAGCTAGAAGGAGATTCCCTGCATCAGATTCTTTTTAGAGCGCATACAGAAGCTAGAAGGGGTTCCCTGCATCAGATTCTTTTCAGAGAACATACAGAAGCTAGAACCGGGTTCCGACATCAGTTTCTTTTAGCATACTGAAGCTCCAAGGGGGTTCCCTGCATCAGATTCTTTTTAGAGCGCATACAGAAGCTAGAAGGGGGTTCCTGCATCAGATTCTTTTTCTAGCGCATACAGAAGCTAGAAGGGGGTTCCCTGCATCAGATTCTTTTTAGAGCTCATACAGAAGCTAGAAGGGGTTTCCCTGCATCAGATTCTTTTTGGAGAGCAATTGAGAAAGACCTTATTTGAGGGGAGTTGGTAACTGGATCTGTTGGAAAATTCTAAATTGGTTTCAGAAGAGGATAACGTGGGTCTGCATTTGTCTCATGTGGATACTGAGCCAAGATCATTCCGTCATTCTCTATCTCCCGATACACGGCCACTTTCTCCCTAAGGTCACCCGCCCTCCGATATCTACCTATCCCCAATCTCCCTATGCCCTTCTCCAAGTTCATACGAGTTTCTTCCCTGACTTATGAAGTGAGGGTTCGGACCCCATCCCTGAGCATAGAGGGGACACTGCCAGATGGGATAGGTCTTCCACTAATGCCTTCGCTCTGGAGAAATTTATGACCCACCAACAATTCCATAGCCCCTCAGCCTTATACATGAAGGAACACAACCAGACTGGTATTCCTCAAACCACTTTCTTCAGATCAGTGCCCAAGCTGTGTAGGTCTTCCGTGTTACTAATAACCCCATGGGAGCCGGCGAGGCAGCAAGGAATCTGGCCCAACGATATCCCAAGGATAAGGCAAAGACAAACACAGACTATCTCGCCATACATGGGCCCCCATACACCAGCAAGGACCCTCCTGCTCATCCAGTCGCATCCAGGTAGAACGAATGGTGAAAAGAGAAGACACATACAAAGCACATACCAGTGGTGTCCGTATACCAGCAGCAAATCTCGCAGATGAACACTCACTCACTCACAAGACTACAAAGATTATCAATAGAGACTCAGATATACCCCACCATCCCACGGGACACTGTATGCCTACTGGGACCCTCATGTGTGCTTACCACGAGGCTTGAGGAAGAGCAGCAGACCAGCCAATAATGCAGGGTCGCTTATGTACAATCGGACATGCTTTGGGGCATGCTGGAGGAGAAAAAGGTCCATGGTAGCTGGACCGGTAACAGTGGCTGGAGGAGAGCTATGGCGCAGACTCCAGACACAGGACTTCTACCAGGCCACAAGTTGAAGGACAGGTCTTTTAAAGTCTCTGGAAGATGGAGGATAGCCATCTGCCAATTAGGTGACCTGACTCAACGGAAAAACAGGATAATCTGTCCCAGGGAATTGGAGAAAGGCACATTCCGGGAGAGGCCTATAAAAGGTCTTGGACTCAGTTGCAAGAGGGCAAGCATGCAATGAAGGGGACTGAGCCAGAGAAGGATGCTGCAGTGAGCCAATTACACTACCAGGTCTACTTACTGATGCTACTGATCCTGGAAGCTGCAACAGTGAAATCCAAGGCACCAGATATCCAGATTATTCAAAAATTCAGCGCCAGAGGAGCGGAAAGGCTAGTCAGCTGCAGTGGCCAGTGATTCAGGGCTAAACGGAAAAGGTGGGCACCACAGGATGAGCTAAATAATAACAATAATTTCAGTGTCTGCTGTGCAGGTAGTTCGAATTACAAGGAGCTGACTGAAGAAAGTCCAGAGACACCTGGACCCAAAAGACTGTCACACAAGGAAAACTGAATGAAAAAACACTCAGCTAGTCAGTCGCTCACATACTGTAGCTCATAAAGGGGTTACTGTTAAATTTAGCAAAAGTTCAAGAACGTAACCATACGTTTCAATTTTCTTTGGCAGGCTTTATGCTTTAAAGTAGAATCAGAATGTTTAGTGTGTTTTAACAAATGGGTGATTTAATTTTTGAATAAAAAAGGAGGCTAGCTGTAGCCTGTAAGTGTCAATGGCTCTTGTGTCAATGTATGTCGTAGTCAACTACTCCTTAGTCAGGGCTGAGCCCTATTTGTGAATACAGTGAGTCTTACAATGATTTTATACTAAATCCATACAATTGCATAAATAGACAATGTCCAATGGGTAATGAAAATTGCAATGAAAATACAGTAAAAGTAATGTACATACCCCAATTCCATTGCGAAGAAGAACGGAAAGTGGAAAAGAAGAAAAGAACACAATGTAATAATGTACAGCTATGCACCAAATACCTATTCAATCAGAGTTAAAATGTACCTCAATCTTGTGACCAACTGGTCATAGGTGCCACGATTTTGTAAAAAGTGTCATAAATGTCCTTATTCCAGCTGTCTAGAAATATATCAAATACATATATATAAGTAAAACATAAAGTTGATCTAAATGAACGTTATCCGTATGTGAGCGGAAAACGTTTATCTGCACAACCTGTGTAGGTGAGTAGAATCAAACAACTGCGCACAAGGGCACGTGATGTGTTGTATGTGTCTCTACGGAGGGACAGATTCAACGTTCTGAAAAAAATAGCATCATGGATATGAAACTAAGAGTCACATGAAGTATGAAGTTCTCCTTATGGAATGCCTAGCCGCCGCTTACCTCTCGCTAGTGTGTTTCAAATTCGGAAAAGGGGAACAGGTGCGTGAACGCACTTGGAAAGAGTTATGAACCATTGTCATGGTGCCTGCGAAGACGCCTGGTGCTGGCCACACCAGTGGGTGTGTCCCCACCCGAGGCGTCTGGCGTCCTAACCCCTCCACAAGTGGAGAGGTTGGGACGTGCAGAATGCCAAAAATCGGTTGAGAGTAAACTTCTGAACTTGAAAAAGGTAGAAATCTCAATTCTACTAACTACTGTTAAAATGAGATCGAATGATACAAACTGGGGATCAATAGGCTACGTATCTCTCGGCGAGCCTCTGTTGGAGACTACTCCCACACTGACGCTTACACCAGTGTGTCCATGGCAACGCTGTCTAACTTGAGGATCTAAAATGCAACAGTGTTTTCGAGCTGAGTGGCAATTAGGACAAAGTTTAGCTACGCAATGTATTCTCAAACATTTGCAAATTACATGTATCATCTCTGGAGTAAAGACAGCAATGGGAGTAAATCAAGGTACTGTCTGAACCGCACTCAAGATGTTTACAATCAAGCAGCAAATATATCACAATGCTGCTGTAATATACCTGGAAATAAGGATACCACCATGTAGTCACAAGGTCTAATGCCACATACCCCGATAGGAGTTCTACTAATCGGAATAACTTCAATGAGGGATGCACCAGATAAAATCAGAGTCCTGTTCTTAATAATCACAGCTACATAAAATGAACAAAAACACTAACAGTATTCCTGAGAAAAATGTATACAATAAAAGTCCTGCTCGTAGACATGGTATAATTCTACGATGATGGACTCGATCATTGGGGTACCGTGAAGTCATGTTGTGTAATGTCACACATAGTGTTCAGAGATCTACTCATGTGCATAACTATGATTGGATGTCAGCAAAACACCATAAGAGTCCTGCTTTTGAGCATAATAACATGCAATCGATAATCATGGGCGAAATATGTGCAATCAGAATCCTGCTCTTAAGTAGAACTACATTTGTGGAAGAACCAAACACAATCGATGATCATTGTAAAAATGTGTGCAACAGGTCTCTCTAGAGAGACAATGTGGTTCAATGGATCAAATGTAACAGAGGAAATTAATTTCTTCATTCATACCATTAAGGTGGGGGGGGCGGGGAGTGACCCCAGGCGGTCAATCCAAAAGGTTTTGTCTCCTGTCGAGTTTCAGGTTGATGTCCTCAAGGGGATCGTTCATGCTCTCAACCTCCAGAATTTGGAACCTTATTTTTGAAAGATTGTGTCTCTTTTCGATCCAATGTCTTGCCACCGCAAAGTTCATATTTGAGTTCCTGATGCACGATCTGTGCTCGTTCCATCTGGTTTTGGCCATATGTTTCGACTTGCCTGTGTAATATAGCCAACAGGGGCATTTGATGGCGTAGATAATGTTACTGCAGTCACATGTTCCGTAGCTCTGAAGTTTAATTTTCTGGTATGTACGAGGACGATTGATCGTTTTACCTTTATTGATGAAACCACAGTTAGCACAATGCAGGTAGGGAAAGTGCCAGTTCGTTTAGTGATAGGTTCCTTAATTGGTGGCTTTCTTGAGACTAGTTCATCCCTGAAGTTTCTACTGCTTTGGTAGGTGAATATAGGTGGTTCCTTAAATAGATGCTGTACTCTTACATCACATGTTAAAATTTCCCAGTTCTTTTTGATGATATTCTTGATGTGATAGCTTTGTAGCGAACACTTGGAAACATAGACCAGTGGAGAGGTACCCTTGGTTTCTTTCTTTTGGGATAACAGGGTTTTTCGGTCTAAAACGTTTATCCTAGTGGCAGCTTTCTCAATATCTGTACCTTTATAACCTTGTGCAAGGAATGTATTGCCCATTTCAAAGTTTTCCTTGATGTAGACCTCTGGGTCACAAGCTATCCGTTTGACGCGGAGTAACTGACTGAAAGGCAAATTTTGGATCAAGCTTGGCTGATGGAAACTTAAACGATGAAGCAAATTGTTCCCATGATATGATATGATATGGCATTTGTAACGCGCCTATACACAAGTGTTTAATCAGTGTCCTTCCTATATAAGTTGGTACTCTATCCATTGGTGTCCTTTGTGATATTCACATCAAGGAAGTGTATCTCAGTGGTAGAGGTTTTGTGGGTAAATTGTATCCTACGATCCATACTATTGAGATGAAAAACTCCTTGAGGTCCGTTTCTGTGCCGGACCAGATGCTGAATATATCGTCTATATACCTGATCCATAAGTGGATGTTTTTTTTCCCCAAGTGTTGTGTGACAGTACATGATCTGTTTCAATTTTGAACATAAAACAGTTGGCATAAGTTGGTGCCATGGTGACTCTGACTGAATAGGTATTTGGTGCATAGCTGTACATTACATTATTGTGTTGTTCTTTCTTTTTTTCCACTTTCCATTCTGCTGCGCATTGGAATTGGGGTATGTACATTACGTTTACTGTATTTTCATTGCATTTTCATTTACCCATTGGGCATAGTCTATTTATGCAATTGTATGGATTTAGTCTAAGATCATTGTAAAACTCACTGTATTCACAAATAGGTCTTAGCCCTGACGAAGGAGTAGTTGACTCTGAAATGCATTGGCACAGGAGCCCTTGACACAGACGCTACAGCAGGCCTCCTTGTCTGTTAAAAAATGTAATCACCCATTTGTTCTGAATCTACTTTAAAGCATGAAGCCAGCCGAAGAAAATTGCAACCTATTTTTAGTTCTTGAACTTTCGCTAAATTTTACAGTAACCCCTTATGAGTACAGTATGTGAGCGACTGTCTAGCCAAGTTGTTTTTTCCTTCAGTTTTCCCTGTGTGGCAGTGATTCAGGGCTCCCATGTCGCCCTCAGGCACAGTATCCGGTTTCCAAGTATGGGCTTGACTTGGAGAGAAATCCTGCTAGAGCAGAGCCAGCCACGGAAGGAGGACAGGGAAGGAGAGTTCAGCAGTGTGGTATCAGAAATCAAGGCAGCATAGCCTCTGCAGCCTCCCAAGTGAGCGAGTGCCTGGCGTCCTGTGGTGAAGATTCTCAGGTCAATTTGACTCGGAAGAACACGCAATGCAGGTACAATCAGACACTTTAGGGAGACAAGGCCTTTGAGCAGGAGCTGGGATCCAGTTGAGGATTCATTTCGAGGGACTCAATTTTATTTTCCCAAACATACATTTCTAAATCAACCCTAGCCGCACACAAATACATGCAAGAGCTGACGGGCACAGCCGCACCAGAAGATGGTAGTCGTAGGCATTTAAGGTAAGTACAACGGGCGGGTCAATGTCTATAGTCTTGACGGGAGGGAGCAAGGAAGCAAAGGTAAGTGCATTTGTATGGATGCGCGTGCATGTATAGCATAAAAGGGAGGGGGCGGGTCAATGTCTCTAGCATTGAACGGAGGGAGCAGGGGAGCAAAGGTAAGTGTGTTTGTGTCTGTGGTGGGGGGAATGTTTTTGGCAGAGAACGAAGGGGGCTGAGGGAGTAAAGGGAGTTTCTGGGCTGAAAATCCCAGATTTAAAGGAAATGATTGCCAGATCGGGAGAAGATTGGGGCAGATGGGTGGTTTGTCCTGGCTGGTGGGTTTGGAAGTGGTGGGGGTAAAACCCCCTGAAATGGTCATAATCCCACATGTTAAGGCCACACAAAAATCGGCAGGGATAGATTGCCTTTTTTGCATGCGGCATTCAATATGCAGGATTCTCACACAGAAACGAAGGACGCCACTAGGGGTTCCTTCTGGTCATCTTTGGAAAGGCAGAGTTTCATTGTCTGATTCTGGTCCTGATCTCCGATCCTTCCTTGAGCAGCGAGACTTCCAGAGTGCAGGTTCGGAGCTCCAGCTGGTGAGAAGGTGAGCATGCAAGGGTGTCTGCTTTGATCCCCTTCGGAAGCCAGTGAGCAGACGCTGCACCCAGTCGCGTCCCCAAACAGGGGGGTTGTCAGCCAGTGGCAGACCACCCGTCCAAGCATGCATTCTGGAAAGGTCTTCCATAAAGAAATGAATCCACAATGTTCCAGATAGGAACCTGGAGATGCACCAGCGAGATCCGGTTGCAGGCTGGCTACATCCTCCAGTGTTGGGAGACACCCCCAGTGGCCAAAGGTGGACACCTCTTTTCTGTCACACACAGGGAGAATGAATAGTCAGGTGACTCCGCAGGTCTTCGAGGAGAAAAACTACAACCTCCATTTTGATGACTGGGCGAGAGGGTCAAAAAGGGACCCAGCCAGGTAAAATGGAGTCCACCCAGAGCAACCATTTTATACGCGGGTGATAAAGCCACCACCAGCATAGCAACATCACTAACAGAGAGAGGGTACTCTCCCTGGGAGAAGCCGTACCCTGGCCTTAGGACTCATAAGGACTCTTAGAGCCTGGCTCGGAGAAAAACAAGTCACAAATCCAGACAAGCCAGCAAAACGTACAAAGAGGGAATAACAAGCTATAAAATGTTGAGTTTGTGCCTAACAGTGGGGGGCGGGGGAAGGCATCACATATGTGCCTAACAGTGGAGGGATCACATACCATGGTTACCATAAAGGTTGCTCCATTTTCTCACAAGTACTCTCCTCGAAGGTGGGAAGCTGAAATGTTACCCTTGTTGGGTATTAAGCATCTCTCACCTCCCAACACACAAATCATCTCTTCTTAATTGCTCAGTTATTAATGTCACACCTTTCAATTTGAAACTATGAATCTGGGCGAAAATGTCCACTGACCCAGTGAAATAACTGTGGGAGCGGCCACTGGCATAGAATGCATTCGCAATGTATACAAGCTTTTGAAGACATAAGCACCCATCCCTGCCAACGTGGGATCAGTAGGGGAAGATGTATACTCTACTCACTGCACGGTTCGTCCTGTCGCGGCTGGCGGCCTGTTGAATTCGGAGGGTGCAGCCCCAATGCTGCCCGAGTCTTGATTGTGTGTCTGGAGTCAATGGGGCTACCATGTGATGAAGGCAGGGTGGGCACGCGCGACCGGCCAGGCACCATCTCCAAGAGGTCCTGGCAGCCCAGGATACGGACAGCCAAAGTCCCTGCAAGGGAGGAAGAAAGGACAGACAAATAGAGCCCATTACTGAAGGGGAAGAGAAAGCCGGGGCACTCAGAGCTAGAAAAGGGACTACCTTTGCAATGGAAGCGCACAGCCTCATGCAAGAGGTCCAGTGCAGTGGATCATAATCCAGGGTCTAGAGGATGATCAGCAAAACAGAAAGACATGAAAGGCAAGACAGCAGAGTGACACAGTGACAAAAATCCCACACAAGAGATGAAGCGTGGTAAGTCCACGGAAAAGGCACAGAAGCACAAAGCAATCGCAGGGGTTAGAACATGGCCACCTGCACAGACAGGTAGCATGGGTGGAAGAGGAGCAAAGCCACACACAGGCAAAACACTTTAGGGCTAAAGATCCCTGCACAGACAGAAAAGCGCAAGACTAGTCACATGCAGAGACCTCTCCGATCAGCACATCTGCAATGATCACAAGCATACGAGATAAACTACCAGTGAAGTGAAAGTTTACAGCCACTCCTGCAACATAAAGCTATGGCCACAGGAAGCAGGTGTACAACTACGAATACAGAGAAAGGGTGCAGCCATGTGTGGAGAGGCAGCACCCCAGCACACAGGCAATCATCCCAATGGCTGAAGAGGGCCTGGCTAACCAGTACATAGGGAAACAGCTATGGGTGGAGAGAGCATGCTTCAGAACACTGCAAGGAGCCCAGCACGCGTCCACTAGTGGACAGGAACAGAGGGGGAATGCACAAATGCACTGCTCACAGGGTCAGAGAGACCCTACAGCCAGTGTGGAGAAAGAGCACAGAGACCCTGCTCCCAGGGGACCGGCTAGTCGTAGACACATAGTGTTACCTTTATGTTGATTTTGGAGCCCCCCCCCACCTCCCGAATCATAGGCATGCTTCTATTCCCACTCAATGCTCTGCTACATAGTGGGTGGGCTGAAGCTTTCTTCTATACTGCCCCTCGTTATATGAGTGTGGCACGAGGTAATAGCGATACAGCGCCATTCCTCCCTGTGTAGCGCTGTGCCTTCTGCAGTTGCCGAATTCTAGCCGTCCATACAGGCACTTGTCCATTGATAGAGCGACCGGTAGGAGGATATTGGTAAGAGGCGAGGAGCATATGACTCGGAGTGACCATTAAATTACCGCCCATTCTCCAGTGTCTACCCCTGCCAGTGTCTGGCTTTCTCCTACTGCCAACCCTGTGGGCCGCTTCCAAAGCAGAAATGGACACAAAGGAGGAGGCGGCTTCTTCAGCTGGCCACGCGTGCAAGGAAACCCATTTCAGAGGGCAACTTGGCCAACTGAGAAGAGCCTCTGGAGGATACATCAAGGATGTTAACGCCAGCAGAGAAGTCATGTGATGGCAAAGGGGACTCTTCCCTCCCCAACCAGCTATCCTGGTTCCATACATATGTGTGAGTCACGGTGTCTACAGCATGCAAGAGGCCACCTCAGCTCTCACATAACATGCACAGAGACTCCGGGGGAGAGGAGTCGTAATAAGCGAGAAATGCACAAAGGCCAATCCATGCTACAATGGTGGCCTTCAAGGCTGGTGGTACTGCTCTGCGCCACCATATGTGGCAGAGGTGGGAAGAGTCCTCTTTCATTCCTGTTCAAAGGGAAACACAGGACATGCAGATTATAAAGCATTAACCTCGGCCAAGATGTAACGCTCACCTGATTCCCGCAGAGGCGCCGGTCTTGACTGGGCGAATACCGTATCTTCAAAGGTGATGTGTAACGCACGGTTGGCTCTTTGGGCTGGACCTCTGTGCACTGTATGTCTGACTCGAAGAGTAAGATGTCTGCAGATAGAAAATATGGGATTAATGAACTGGGGTTATTGGGTGTCTATCTTCTTCCCCTTCTCTTCTCCTGTAGAACCCCAAAGGTTAACGCTCTCACCTTAGGTAAGTGAACGCCGAGCTCTCCATCTGCCTCGGGGCAGGGTGCCGTAACCAGTTTCTTCACTGGATAAGGGTGCAGGCCTCTTGACCTCAGAGGACTGCTGTCCGTCGTTTACTGCACGAACGGTAAGTTACGAGTATTTCAAATGTCTTTAAAAGTCTTTTGTAATGATGTCTCTTGTTTTGCAGGGTTCCGGCGATGGCGGATGACGGGCTGAAGTGAGTTGAGGATGGAACCCGTGTGAGGAATAGAAGCGCCTGGAAGCACGTAAGTAAGAGCTTGTTGCCTGCTTCACGATGCGCACTAACTGTCCTTTTATCTTGCAGGTACAAGTTCGGAGCTGCTGAAGGGTGCCGGAATACCCACTGGGTTCGGCGTGGGAAGGAGTACTGGCACGTGAGTAATAAATTTACCCAATGTCTTTAAACGCACCTTCTTTTGTCTTTCAGATGCGGGATGCAGCGCCGAAGGCCTCCGGAGCGTGCGAAGAGTTGGTAAGCTTTTGTCTTTCAGATGCCGGAATGCAGTGTGAAGACCTCCGGAGCACGCGAAGAGTAGGTAAGCCTTTGTCTTTCAGATGCCGGAATGCAGCGCGAGGCGTTGGTGACAGCCGATGGACCAGGTAAGAGAAGCGCTGTCACTGAAGACCGTAATGCTAACCTGTTCTTTCTTGTCTTTATAGGTGTTGCTGAAGACTGGATTCAGGATGGTAAGCCTTTTTCCCTTAGGCCCAGGATCAGATGCAGAAGACACGATGAGCGTTCTGCTGCAGAGGATGCAGAATAACGCAAAGCAAGATTCATCCATCGGGTGTGGTTTAAAAAGCCTCCTGTAGTGCTTAGGTGTCTCCTTCCACAGCCTCGCCTAGGTAAGAAAAGAGTTCCTGCTTTCCAGAAGAGTTCCAGTGTTCTGAACCTAGGGAGTGGCTCCTGCCCCACCCAACAGGAAAAGTAGTCCCAAACAGAAGAGGATTAGAGGCTCAACTGGCAGGTAAGTAAACAGCATGGTCTGCTGCAGGTAAGTCCACCCAAGCATTATGAGTCCGGCGCTTCCAGCGCTGGTACTGGGCATATTTATGAGCCTGGTGCCACTGGCGCCAGGACAGGGTCCAAAAGGTCCCAATTGGGACTGGTTGGCACTCGGAACCTGGGTTATGGGTCTGCTTCCAAGGGAGTTGGGTAAGTCCTGACCTTTTGGAAGCAGAGATCATGACACAAGATGCACGCGGACATGTTACCAATGAGGAGAAACTCTGACAAAATGGGAATGTGTCCCAACACCATGGTTGGATTGGAAACAGTAAATGGTTCGCAGGTAAACTGCTGGATTTTCATTTAGGTGTCTGATGAGTGATGTTATCACCACAAGTCAGGTTTGCAAGAAAGCAGGCTAGCAGTACTTACAGGCATACTCCTAAACAGCAATGCATCAAACGACATAGTAAGAAGCAGAGGAAGGCCCAAGAGGTGAGGTCTTTGGACTTTGAATGACGCAGCAAAGCATTTACGAAGCTGTTCCCATAAGCCGCAAGTGTTTTGCATTGCTCGGCGGGATAGGACGTTCCTTTAACGTATGTATTAATCCAAGGTCAGAACCAAACTTGGAGAAGCAGTCGGACGTGGAGAAAAGTTTTCACTGTGCTTGAACACCTGGAAAAGTCTTGGAATGAAAAATGCAAGGTAAACGGAAGGTGGCGTTCCTCTTACCAATTGAGCATGAATTCAATAGCCAGAGGATCAGTGTTCTTGGGATCCAAAGAGCAACGTCTAGGCCTTTGTCATTCCTTCGACCACATACAGGTTGATCAGAGGGAAGACCCAAGTCTGTAAGGTGCAAGGGTGGGGAGAGGGGCTTTGCTTCAATTTCAGTGTTTGGGATGCTGTTGAGGCGATGGCTGATCTGGACACTGCAAACCGCTGTAATATGAACTGTGCCGAACCATGCGGTCCGATTCCTACACCTCGACACAGCTACCAGCCAATGGGCAGAGAGCCTGCATGCATGTTCTGCTTTTATATGAGGGGGGGCTGGCGTATTGCCTGTGCTGACCAACACTGCTGCACCGTGAGCACAGATGGTGGCGGGTGGGAGGGTGAACCTTAAAGCTGGATGATGGGCTCAGGGTCTGGTAACTTGCACATAAGGAGCTCTTGGAAAAACAAATCACTGCAACACTCTCTCCTCAGAAGCGGGAAGAACATTTTGGCATGGTCGCTTCGCACGGGGGAATAAGAGGGGGCATTACGCATAGGAAAGAGTGGTGCACTAATAAGTTGAGGGCCGCCATCACAACTGTAGTATAAGATCTAGAGATTGAAGTCTCCGCTGGAGCGCGTCTTAGTGGCCCAGAAGCTGGTTACAGTGTCGCTAGATGAACCTGAAGCAGGTTTCAGCTGTAGGTGGACACGGGGCAGGGAGGGACACACTGAGGTGCACAAACATCTCTGGAACTGCAGAACTGCTCATTGAAAGCGATTCATTGGGTCTGGAACAGCGGCCGTAAAGAACAGAAGAAAGGCTGCTTAAAATGGCGCATAAGAAAATAATGGCTTCAGCTGGTCCCAAGGACACCATGACAATCCCACATTTAATATGGTCCAAAGAGGTAAATGCACAGGACAGCTTCTCTTAAGCCAATACCATAGGTACCAAAAGACCTGTACTTTTAGACGGCAGAGAAGAACAAGTTACTTACCCCTGGTAACGTTCCTTCGATTGGATAGACTCCCAAAGCAGTAATAATTTGGTGGTGGGAGTACGAATTTACATTTTTGTTCTAATCATGGACTGAATGAAGGACTGCTTTTGCAAATTGTCCTTTCTGAATGGAAGAGGAGTCCAGACAGTAATGTCTCACAAAGGTATGGATAGACGACCAAGTGGCCGCTGAACAAATGTCTTTGATGAGCAGCAGAGGTTTCCATGCCCCTTGTGGAATGTGCTCTTACGCCTTCTGGCGTATTCCGGAATATGGTTTGTTTAGTAACAGGAAGACCCAATTTGGGGCCAGTAAAGCCAATGAATAATAGGTCATTTTGGTGGAATGTTGCCATTCTGGATATACAAAAACAGAGAGCCCTTTTTTGGTCCAGTCTATGGAATCTTTCCTCCTCCTTCCCCGGATGGGGAGATGGATAGACAGTTGATAAAGTAATTTGTTGCGACAAGTGGAAGTCGGAGACTACCTTTGGTAAGAAGGAAGGTTTCACCTTGGGAATAACTGTCTTTATGGAAAACTGTATGAGGAGGCTTAAAGGACAGGGTCTGCAACTCGCTTACCCTGTGGGCTGACGTTATTGCAATAAGCAAAACAGTTTTTAATGTCAACAATCTTAATGGGCATGAGTGTAGAGGCTCAAAAGGAATACATGTTAAACATCTTAACACCAGCTTAAGATCCCATACCGGTACATTGAATGGAACTGGTGAAAATACATTAGTAAGGTCTTTTAAGAATTGAACAATCAGGCGGAATCTTAAAATATCAGTCCTCCTCAGAAGAGCGCTTGAAAATAGACTGCTACGCCAGGTGACCCTTAATCGTTCCAATCTGGAGCCCCAGATTTGCCAAATGTAACAAGAAGGAAAGCACCATTGGTGTGCCACAGAGAAAGGGTTCCACATTTGTATCCCTGTAGCAGCTGCTGAGCTTGTTCCGACGGCAGCGGTACATTGATATTGATATTTTATTTATATCTCGCTTGTACAAAGTGTTTCAGAGAGCAACGAGGCAAGGGAGGGGGGAAAAAGGGAGAACAAAACAACGATCCTACTAAGACCAATGACATTGAGAACACGCAAGTGCATGGCAGAGGGAAAGGGGAAAGTGCATGGGAAGGGGGGAGAAGTGGAAAGTGCTGAGCAAAGGAATACAAATAAATAAATCAATAAATAATAAAAAAGCAACAAACAGTGGTAGTGCAGCCAGTGAGTGGCAAGTGCTGGGTTTAAGGCAACAGACAGGGTGTGTCTGATAAGGGCAGGAAAAAAGGGGGGCTGTAGGGTTACAGATATATTAGAGAGAATTCTCTGTTTGGGCTGAATTTCCTAACCTAGTGAGTCCCCCAGCAGCTTTGCTGGATTTTTGGGGTTTATTTTTTTTCTCCTGCCAAGAGTGAGACTCTTTTACCCTCACTCTTGGACATGATTTGAGTGTGTTTCTTTGAATCTAGAAGTGTTTGATGGGCTATGGGGTCTTTTACTCCATAGGGCTTCATGTGTTTTTGTGATGTGTGTTACACAGCACCCTCAGTGCAGTAACACAGGGGTGTCATAGTGGCCCCCCAGTATAGACTCCATACCATGGGACTGACTACTGTCTCCCAGGGCATGTAAAGTCACCATTGACTTTACTAGTCTTAAATTCTGAACAGAACTACTGCAAACCATCATATTGTGGACGTACTGGCTGGGGCAATTCGATTGCCCCAGGGTCTGTTAGTCGAGGGGGCACGTCTCCGTCCCCCCTGATCGAGTTTTGGCTGGTGGCAGTGGATACTACTTTTTATATTCAACCGCAAATATTTTCCTATGGGATTTCCCATTGTTTTAGGCTACTATCTTTATTTAATTATTTACGGTAGCCTCGAACATACCGCTGGTTTATTTAATTAATATTAATTCTCCGGTTGGTATTTTTTGTCAAAACTTGATTCTAAAATGGCGTTTGTGTTCTCTTCTGTGACTCCAACCCAAGTCGAGCCCTTTGTTCCACCTTTTGGCGGGCTTCTCCACAGAAGTCCTCCAAAGTGGTGCCACTCTGTCTGGGGTACTTAGGAGAGGTGGAGGGGAATTTAGGCACCCTGGGCTGAGTTGCCTAGGTAACTCAAGTCGCACTCCATCCTGATTGGCCCAAGTGGTGAGCCGGCCGGCTCACCACTTGGCATGTTTGAGTGACAGCTAGGCTGAGTGAATGGGGGTTTGCTGCATAAAAGCAGGGCTTTGGGGACTGGAACTTCAGAAATCACCACAGGACCTAAGAATCCAACGAGGGAGAAGCCGAGCCGACCTGCCACGACACCACCACCGGTGGAGCCCTGCTGGACCGTCTCACCACTTTTCCCAACGACAGAGGAGATCTCCCGCCGGAGAGTCTTCTTCCTTTGACTGGTGGGGATAACCAGTTTCACCGTCTTTTCGCCTTCCCGACGTACCTCGTGGCCGCCTTGCCTGTGCCAAGCACCCCGGCAACCGGGATACCACGTTTTCCCACGATCGCGAAACAAAGGTACCACCTTTAACCGGAAAACTCCACGGCTGGTTTCTTCCCTGGTAGTGCAACGACCTTCATCGTTCCTCCAAGTCGAGATCTTCTCTTCCCCTGGACGACGACGCAACTTGCACCCACTACCAGGAACAACTGCCACCGCTGGAGGATCCTTCCCACTTAAGGTACTGTGTCCCGCCTGGCTTCCCTTGCTACCGACTGTACGGGGTAGATTTAGTCCCCGGCTTTCGAACCTGGGTTAGCTTGTGACACCCTGGCTAAACTTTCCTAAGCCTCTCTAAACTCTTTTTGAACCCTCTGCAAGACTTTAAGCCTAGTGTAACTGTGTGATCTTGGGCGCATTTGTGCTCTGCTCTCTCTAAGAGTGGGCCCAGCCTTTGGACTTTGGCTCACCAGTGACTTTTGCTCTTCTGCCTTGCTAACAGTGTTCCTGAATCTTAGAGTGGTGTACCTTTCCATATTCTGTCTTTTTCCCTCCCTTTCTAACAAACCTATTGGAGTGCCATCTAGTTAAGCGCTCACCTCTGTATGAAAATAAGTGGTGTTTTACAGTGACTTATCTGATAAGGAAAAAGGGGTGTATATATTACAATAGTAACTGTGTTTAGAATATTTTACAATAAGAGTGCTGGAGTGTTTCAAACAGTGTGTTTTTAAATAAATGATTATATACTTTGATAGCAAAGCTCTGGTCAGTGTCTGCTTGTATTATTGTATCCGAGTGCCTATTGTGTATACTTTACATACTGCCTAACTCTTCTTGAGGGAAGTCTGACTGCTCAGCCACAGCTACCAGGTAAATCTGGGTGGTACAGACTGCTACCAAGTGGGTTTACTGCTAACACCTGTAGTCCTAAATCTTTTGCAGTGTTAAGGGAACTGCACAGGTTTCTGCCTAACAAGATACAGAACCCAGTTCAAGGGATTGCCAAGAGGCAGTGCAGGTGGGTGGCAGGGTGAGCAGGTACGTGGGCCCGAAAGTCAGAGGGTAACCAGGTGCACGATGCCAAGACAGGAACAGATCAGCAGGGCAGAGGGGGAGCATAGGGAGAAGAAAAGAGGAAGGTCTTGAGGTGCTTCCGGAACCGGAGATGGTTCTCAAGTTTCAGAGCGGCAGGGAGGCTGTTCGAGAGGGAGGTACAAGCCAAAGACAGATCTACCCCCAGCTCGTTTCTTTGAAAAATGAGTGACCCTGAGGGAGTTAGAGGAGCAAAAAGATCGGGAGGGAAGGTATTTACGGAGGGACAGCTGAAGGTATTTTAGACCCAGGCCCCAGAAAGCCTTGTGGACAATGCAAAGGGTTTTGAATTTAATCCTTGCAGCCAGTCGAGAGATTTCAGGGCTGGAGAGATACGATCCCAGGGCTTGAGGCCAAGGACAAGTCTTGAGGTCCTGATTTGGATAAGTTGCAAAGGGCTGAGAGTAGAAGCAGGTCAATTTAGAAAGAGGTTGTTGCAATAATCCAACCTAGAGAGAACCAGGGCTCGAGAGACAGTGAGCGTCTTGGGGGGGAGGGGGGACTTTGTTGCTGGCCTTCTGGCTGAAAGCAAAATCTCCATTACGTCATCCGGGAGGTCCCAATCCTTGTATCTCAGCCTCTCAGAAACCAAGCGTGAAGGCTGAGTGTTTTGACCTCTGGATGGAAAACCCGACCTTCCTCCTGCGATAGAAGATCCTCTCTTTGTGGAAGACGTATTGGAGGGCAGATGGACATGTCCAAAAGGTCCGGGTACCACGTCCTCCTGGCCCAATCCGGAGCAATTAGGATCATGGATTTTCCAAACTTTCTCAACCTCCTGATCACATGAGGAATGACTGGGACTGGAGGAAACACATAAAGGAGTGGAGATACCCAGTCCACCACAAACGCGTCACCTAGAGCTCGGAGGAGTACTTCCTGCCTGATCTAGTTCCCACGCGTGGGAGACTGCTCTGCCTGCTCAGAGCGTCTATCGTTTTGTTCCTTCTTGAATTGCCCAGAACCAGAGCTGCATTGCCTCTTAGCACAGTGGTGGTGATCTTACGCCTCCTCTCTTGTTGAGGTAGTACATGGCCACTGTGTTGTCCGTCATTATCAGGACATTATTTCCCCACACAGAGGGCAGAAAGGCCTTCAGCGTTAATCTGACTGCCCTCAGCTACAAAAGGTTGATGTGGAGTTTGGACTCCGATGGAGACCAACGACCGCTGATTGTCAGATCGTTGGTGTGGACTCCCAAACCCACGAGTGAGGCACCCATCACTAACGTTATCTGCTGCCAAAAAGATTCTCCCTTGAGAATGTTGTCTTTCCAAGCCCTGCACAGAAGGTACTGAGAGACTCTGCTCGGAACTTGCAGGTGGTCTGACATTCTGCCTGAAAACTGGGACCATTGAGTCCTGAGCGCCCATTGGAGGGATCTCATTCTCAGACGAGCCTCTGGAACCAGGAAAATGCAGGATGCCATGAGACTGAGCAACCTCAAAAGAATCAGAGGCCGGAAGCTGCTGGGCACTCTGGAATTCGAATTCGGTAACCATCTGCAGAATGTGTTGCGCTCTCTCCTCAGGTGGCGAGGTTTTTCCAGAGGAAGCATCCAGGACTGCGCCAATGAATTGGAGTTTTTGAGATGGTATCATGTGGGACCTCTTGTAATTGAGGGAGAAGCCCAGTCTGTGGAGAGAGTGGCAGGTTGCACTGTGATGTTCCAGGGCTTGTTCAGGTGAACACCACCACGGCCATCAACTTTGTGAAAACCCTCGGGCAGAGGTCAGCCCGAATGGCAGAACTCAAAAGTGATAGTGAGAACCACCAACCACGAACCTCAGGTACTTTCTGTGCTTGAGATGGATCGGCACATGAAAGTAAGCATCCTGAGGGTCCAATGATACCAACCAGTCTTGGAGCTGGAGAGCCTGAAGGATTTGGGAAAGGGTTACCATCTTGAACTTGTCCTTGCTGAGGAACCTGTTGAAGTTTCTTAAATCCAAGATGGGTCTTGATCCTCTGTCCTTCTTTGGGATTAGGAAGTAAGGGGAGTACCAACCCTTGTTCCTCTCCGCTGCAGATACATGTTCTATTGCACCTTTCTCTAGCAGGGTCAACATTTCCTGCACAAGGAGCGCATTCGGAAATTTGAAAGAGTTGTTCCCTGGTGGATGCTCTTGAGGCCTTCTTTAGAAATATAGGCAGTAAACTTGGGCTACAGCTTCCAGTGCCCAAGCATCTGAAGTAATGGCCCGCCAATCGTTCAGATGCTGAGTAATTCTGCCTCCCACTGGGTTCCTGTGAGTCAAGGCCTCCGAGTGGTTTTGAGGCAGCTGAAGCAGCGACTGAGGGTAAAGCTGCTGCTGCTTGGGTTGGCTTAGCACCTCTCCCTCGTCCACCACGAGGGAATCTTCTCTGACCTCTTGGACTGGTTTGTCTTCTTCCTCTTCCAATTTCTTTTCGCAGGTTTTTTTTAGCGCAAATTTTTTATTGAAAGAAACCCATCAAATTTTTTTGGGGGGTTAAAAAATTATATATATATATATATATATATATATATATATATATATATATATATATATGGGACGTGGGTTTTTGGTAATAGATATAAACTGAAACGGAATGGGGGGACCATCCCCCACCCCCCCAACAAAAAACAAAAAAATTGGCTCGGTTTCTTAGATAAAATATTTGCAGTAAAAAAAAACATGAAAAAACATCCCGCGATAAAATGACATGGAACCTTATAAAGAACTGAAAGCCCGTGGGCATCGGGGCGCTGAGACAAAGACACGAAAGACAGTCCATAAAACGTGGTACAAAGCTCAGGGAGCCAATGTCAAGAAGAAAAGGAGAACAGAATCATATTCCGAGAGGGATGTGGGCAGAAGATTTCAGGATTAGGCCGCTTTGATGGTAAAACATTTTTCAAGGCCTTTTTTTCCCGATTTATATCTTGGGAATCTGATCCATCTTTTTCTCGTGGATCGCATATCCCTGCTTGGCACATATAGTGGGATGCGGATTTTAAGATATCGTGGGCCCATGCCATATATGCACTTGTGAGTCAGCGACATGGTCATGCACAGCCAGCCAATGGAGGGTTTTTTCTGTGCTGCGTGATGTGTTCATGTTTCACGAGTTTGTTTACAACGCGCACAGTATTATTTTTTGTTAGCTGGCATTTGCTATGGTTAGGTTCCGAGGCTCCCGCCAGTAGGGAATTACAACTTAGACAATATGGTGGCGCGGGCGATAGTGGCTGCATTCATCTGCGACACATATGGTTGAATGTTTCTTAGGAGGTGGAGAGTGTAGTGGCAGCTTTTAGTGATTTGATTCACATGCGCATCCGATGCTAATGATGCTTCCAAGGGGATTCCAAGGGTTTGCACTTTCTCTTGTACCTGATGCTGCTGGTACCTATTTGAAATTTAGAGTATTCAATCTTTAGTTTGTTACGTGAGGCTTGGGAGCCAAAAATCCGGAGCTCTTTTTTGTCCCCATTTATACAGAGCCAATGGTTGGACATCCAATTCTCAATGAGGTGGTATGTGGCTGTTAGTTTAGCTGCGTCCTTCGCATAATCACCCGTGACTTTGGGGACCAATTGCGTGTCATCTGCATAATTCGAGAAGAACACGCCCATGTTGTCTAATAGGTCACAAAGAGGTCTAATGTAAAGGTTGAAAAATAGCAGGGACAAACTAGCCCAGATAGGGAACTTAGGGGAGCTTGGTTCTCCCCAGTGAATGCGAGCTTCCCTGCTCGAGACGAAAGGTAGAAACCAATCGAGACCTTGTGCGAGTGTTTTCTTCAGAGTGCCAAGATCAGAGGCGGTGCATACATCCAATAAGGTCAGCATACACAAGTTACATTCTTCGATAAGTTGTAACATGTGTGAATGCAGATCTAATAGCGTGGTCTCTGTACTAAAATTAGATCTAAATGCTGACTGCTTGAAGTAAATAATGTTTTCAGTTTTAATGAAAGACTGGTATTGTTTGTATGCTGCGTTATGGAGGATTTTTAAAAGGATGTTGCAGTTTGTAATAAGATTCTTTGAGTCTTTGGGGTCCAATTTGGGCTTTTTTTGCATAGGTGTGATTTCAACATACCAGTGGGTACTTTTCCATCCCGAAAGGATGCATTAGTAAATCTGATTAAGAAAGGTGCGAATAGTTCTTTGTGAGAGAGAATTCTTTTGGAGGGGGCAATGTTCTCAGAGCACTATCATGTCACTTGTTTCTAACTTGGTGAACGTAAAGGTGTGGTTTATCGAGTCAGCTGTCTTACATTTTTTAGGACTAGAGGTGATATTTTACGATCTATTCTCCAATCGTACTCTCTGGATTTTAGCTCTTGCCTTGATGATTTTATCATTCAAGCGGCTTGGACTTTAATCGTGTCTTTCGTGGTGGGTGTGAATGGTATTTGAAGGGCATTAGGTTTCTCGAGGGATTTCATGATCTCAAACAGTTTTCTCTAGCTGTTTGAGGCTTTTTTAAACCATTTGTTAAACCATTTTTGGTGTGTTGCGGTCTCGCGTACGATGCCCGGAACCAAGGGACCACAGACATATGATGCGGGGTGTTAGGCAGAAACCTGTGCAGTTCCCTCTGGGACCACTGCAAAAGATTTAGGCCTACAGGTGTTTGGCAGTAAACCCACTTGGTAGCAGTCTGTACCACACAGATTCACTTGGTAGCTGTGGCTGAGCAGTCAGACTTCCCTCAAGAAGAGTTAGGCAGTATACAGAGTATTCACAATAGGTCAAGAGAACACAGTAGAACAAGTAAACGCTGACCAGGGCTTGGTGTAAAAGAGATATAATTATTTATTTAAACCCACATCTAGAAAAACACACAGGCACTAATAGTAAGCAATTCAAAAACACGGTCACTAAAAGATATGCACTCCCTTAAAAGAATATTTAGACAAGTCGTAAGTAAAGCCCCACTTATTTTCAGACAGCGGTGAACGCTTAACGTAGATGGCACTCTAATAATTCGTTTTAAAAAGAGAGGAGAGCAGAGAATAAGTTGAAACAGATCCCAACACTTTTACAAGAACATAACAAGAGAGGAAGGCAAAGTAACACCGTGAATTCAGAGTCAGTAGGCTGGATCTGCTTTAAGAGGATCGAAACGAAATGTGTCCAAGGTCACACGGTTGCAGTGCACAAAAGTCTTGTAAAGGTTCAAAAAGGAGTTGGACCAAAGAAAGGGACCAGTTAGAGGGTCAAGGCGGCCAGCCCAGTCCAGACGGTTAAGGGGTTATTACCTTGTAGCAATCTTTAGAAAGGGAGGCCTGGCGGACACGGTACCTTAAGTGGTGAGAACACTCCAGTGGGGGCAGTTGTTCCTGGCAGCGGATGCAAGTCGGTGCTTCGGCCGGGGGAAGGGAGGATCTCGTCGTGGAGGAAGACAGGAGTCCGTTGCACTGTCAGGGAAGAAACCAGCCGTGGAGTTTCTCAGGTACAAGGAGCGGTCCGTTGATTCGCGGTTAAGTGGTGAGTGGCTATCCGGCCGCCGGGGTGCTTGGCACGGGCAGATCGACCACAATCCGGGCTGGGGTGCGAAGAGAAGAAGGTAAAACTGGTTGTGCCCACCAGTCAGGGGAAGAAGCCTCTCCAGCCGGGAGATCTTCTCTGTCGTCGGGAAGTGGTGAGTCGGTTCCACAGGGCTCCACCGGTGGTGTCATCGTGGTAGGTCGGCTCAGCTTCTCCCTAGTCGGATTCTCAGGTCCTGTGGCGACTTCTGAAGTTCCAGTCCCCAAAGCCCTGCTTTTATGCAGCATACCCCCATTCACTCAGCCTAGCAGTCCATCAATACCCCCATTCACTCAGCCTAGCTGTCAATCAAACATGCTAAGTGGTGAGCCGGCCAGCTCACCACTTGGGCCAATCACACAAGAGTGCGACTTGAGTTACCAAGGTAACTCAGTCCAGGGTGCCTACACCCCCTCCCACACCTCTTGTGGTACCCAGAGTGGCACCACTTTTGGAGGCTTCAGTGGAGAAGCCCGCCAAAAAGTGGAACAAAGGGCTCGACTTGGGTTGGAGTCACAGAAGAGAACACAAACGCCATTTTAGAAACGAGTCTTGGCAAAAAATACCAACCGGCGAATTAATATTAAATAAATAAACCGGCGGTATGTTCGAGGCTATGAGAATTAAATAATTAAAGTTGGTAACCTCGAACAATGGGAAAATCCCATAGGAAAATATTCGCGGTCGACTATAGGTAGTAGTTTCCACTGCCACCAGCCAAAACTCGATCAGGGGGGACGGAGACGTGCCCCCTCGACTAACAGACCCCGGGGCAATCGAATGGCCCCGACCAGTACGTCCACAATATGATGGTTTGTACTGGTTTCTGTTAATAATTTGGGACTTGTAAAGCCAATGGTGACTTTACATGCCCTGGGAGACAGTAGTCAGTCCCAGGGTATGGAGTCTATACTGGGGAGTCACTATGACACCCCTGTGTTACTGCACTGAGGGTGCTGTGTAACACACATCACAAAAACACATGAAGCCCTATGGAGTAAAAGACCCCATAGCCCATTAAACACATCTAGAGTCAAAGACACACTCAAATCATGTCCAAGAGTGAGGGTAAAAGACTCTCACTCTTGGCAGGAGAAAATAATAAACCCCAAAAATCCAGCAAAGCTGCTGGGGGACTCACTAGGTTAGGAAATTCAGCCTAAAGAGAGAATTCTCCCTAACATAGGGGTCAGTGATCGACATCTTCGATCCACAGTCTTCTTTAAGCCCAATTTAGGCGTCGATGGTGCAACGAAGAAGACATTTTCTAAACAAAAATAACTAGTGATTTCACAGAAGAACCGAGGCGTGCCGTAATTCTCTCGAAGCGTTAGCTCGGAAAACGGAACTGAAGCCAACGGACGATGCGTGTGCTCCTTATACTGATGACGTCGACAGCCGAATTAAGGCCCTCGAGGGACATCGACTCGATGAGAATGCACACAGCGCCCCCTGTTGAATAACATTTCCGAAGCACCTGGAGGGAGAATGATCATAAGATGAGGGATATGTGGGAGGAGACAATCCGTTCAAAAGGCATCTAATATTTGGGTAAAATCCCCATGGAGCAATATTTAAAATGTGGGTCTTCAACAACAGCAGCAGCACTTAAGATTGAACGTGAGCTTCAGGACCGAGGTCTGGAGTGTGCCTGAAGCAGGTCCACGACACACAACTGGACAGATTGGCACCAGCCTGAGTAAACATGTTTTACTCCTCCAGAAGAAAAAGAGGTTCAGATACCAGAGGTCCGATTGAGGGATGCATCATTCCTGCAGCTTTTCCGACTAGCACACCAGGTCTAGTAGTCACTGCACCCCTTAAAGGGCTCCACAGAGGACATGGCAGCATTGCCTGAAGGGGGCAGTAGAACTCTTAAATAATATCTTGACTAAAAAGGACACCCTCGGACAAACCGGTCATGTGATTCGCAGCCATGCCTTAGGGGTGGTGTGCTGCTATGCCATGAGGGGGTAGTGTGTTTCTGCTCCTTCAACATAAGTGAATGGGAAAGAATTCCAATGTTGAGGAATAGGTTTTGGCTCGGGTGGACGCAGCTGTTGCACCTTGGGTTTAGTCTCTTGTTTGACCTCACATCAGAGGACGAGATACCCGCAGACAGCCAATGGTGAAAGATAACTTTTGCCCTGAATTATTTAAGGGCTTTTATTAATTGGGGAGAAGATGAATGGTCATGATATTCATGGCACTAAGTGACTTTGGAGTCCAAAAAACCTTCACCCTTAAACGCAGGTCCATGACCTTCAGTATGCCGGGTAGTATCCAACAAACTGGTGCATAAAGCAGTAGCTAGTGTGTGTGTCTGCTGTGTGCCTGCTGTGTGCCTGCTGTGTGTGCCTGCTGTGTGTGCCTGCTGTGTGTGCCTGCTGTGTGCCTGCTGTGTGCCTGCAGCTCTGTGCTGGCTCAGGTTCATCCTAAAAGTGCTCTTTTCCTGATGGGCTCCAAGGAGTTGAATAGCACAGCTCGGTTGATCCAGAACAGCATTAGCACAACACCACCTACTTCGAAGGTTGTAAAGCCACGCACCACGAAGGACTTCAAATCTTGGGAAAAGGAGGGTATCCTTTAAGGATGGACGTAAGTAAAAGAGCGACTGCCTGAGTCACACAGGATCACCTCATTGTGCCCTCCATGTGAAGACTTCCCCTCATCAGTGGCAGTAGCAAGGCAACTAGAGTAAACCTCCCCATTATGTGTAGAGATACCACTACTTCCAGGAGGCCTGTCGAAAGCAGTAAACGCTATTTCCTTGCACGTGCACGGAATCATCATGGTCTCCATCATCCGTGCCCATGTCTGGTTTGGACCACCCAGTCTTTCATTCACATCCAGGGAACGCAAGGTCGGTATGGCCTGGTTGGCCGGTACCTGTGCTTCTTTAGGCTCCTGCTGTTTTGCGGACATCTATACTGAGGGCTTGTTCCCTGATGAACCAGAGCCATCAGGCCTGTGTTTAAACTCGATATTCTGGAGTTCTAAGAAGGTACCAAACGTGAGAACGAAAGAGGACGAAAGAGGACAACATTCGGTGACTGACACAGCGACACCAGTATCTATAGACGCCTTAGTGTGGTTCCTTGCAGAAATGCATTGATGGCACACAGTTGGAACCAGCATAGTGTGACAGAACTCTGAGCACAAGTGCTCCACCTTCACTCCACCCGGATTTAGAGAGACTGCATTTCTAGAGAAGTGACGGAAAATAAGCAGTACGGTGCCTGCACAGAAAATAAATCCTAAACGATAAGCAGCACTGGGGCTGCTAAAGTGACTTCTCCAGGCCTAACAGAAGAAGCAAGAGGTTGGAAAGTTTGCACTTTGTGCTTCTTTTTGAGTTTGGGGGTACGAACGTGCATCACATAGTCTGAAGGGGACTTTTCAGTCAAGAAGAGACCTTTGAAGGACTTCAAATATTGGGCAAAGGAAGACTTTCCTTCAGGATGGCTGCAAGTCGAAGAGAAACTGCATGAAACAGACATGGTCGCCTCATTGTGCCCTGCCAAGTGCACCAGGCATTAGGGTAAGGGTGAAGCATATGCACTCAACTCTCCTGCTTGATGTGGTTTCAGGAGATTAAAAACCAAGGTCTACCTGGGATTGCAAGGAGGCGAGTTACAGCTGCCCCCACAGTGCAGCCATTTCTAAACTAATCACAAGGACTGATGCCCTGTGGTGGGTAGCACTGGCAAGGTGAGAAGACCAAAATCCAAAGCAACTGACATCGCAAATACTCCTGCACACAGGGGAAGAGGAGCTCAACCAACGGGTGCTCTCAGGTAGGTGGTTTGGGAGGAGGCTAAGTCTTGGGACATGCTTAACGAAGAGTGTCTCAAGAATCAAATCATGAAATACTCCTTGACCCCACACAACAGAATGGATGAAGCTGGAATAAGTGGCTCTAGTCCATATAAGCGATGGGTATGAAATCTGGACCAATGCCTAGTGTTACATGCAGGAGGAGTGTTTCTGCGTGGCAGTTCAAGCACCTTTTGCCTGCGCCACTGAACTTGCCTCCAACTTATTTTGGCATAAGTTAAGTCAGGGCTTTCTAGAGGTACAGGAAAGACCTAGACTCTGAATATGTAGCAGTAGACTGCTATAGACATACTTCAAAGCTCGCATACGCAGACAAATCATATATGAAACTAAATGGCTGTCCTTTAAAAGTAGACACAGTAACTTTATGGGTCGGTGGTGGTAAATGTTTGTGCCACAAAGCACATAGTTGAGCCTTGAGCATTGCAGCATAAGCCACTCAAATCAGAGAATGGAACTGGAGCAACACTGCAGGATGAAAAGGCTCCACACAAAAGGAATTTACTTACCTGTAACTCTTGTTCTCCAGCATGGGGTCTTACATGGATTCATGTGCTCATGAATTTTCCCCGTCAACAGGCTGGGAATTCTCGGTTACAAATAAAAGTTCATCTGTGAGCTAATAACTACATGTCGCTTGTATAGCCTATTGCTGTCTCTTTGGGTCATACTGCCCCAACCAATGACATCTGTCCTCCTTAGCTCCACCCCTAGTGGCCATATTCATATTTGATTGTGCATGTAAAGTGGAAGTAGGAACCAAGAGAGCCAAGAGGGGAAGTAGGGAGGGATTGCACCTGAATCCATGCAAGACCCATGCTGGAGAACAAGAGTTACAGGTAAGTAACTTGTTCCTTTCTCAGCATGGGGTCTTACATGGATTCAGATGCTCATGAATCCAATTACACAGCAGTACACTTATACAATCACGGGAGGCAATACACTTACCACTGGAACAGACTCTCCTCATGCAAACAGGTTGTGTAGCACTGCTTGTCTGAACACAAGATCTCTCCCTGGAATCCCTGTTGACACAGTAGAATCTCAGGAAGGTGTGAGTAGACCTCCACGTAGCAGCCCTACAGCATGGGAACACCAGAGAGGACGCTGTCGTCGACACAATGGCTCTAGTGCAGTGGGCCCTCGGTCAGCCTGTTAACGACCTGCTGGCCAGCTGACCGCAATACTTGGTACAGCCAGAGAGCCACCTGGAGATGGAAGCCTTGAACAAGGCTTTCCCATGTCCATTGGTCCAAAAATGACAAAATGTTGAGAAGTATTTCAAAAGTCATTTGTGCGTTCAACATAGAATTTCAAAGAACGCGCAACGTCCAGTAAATGCAAAGATCTTTCAGCAGGTGAACAAGGGTTTGCAAAGAAAATTGGTAGAACCACAGGCTCGTTCAAATGAAAGTCTGACGGGATCATTGGCATAAAGGAAGGAGAGGTTCGTGGAACAAAAAATATGGAGGTTTACAAGAGAGAACCTGTATTTCCCTAACCCACCTGCCAGAGGTGATAGCCACCAGGAAGGTGGTCTTCCAAGACAGAAACTTCAAGGGGGCCCAATGCATAGGTACAAATGTTGACCCCATCAGGTTGGACAGCACCACATTCAGTTCCCACGCAGGGGCAGGAGCCTTCCCCGGAGGTAACGTTCTGAAGAAGCCATTGAGGAAATCCCCAATGAGCCTGTGCGACCACAGGGAGAGTTTGCCCGGAGCACGGGTGTACTGGGAAACTGCAGTGAGGTGTACCTTGATGGATGCATGGCCAAGGCCAGACCTGGCTAATAGGCTATACAAGCAACATGCAGTTTGTCGCTTAAAGGTAAACTGCTTTTTGTTACCCAGGATTCCCAGCCTGACAAAAGGGAATATTCATGAGCATTTGAATCCATGTAAGACCCCATGCTGGAGAAATAAAGAACCCACAGCTAGCAAAAGGAAACAGGTCCACAACGATCTACAGAAAACATGGAACTGATGCAGGTGTGCAGTGTACTGTGTGCACTGCGCATGCATGGTGTCTTATCGGGGGTGTGCAGCTTTGAGACTCATTCCAGTCCTGCCGCTATGAGGCATGCCTCCCAATGCTTGACAATAGGAAGGTACCAAAATGACAATTAAGATGTATTCATGTGCAGAGACTACACAAATACAACAATGACAGGACAGAGACAACAAAAAAACAGAAACTGATGCCACTTGTGGAGAGACGGCACTAAACACAGATCCTGTGAGCCGGGGAATGACTACAGCGAAGTGCAGATATGGGAGCCTTACCCCGTATAGTCATAACCTAGGGCAGGTGTTGACTCCCTCTGTATTTTGAACTAACTTGCATTAGCCCTAGCCAGCATAGTAGTCGATTGCAAGGGATCATTGGAGTCTTAGTAAAACAATATCTGGAAAGTCACAGGTTGCAAACCCCTGCTCTAGTGGTTTGTGAATAGCCATCATTATACACCGAGATTGCAACAATGTGCAAGAAGCTTATCCAAATAGCAGCAGAGTGACTTCCAGCACAAAGATTACAGCCCATGTAGAGAGTGAAGAGACAGCAAAGAGACATTGAAGATTGCATGCAAAGACAGTAGAAACACTGCCACCGAGTGGCATCATAAGGAAGCAAGACACGTCAACAAGAAGTCTTTAAAGGCATAACCTTCTCCTGCCAGGGTACCTGTGAGGGCGGTGGCCTTGATCAGCATGGTCAGCGGCTGGCACAGGTATGGTGTGCTGCCAAGCCTCAGTAGAGACGACTTGGCCTGTGATAGCTCCTCCCTAATAACAGTGCGCTTCAGGTGGTCTGGTGGCAGCATTTCAAGGCAGCGTTCCAGGGAAAGCCTCAAGAGGTCCATCTTCTGAGAAGATTCATGCAGCCGAGACTGAGCCTACAAGAGATCAAACAATGGTGTAGCACCAATGACAAAACACCTGATTGCTGCTTCCTGTACACGCTGCTCGGCCAGTCCTCTTTGTCCATTTTCTCCCCCTTGATAAGATTACATTCTTGTTGTTTAAGTACACAAATTCCATCAACTCTTTGGGTTGTGGGTAAATCTGTTCAAACACTTAAAGCTTTGTGAGTGGTTTAATTAGCACATCTGAAAACACAATCCAAGGAATACAGGACTTGCGATTCCCATCGGAACTTTCAATATGCGCCTCTCGACGCAAGGAGTTTATCACAGGTCCATGTGGTATAATGTATATTAGAAAAATGACCCAAACAGTTCAAGAATTAATCTTTGAACATAAAAGTGAAATAATCCCAGGCCAGTGACTACAGATCGATAACTAACCCAGGCGACCCCGAATCCCAGGCTGGTCACTAGAGATCGATACCCAACCCAGGTGCCCCTGAATCCCAGGCTGGTCACTAGAGATCGATACCCAACCCAGGTGCCCCTGAATCCCAGGCTGATCACTAGAAATCAATACCTAACCCAGGTGCCCCTGAATCCCAGGCTGGTCACTAGAGATCAAAACCTAACCTAGGCGCCCCTGAATCCCAGGCTGGTCACTAAAGAGCGATACCTAACCCAGGCGTACCTGAATCCCAGGCTGGTCACTAGAAATCCATACCTGACCCCAGCATCCCTGAATCCCAGGCTGGTCACTAGAGATCGATACCTAACCCAGGTGTCCCCGAATCCCAGGCTGGTCACTAGAGAGCGATACCCAACCCAGGCATCCCTGAATCCCTGGCTGGTCACTACAGATCGATAACTAACCCAGGCATACCCGAATCCCAGGCTGGTCACTACAGATCGATAACTAACCCAGGCATACCCGAATCCCAGGCTGGTCACTAGAGATCGATAACTAACCCAGGTGTCCCTGAATCCCAGTCTGGTCACTAGAGATCGATACCTAACCCAGGCATCCCTGAATCCCAGGCTGGTCACTAGAGATCGATACCCAATCCAGGCATCCCTGAATCCCAGGCTGGTCAGTAGAGATCGATACCTAACCCAGGCATCCCTGAATCCCTGGCTGGTCACTACAGATCGATAACTAACCCAGGCATACCCGAATCCCTGGCTGGTCACTACAGATCGATAACTAACCCAGATGTCCCTGAATCCCAGTCTGGTCACTAGAGATCGATACCTAAGCCAGGCGTCCCTGAATCCCAGGCTGGTCACTACACATCAATACCTAACCCAGGCATCCCTGAATCCCAGGCTGGTCACTAGAGATGGATACCTAACCCAGGCATCCCTGAATCCCAGGCTGGTCAGTAGAGATCAATACCTAACCCAGGCATCCCTGAATCCCTGGCTGGTCACTACAGATCGATAACTAACCCAGGCATACCCGAATCCCAGGCTGGTCACTACAGATCGATAACTAACCCAGGCATACCCGAATCCCAGGCTGCAGATACCAACCCCTCTTGACAAGGTCAGCTTACTGACCATGCCCACCACCCCCCTTCAGTCACCAAGACTTCAGGACGACTGGAAAAAGATTCTCGGGAGCCATAGATGTAATGCCCTCCAACCCTGAAGGAAATGGCCAACTGGTTGAATGTTCCTCCTGGGCAGGAGTGCTACTTGACACGCCCCTCTCCTGATACAGCAAGTACTGTGACACGAACTGCAGGGAGAAAAACAAGAGCAGGAATGAGAAGGCAAGGACACAAGAGCAGATACTTGGAGTTTCAAAGGCGAACACAAACGCCATTTTAAAACCGAGTCCTGGCAAAAAGACCCAACCGGGGAATAAATATTAAATAAATAACCCAGCGGTATCTTTAACATTGCACCAAAAAGTTGTACGTTTAAAATGAATGGGAAAATCCCATAGGAAATATTCCGGTGGAATATTTTGCGTGGTATCCACTGCCACCAGCCAGAAACTCGACAAGGGGGGACTGGACAGTGCCCTCTTGGAAAACAGACCCTTGGGCAATCGAATTACCCCTACCAGTACTTCCACAATATGATGGTTTATACTGGTTCTGTTCACAATTTGAGACTAGTAAAGCCAATGGTGACTTTACACGCCCTGGGAGACAGTAGTCAGTCCCAGGGTACGGAGTCTATGTTTGGGGGTCACTATGACACCCCTGTGTTACTGCAATGAGGGTGCTGTGTAACACATATACCAAAAACACATGAAGCCCTATGGAGTTAAAAAACCCATAGCCCCTAAAAACACATTGAAAGATAAAGGAACACCTCAAATCATGTCTAAGAGTGGGAGTAAAAAGAATCTCACTCTTAGCAGGAGAAAAAAATATAACCCCAAAACTCCAGCAAAGCTGCTGGGGGACTCACTAGGTTTGGGAAATTAGCCTTAACAGAGAATTCTCCCTAACGACGACCATAGGCGATATTTTTAGTGGGGATAATATTAGGGTTTTTTGGGAGCAGGGGTTGCGGGGGTCCCCCACCGCTCCTTTTAAAATAATACAGGGGGTGTGCCCCCGCAGGTTCCATGGTTTAATATTGCAGTAAAAATATGGCAATATTTTTGCAGGGATATTAACACAAGGAACCCTGGTGATGTCAGTAGGCTAGTAGACCATCATACTTAATCTTATTATATGTAACAAAACAAGGTCAAGCACCTGATGAGTCTGCTAAAGGGATCAAATAATAAACCAAGAAGAGCAACGTAATTCTCTAAGAAGTGAATTCAGTGGTTCAGGAACACTGCAAGAACAAAGGCAACATTGCTATGGGGTTTTTTCTATGCTCCTTCGATATTTCCCTTCCGGCGTCTGGTGCAGTGCGTAGTGCTGTGGATTAGAGAAAAGGTCCTAGCCGCACTGACACGCACTGTGTCAGAATCCGGAAGCACCACCGCCTCGGATGTCGGGACCTCGCGATCCCAAGGTGAAGGCTTGTCTCACCGTGCTCCCAACCTCCAGGGCAATCAAGTAAGTCACTTGGAAGGGAAATGGCTTTCCTGTGTGTCTGCACAGGCTTGGATTTCTGGGTGGCCACCGGTTCCTAACAGCATGCCCCCTCTGGACCCCCCTACACCTGGAAGAGCGACTTTAGACAGGGGACCAGGTTTTCGGAGGGTGCCTTGCATGGAAATGATCCACTAAACGTGGAGCCATGATGTGCGCCCAAGCTCTTTCTTCCACACTATAACCCTTCCAGTGGACCAAGTATTTCAGGGAGTGTTGACACCAACAGGAATCAATGATACATTTGACCTCATTCACCCTGTGGTCCTACCGGAGGAAGACCCTGTGTCATGGATCTGGGGTAAACATTGGACGTCCGGAAGTGTTTCAATAGGGTACCATGAAATACTGGATGTATCATGTAATCATTTTGGTAGTTTCAAAGCCATAGCCACGGAATTAAGCACACAAGAGATCTTACCAGGGCCTATATACAATGGGGTTTGATCTTCTTGCTACATGCCAGGAGTTCGATATGGTTAGTAGCTAACCAGACCACGTAATTGAGCTTGTAAACCGCGGCTGGTTATCTCTTTTTGTCAGCATACAACCAGGCTCATTCTTAAGTGGTTTGAAGATGGATTGTTGCTTTCTCAAAGCCATGATCTAATTGTTCTAGAAAACATGTGGCTGCTCGGACTGGGCTGGACGGGAGTATGTACAGGAATGGAAGTTGGATAGCTGGATGGAGACTGTGGAGTGCTGGAGGAAGGAGTCCGACAAAGGGGTGGCATGGTATGAACACTTCTTTATTAAATGAAAAAAGAGAAGAAGGCCTAACTCTCCCTATTCTAAAAGGTATTCCCTGCCCAACTTAGAAATACTAAGGTGCTCGTTGTCGGGTGGTTGTCCAAAAGAAAGTCCTCCCCTCTGTCCAAAACTACCCAACTCTAGTCCTACCACTATAGATACAAACAACATAAAGAACCCCAGGGGAATGACTCCCCTCTTCTGCTTCACTGGTATCCACCTTAGTGATTGTGTTGGACAAATCTAAATCTTCACTAAGTGTTTGTGTTCCACAAAGATGTAGAATACCAGGAGGATGACTCCCTCCTCCTAGTCCAATGGTTAAGCGTCTTGACAATATCTTTGGCAACCGCTGCCCAAATGTCTGAATCAACAAAACTGTACTGGGAGTTCAGAAGAATGACTCCCTTTTCCTGATTCACTTGACTTTTGATGACAGTATTTCTTAAGAGTTCTTATTAAGCTTTGTAATTCTCTCCAGGCTTTCTCCAGAGTTAATTTAAGTGTTCCTGCTTAATTTTTCTTACTGTTACAATAAGTATTGTGGTGTGGGAGATCACTCCCGAGCCGTTGGTTTTCTTTGCCAGAGTTACTGAGATGAGGGAGATCACTCAATTCTTTGATCAGCTTTACAGGAATTACTCAGACGAGGAATATTGCTCCTGATGCATTCATTATCCTTGCGCAAGCCCCTACTGTAGTTCCAGTGACCTTTTTCTTCCTGAGCCCACTTTGACAGTTCTTCCTGTGATGTTGGGGCCACTCTTTCCTCGCATCTCTATAGCCCGCTTCGGTTCTGTTGCTCCCTGCGAGGTCCTCTTGCTTTTTACCACCCCTATGGGGAATATTGAATAACAGCCTCACTTCCCTAGACTCACAGGGAAGGGCTAGTGGCGTAATCCCATGATTCATCACAAGACCCTGTGAGAGATGGAAAGGGGTATCTTGGATAGAGGAAACAAAATAATCGTATGCATATTCAGCCAAAGGGAGTAACTTTGTCCATTCTTTCTATTGTCTGATGGTTTGATTGTCTCTTTCACTCTGACCATCGCTTTGGGGGCGATAGGCTGTGGGGAAATTCAACTGGACCTATAATCCTTTACTGATTGCCTTTCAGAACGAGGATATGAACTGTGTGCCACAATCTGGGATCAGTGCCTTGGGAAGCCCATGGAGACAGAAAATGTTTTGGATTAAACACCTTGCTAGCAGAGGGTCCGAAGGTACTTCTGGTAGAGCTATAAAGTGGGCCATCTTGGTGAATGAGTAAACGACAGCGAGTATTATGGTTTATCCAACGTCCGGTATGTACTTGATAAAATCCATGGAACAGGTGTGCCATGGTCCATCAGGAATGGTGAGAGGATGTAATAATCCCATTGGATGTTGCCAGAGTCTTGTCTCTAGCACATCCTTTACATCCTATATCAGTCTTCAGTGTTCTTCATATTGTTCCTCTAAGCATACCTTTGGATCTCTTCTAAGGCTTTTCATACTCCAAAATGTCCAGCTGCAGGAATATTGTGACAATAATGTAACAAAATGTGTTGACTAGCCCGGGTGGGTAGCAACAATTTCTGGTTGTGAAACAGTAAGCCTTGTTCTTCGGTATTAATGGGTGGTTATTATAGAAACGTCTTCTTAAGTGTGGGGACACTCTGTAATGCATCTTCATACGTGACTAATAAGGGATTGGTAGCAGAAATGATCTTGTCTGCAGGAACAAAAGGAATGCCTTCTGTTTCTTCAGTGAATTCTTTATAGGCTCTGGATAGAGCATCTGCTTTGGTGTTTTGATTGCCTGGTTTGAATGGGACAAAATCGAATCTGGAGAAAAATTGATCCATCAGTTTTATCTTTGGTTAATTGATTGGGCGGTCTTTAGAAAACCTAGATTCCTATGGCAAGTGAATACTGTTATGGGGCGCTTGGCTCCTTCCAGCAGAGGTCTCCAATTGAGGAAGGCTTCTTTTATGGTGGGGAGTTGTTTTTCCAATATACTGTAGTTCTTTTCAGCTGGTTTGGAAGTACGAGAATAGTAAACCAGAGGATGAGATTTTTTGGAACAAGGGTCCGTTTGGAGCAGGAGGGCGCCAAGAGCGTTAGTTGGAGGCATCGGTTTCCACAATTTAGGGAAGGTTCGGATCATGGAGATGGAGGATGGGTGAAGTAAATAGATCCTTGAAGGCCACAAAGGCCTTTTCTGAATTGCATTCATAAGGAACGCCTTTCTTAAGGAGATGAGTTAAAGGCTACAGTATCTTGGAGTCATTTGTGATTAATCTCCTGCAAAAATGATCAAATCGCAAAAATCACTGCAGTTCCTTAACTGATCCGAGACACGGCCAATCCACTACTGCTGTTTTTTACAAGGATCAATTCCTATGCCCTCCGGGGTTATTATGTACCCCCAAAATAGGCAATGCGCCTTTCATGGAACTCACATTGAGGGTTTCGCATGGAACAGATATACCCCAAGGCGTTCTAGGACTTCTTTGACGTGGCATACATTTTCTTGGTAGGTGTTTGAAAATAATCAATGGATATGCTCCAAATACATCACAATGGAAACACCCAGAATGCCTCGAAAGATGCTGTTCAGAAAGTACTGGAAAACAGCAGGAACATTGCATAGCCAAAAGGCATTATGAGGTTTTCATAGTGGCTGTACCGAGTTCTGAAAGCTGATTTCCATTCTTCTGCTTTAGCCATTCTGACTAGATTGTACGGCCATTTTAGATCTAGCTTGGTGTAAATGAAACTGTTCTTAGCTTTGTCCAGAAGAATCAGGATGAGGGGCAGAGGATAAAGATACTTGATTGGGATTGAATTCAACTAGTGATAGTCCACACGTGTGCAGAGTTCTGTTTCATCCGTCTTAGGTAAAAATTAAAATACAACATCAGAGTTCCACCCAGGGAAGTGGAATGTCCAATTAATCGTTTTTGAAGATTGTTCTCTATATACTTTTTACGATCACATTTTCCTTCTCTGATAAAGCATAGGTTCATCCGATTGGTATTTTGGCTCCAGGAAGGAGTTTGATGCAAAAGTCGTAGTCCTGATGGGGAAGAAATTTATCGGCTTCTTTGGAATCAAAAACATTGAGACACTCAAAATAGTCAGACGGCAGTGTAGCTTTCACCACAAATGCTCTTTGTCGGGTATCCTGATAGGGTGTCATCTTAACTGAACATAGGGTAGGAAGCTGCAATAGGGAACATTCGGGAGGATATTGTGACCTTTGGGAACCTGACCGTGATTCTTCCAATCTATAGATGGATTGTGTTTTTATAGCCAGGGGGTACCCAGAATAACCTGAAAGTGCGGGGCTGCTCTAGAGTCAAAGCACAGATCACGGACATATCCTCAGTGTGAAAAGAAATATGGCTGGAAAGGAGATGTGAACCATCGACCGATAAAATGTGTTCAGATTTGAGTTTTGGTCTCATCGGAATAACCTTCAGTTGAGCAAATGAAATGTCTATGAAATGTCCTGTTGCTCTGCTGTCAATGAGAAATAAAACTTCCTATTTTGGTTTCTTAAAGACAAATCTACTATAATGAAAATAATCAGTAATCAGTGGATTGGTTGGGCATGATAGAAGACAGAAACTTGAAGATGTTTGCTCGCCACCTGATCTCTTATTGGAGTGAGAGCTCCAGCGTTTTCTGGAATGGGGGGGGGCTTTTGGGATAAGCTCTCCCAGAATGCCCTGCATCACAAAAAAAACAGAGATGCAAACACGGTCTATGTTCCCTTTCTTCAGGGGTAACTGGCCCTCTTGTACTTCTCAATTGAATGGGTTCTAATTCACTGGAAGGGTGGACTTCCCAGAGAGTAGGTCTACGAACATCTGTCTCCGCTCACCTTTCCGTTGGTTTGCTATGTACTCTCAGTGTTTCTTGTGCAGCAACCACTTGGCTTAGGGAATCTTTTGATTCCTTCTTTAATCCTTTATAAAAGATGGTTATCTGGGCATCATCGGCCCAAGTGGTTTAAGGCCCCAACCCTTTGAAGTGGGCGAAGTACATATGGAGGTCACTGCTTGTAAGTAACTCCAATCAAGCAATCCCACTAAGTCAGTGCCTTGTCTGGGATGCCCAAGGGAAGCCCTTATTTATATATTTTTATGGCAAGTTATAATCTGGATGATGAACCCTTGTATAACACCCCTCTCTCAGAATCCCCCCGACCCCGCTGAGCCAAGAAGTAGGTTTGTTTTGCAAATTTAAAAGGTTTATTTGAAAAAACAATATATATATATATCACACTTTTATAATAAATTAATAATTGATATCACAGATATGAATATAATGTTGATCAACAATGGGTAATCTGACACTAGCACACCTCTTTACAATCAATGAGGAGTTGGTATAGGATGGATAAGGCAGAGAAAATACTTTTATGGTTTCAAGGGAAAAGCAATGAGGAATGAAATGCAGTACAGAAATAACTTGATATGATTTTAGCAAAAGATAATATAATCACTTTTTCTCTGGCAATTCACCCCCCCCCCTACGCAATGTAAGAAATGGAAGGAGGAGCACACAGTTCTCAGGAATGCAATGAAATACAATACGAAAATTCAGTTCCCCCCCAGCAAGCTTAGAGGAAAACAGGTAGAAGTTTGAAAAACAGGCCCCAAAACGCTTTGAATGTGATGACAATGAAGTGAGAAATGTGCTAAAAATGCTTTTAATTTCCTCTAGAGGTTCAGGGTGGGTGATATCTAGTTTATATTAGTTCAGGCTCACTTTAGCAATGCTCTATGAGTAACTAGCAGGTTAAAACGAATTTTAGCAAAGGAAAGCTAGGAGCTGCTGATTTTTACACGTGGCTGTAATTGTGCAAAATGTCAAATCGCGGCAAATTTAATCGCGAAAAGGTTTGTTGGAAAGCCTAGAATCTTAGCTTTAAGATGACAGTTAAAACTCGCTCCTAGCACAAACGGTTCCGGAGATACGGCCGATTTAGTCAAGGTAGTTTTTCGGATTTGAAATTTTAAAGCTCAGAATGACAGATGAGTTTCAGTTTTAAAGATGACAGAATGACACGATTCTAGGAGGCAGTTCTAATAGGCTAAAATAGTTTGGATTAGATTATTTTAAACTAAGAGATTGGTTTTGGCACAGTGAGTACTCACACTATATTTTTGAAATAAGCCGTCAAGGTCTGGTCAGGTTGGACGGGACTTCCGGCGGGTGGTTCTGAAGTCCCGGCTATCTGGGTCAGCTCTGCTCTCTGGGTCTGTCAAGCACCGGTTTTGCTCACAACGGTCTGGTTTGTGGTTCTCTCTGGTTCCGGATACAGCACTGCTTTCTGGATACTGCTACAGGTTCTCGCAAAAATTCTTGGCAAAAATTCAAACAGCTCGCCCGGCTGTTGAATAGTTTGGTTGGTTTTTAGGCCTGCTGAAGAGGATTCAGCTTGTGGATTCAGGCCTCTCTGCTACAAATTCTGGAGTTAATTTCTGCTACAGGTTCTGGAGATTGATGAATTTGAAGTCTGGATCTCTGGATGTGAAGTCTGAAGTCTCCCGGCAAAGCGTCCTGCAAGAAAGTGGAAAGTGAATCTCCCTACCTGTCCTGCACTGGCTGCTTTTATGTGTTTAGAAAGTGGGTGTGTGCGTGGCATAACTGAGCCTGCCCCTCTCTACTTGTCATTGGCCCAATTCTCCCCTCTCCCATGATTGGGGGAAGGAAATGGATTGTCATCATGAGGTCTGTTTATGGGTCAGAGGATCCTCCCCTGCTCAATTTGCCCACAAATCTATATTTGATTCAAATACATATTTCCCAGATACACAAGTGGTTGACATTACATGTACATATTACAGATGAATTAAGACAGGTCTCTGTTCAAGCCCCATGTTCCTGCGAGCTGGGATTCTGAAATGACAACATTTTGCGCTTTTTGGTCGGTTTACCAATATCGGACATTTACCAAAAATTACACAAATGTGCGCAAGGAGTATGGACATTAATTGATGAAGTGTCAGATTTTTAACATGCAGACATTTGGAGTAAGACCCTATTTTCCGCTAGCAACCCCCCAGAATACACCACAGGGTCCTAACACCTCTTAAAATGTGCACCGAAAAATCCCAAGAATAATGATATTATTTATATAATTTTGACCAGTCCGCACTATGAGTTATCTATCTTTTTAAAATTATGCCCTGGTCAAAAAGGGGGGTGGCTTCCCACATCACATGGTGGATTAACTGGTTTATCCACTTCCCCCAAGCTCAGCTTGCTAGCAGAGGCTCTGCCCCTCCCAGTTTCTCCCAAGAGGAAGCCATTTTACGACCCCCCAATATAACATTTGCCTGAGCCCAGCACAGGGCTTTGTTCAACTTCCTGCAGTCCCCAGGTGCTCCTCCCCTAACCCACTCAGAGAGGTGTCATCTCCTTTTGGTGGGGGCAGCAGGATGCAGCCAGGCCTGGGAAGAGTGGCTGAGCAGGTTTCTCCTGTCGGGGGTAGTTGTCAGGCAGAATTCAGCTAAATGTCACTTTAGTTCCCAGTTTTCTACATTCAAATCCAACTTACATGCAGCTATTTTTTATATATACATTAAATAATTACTTCCTTCAAGTCATTTCAGAATATAGTTTTACATTGTATCCACCTCTTAGCAAGTCTTTCCTTGGCCTGGTTTGGGTTCATCTGTTCAGTTTTACACAAAAGTCTGGTGGTTTTAAAATGCTGGCTTTCTGATAGTGGTGAGCACCGGTATTGCATCCATTTTTGACATTAAGAAAATTAATTCCCCACAGTTCTGGGTTGCTTTTGGCAATCAGCATTGCCATTCCCAATGGTTTCAGGCTACTGTGTGTGTAAGCCCAATGGTGGTTTTAGGCAGTGCCCTCCTGTGCACACAACATAGGCAAACATGGGTGGCAGCCTATTCTTCATGTTTTCCCTGTGCACTCTCTGGGGAGTTCTGGCCATCATGATGTTTTCAATGCCAGCAACGCACAGTTTTATGGTAGGGCTTGGATGCATGGGTAAAAACATCCCACAAGCCATCTTGGCGTATTTCAAGCAATTAATTGCGTACAGATTGACCAACGTATTGTCGGTCAAACATGACCTGAAAGGCTTCTAAGCAACCAGTATAATCCTACAGTAGTGGGCACTACTTAACACACGGTCGCACAATGAAAATGCCTCCGATATCCATGATTTTATCATTGATAATGAGCTAGGTTTAATGTTCCTGACCGAAACCTGGATTTCCCAGACTAGTGGACGCATGATAAACCTTGCGGCCCTAGTTGGCTATACCATTTATTGCCAAAACAGAAACAACAGGGAAGGGGGGTGGGGGTTTTTCCAATTATAGCAATAAACTACATCTCCCTACATAAATCTTACAGCCTTTGTAGCGGCAGTGAGTTTCTCCACCTCAAATTAATTCCCACCCCCGCAGTTGTGTAAACCTCATCTTGATCTATCGCCCACCAGTTGCCATGGATACCATCAATGACAAAATCTCACATCTCCTGCCAAATCTGAAAGGAACCAACAGTTCGGAGACCTTAACCGTTGGCGAGGAGATCCCCTAGACAAAGGGGCTATCTTGCTTGTGTCTATTTTAAATAATATTGATATGTTTTGAATTCTGACCCTACCACTATCAAAGGGAATATCCTTGTCTGGACTGGATTGTTACAAGAAATCTTAAAAGTCCAGATAATCAATGCCACACCTTGCATCTGGTCTGACCACTTTACGATTAATTTCGATGTCTACCTTCATACACCCATACCTAAGTTACCTAATCCTCCCAAACGAATCACCATTCGTAATTTGAAGATGGTCTTACCTTCCGACCTACAAGAATGCATCACAAATACTATGTCTTCCACCTCAGCACTAGACGCCCCCGACTTGCCTATTGAGACCTTTAATGCCAACTTTAATCTTTTCCTGGACAAGCTCGCCCCTCTTAAAACACAGGCTATTCGGAACAATCCCAACCAACAAACATGGTTCTCATCTGAATTAATATCCTTGAAAACCAAAAAAAGAAGAGCAGGGAGATGCTGGCTTACATGCCCATCGCCCGACAACAGAAATGCATGGAAAACCCTCGAGAAACCCTATAAGGACACGATCCTCGAGTCGAAAAAGAATTTCTATGATGAGCAAATCTCTGAGGCCAATAATAAATCTAGGAAACTGTTTGAAATACTAAAACTCCTTGAGAAAACCAAAGTCCAACTGACGCCATTTATACCATCCAACATAGACTACACCAAAATTCAACTAGCCTTTCAGGAAAAAATACTCAAGGCAAAGGACAAAACTCAAGATCAGATCACTGCTTGAATAAACTCATTGAGTCTATTCTCGCAACTCATCGATTCCTCTCTTCCCTAATCCCCGGGTCAAACAGAAGTGTGCACTACCTTTAATTTCATTCAAGTAACCACTACAGAACTACTAAAAACCCTAAGTACCATGAGCCCGTCTGCAGACCCAGACAATGCGTCCTCCCTGCCCCCCCCCGAAAATAATTTTAGACAACAAGAGCATTTTCTCTCCGATTCTTCATCAATGCCTCCTTCCGCACAAACACAGTCCCTCATTGCATCAACATTTTTTCCATCATGGATCTCCTGAAAAAAACAGGATTAGACCCAAATGATGCAGCAAATCTGAGGCCTATCACCAACTGCAACTTCTTTCTGAAGGTTTCAGACAAAGAAGCCACTCGTCAGATTCAGACTTTCATTGAATCTATCAATATACTACATCCGAGACAATACGGCTTCTGTCCCGCTCATAGCGCAGAGACAGCTCTTATTGACCTTCAGTCCCACATACCAAGTCTTACGGACCAGGGTAAGTCCGTCCTTCTGGTCCTATTGGACCTCTCGGCCGCGTCTGACTTGCTGGACCAATAGCGACTCAAACACCTTAAGGAATACCTGACATTGTTCAAAAATTACATGCAAGTGGGTCCACTCCTTTTTGACAGGGAGACCATCAAGAGTCTGCTGTGGGTACGCCACCTCGGACCCCACTCTGACCACCTGCAGGGTGCCGCAAGGGGCCTGTATGTCCCGGATATTGTTCAACCTGTACATCATATCCCTATGCAGTCTCCTGGAGGAATCTGGTGTATTCTGGACAAACTAAGCAGAGGACACTCAACTGGTCCTGGAGGTCACGGGGACTATGTTACTGATAGTCAGAACCTTCATAACATCTATAACCTAGTGGATTTGTGGATGGTGGATAACTGGATGTGCCTCAATAAGGGCAAAACAGACCTACTCGTCTTTGGCTCCCCACAATCAAGAGCCAAACTCATTGCCTGTTTTCAGTCCTTCTCCATCCAGGACTGCAACATCCAAGTAAAAGTACAAATCAAAACACTTGGCGTGCAAACCAACTGCTTTGAGTGCAGAATCCCATGTGAGTCTGGTCACTAAAAACTGCGCATACCACCTTAAATTGCTCAGGAACATTTGCCCGTACCTCACCGAGGATAACTCTGCCACAATCGCCTGGGCATCCATTCTATCTAGAATAGACTGCGGCAGTGCGCTATTGGTGGGTGATGATAAGAGAAGCATCCAGAGACTGCAAATCATCCATGAAGCCGCTGTTCGGATTGTTAAAAAGGTTCCGAGAAGGAACCACATCTCAACCGACCGGCAGGGACTGCACTGGCTCCCTGTCGTGGCTTTGTGTACAAAGAGGTCACCTTACTACACAAGTGCCTCTATGGGAAATCCCCAAGTTACTTGAAATCAATTACCTCTTGGTATGAGCCCTTACTATCTCCCAGATTGACGAACACCAAGCTCATCGTCTGTCCCACTTTCAAAAGATCAAAAGGACTTGGTAGGTCCTTTGCAAACTGTTCGGCCAAAATCTGGAACAGCCTCCCTGTAACACTGCGCTTAGACGCGTACATCAGGAATGTCTACAGGTTAAAAAACCTGAAGACATTCTTCTTTGAATAACCCTAGACCTCTTGTTCCGCTTCTACTCCTTCTTGCCTCCCATATCCCGTGATCTTTTGGTTGTCTTGCGTGTATATGTGCGCCCTGATGCCCTTGGGCTACGGCTCGTTATAAATAAATACAATTTGAAATGTCAAATTGATGTCTTATTGAAATAGATTGAAATCTTCAGTTGTGGAATGGATATCCACGACACATGTTTTGCCACCTGGATCTGGCTCATTAGGAGGAAAATAGATCTACCTTAATTCTGCTTTCATTTAGATTGTGGATAGTATCAGTAATATCCTGATGTAGTTGATTTTTGCATCTAATTGAAGGTCTGGAACCCTGCTTTTGAAGATCTCATATTCCCCATTACGCGCGCAATCGAAAGCCGATCATAATCGAGAATAGACCCGTTATGAGAAATGCACTTGTGTAGGATTGGTTGATCCAGCTCCACTTCCCGGCATTGCCATAGTCAGAACCCAAATAATTCTGTGGGCTTGGCTCGCTTGTGTCTGCTTGTGCCAATTCATGGCATCAACCAGTAATTCGGGTATAAACGTGCCTGGTGCTGAACGCCAGATGGTATCTGGAGAGGTTTCGGGATGTCATGAGGAAGTTGCAGTTGTGCAGCGCCAGCTTCTGTGGGTTTTTATCCCAAAAGAATGATAGGAGACTGCTGTCAATTTCCTTTGCCATAGGCACCACAGACAGAGTGAAGTTTATACTCTGTGGTACAGCTATTCAAAATTAATATGAGAAAATAAGAGTGCCAATTGGGGCTGATAAGATCACAGGCCCAAACACACAAGGGAGGATGTATACCATGATGCACAGAGATTATACCAAAAAATCCACTGAGTCTGATGAAGCATGGAAGATTCTCCCTGCTCAGTGGAAGGAGAGATTAGCCTTCCTGGAATCCTGCTTTCTCTGCCGCACAGAAGAAATACCTACCATCCTATTCAGCCAACAGAGAAACATGCCATGCAACTATGGACATGGAAAGCCCTTTCTGCAAGGAGACGGAAAGTCCTGATCGCAGGGATGGCCCAACGGGCTTCACTGAAGAGGATGAAGAAGTCTGGAAACGCTATCTAGAGCTGAATGCTGAAGGAAGAGATCTGCATAGACTCCATTGCAGTTTAGAAACGCGAGGGCCACTGGCAACTAGGCCAGGAATGCTATGAGAGGGTACAGAGTATGCAAGAGTGACCTTTCTGCACACAATTGCCAAACGCCCATAGAAGAACAAGTTACTTTCTTACCTGATAACGTTCTTTCGATGGCATGTTCCAACGACATATTGCACATCTATGACAGGTAATCACCACAGCTGTGCTGCTTCGGAAACATTTTCAGCGTCTGCATCCTGTGTCGATACGCTGTCCTCAAGAGTCTCCGTCGAGCCGACATCACCACGTGTTATAAGTAGGACGCACGACGCCCGTAGCCTCAGTTGTAGTTTTTTCCCAGAACGTGTCGCACCAATCTTCTGCCAGTATGACTACAGAAAGCCTTGCGGAAACAGAAGCTGCAATCGCATAAGAAATTCTGTAGAGGGGCAGGTTGGGAGGGTTCGATGTGGAATACATCGTCGGAACATCCCATCGAAAGAACGTTACCAGGTAAGAAAGTAACTTGTTCTTCGAAGGGATTGGTTCCTCCGACGTATTCCACATCTATGACAGACTCCCAAAGCAGTACCAACGTAAGGAGGTGGGAAAAGAATTTTAGAATGCCCAATTACATTGCAGAATAGAGGACCGCCTTGCCAAAGGCCAAATCTTGCCCATCGATAGAATCCAAGGAGTAGTGTATGACAAAAGTATGGACAGAGGCCCATGTGGCTGCTTCACAAATGTTACGAATGAGAACACCCCTCTGCAGGGCAGTAGAGGCAGCCACACCTCTAGTAGAATGGGCCTGTAAGCCTACAGGAGGGTCATTACCCGCCAAGCGGTAACATTCAGAAATTGTCAAGATAATCCATCTAGACAAAGTCTGTTTAGTAACAGCTTGTCCCAAACGCCTTCCAGCGTATCCTACAAAGAGCTGATCGTCCACTCTGACCCAGGACATCCGCGAGAAGTAGAAACTTAAAGCTCTCCTAGGATCCAACCTATGGAGCCTATCCTCTTCTTTACCAGGATGCAGAGGAGGATAGAACTCCGGAAGAATGACCTTCTGGCTTAAATGAAATTCCAACACAACTTTTGGAAGAAAATAAGGACGAACCCTAAGGACAACCCTGTCCTTCTGGAACACTGTGAAGGGTGGCTTAACGGAAAGTGCCTGCAACTCACTCACTCTGCGAGCAGAAGTGACCGCAACTAAAAATACAGTTTTCAAGGTCAACAGTCTCAAAGGACAAGAATGTAAAGGCTCAAACTGAGCTCCCATTAAGAATTTTAGAACCAGGTTTAAATCCCAACCTTGCACCTGGAAAGGTTACAGTGAGAACACATTAGTGAGCCCTTTCAGAAACTGAGAAATCAAAGGAATTTTAAAATAAGAACACTTCTCAGACGAGCGTTTAAATATGGACAGCGCTGCCAGGTAACCTTTAATGGTACCCACTTGCAGACCCTTGTGGGCTAACGAAAGCAAAAAAGACAGAACCACAGGAATGGCACATGAAAAAGGATCCCCATTCTTAACCCTGCACCAGTCGCAGAACCTTCTCCAACGGCAACGGTACAGGGACTTCGTTGCAGGCCTCCTAGCCGAAAGCAACACCTCCATCATGTCTTCAGGGAGGTCCCAATCCTTATACCGCAACCTTTCAGAAGCCAAGCATGAAGGTTGAGGGACTTGACCTCTGGATGGAGAACCTAACCCCCCTCCCGTGAGAGCAGATCGTCTCGGTAGGGAAGACGGCGTGGAGGGCAGATGGACATGTCGAGAAGGTCCGGGTACCACGTTCTCCTGGTCCATGCCGGAGCAATGAGGATCATTCGGGAACCGAACCTCCGTGGCACTTGCGGAATGACGGGGACTGGAGGAAACGCGTACAGCAGTGGAAAGGACCACTCCCCTACGAACGCGTCCCCTCAGGCTCCTCTTGGAGGAAATTCCTGCAAGCAGAATCTTTTGCACTTCCGGTTGACACTGGTGGCAAAGAGATCCATTTATGGGGTCCCCCAAAGGGTGAAGATCTCCATTAGAATCTCTTGAGCCAGCTCCCACTCGTGAGAGACCGTGCTCTGCCTGCTCAGAGCGTCCGCCGCCGTGTTTTCGTCTCCGGCCAGAGGAACTGCCGAGATCGAAATTTCCTGCTGAATGACCCAGAACCAGAGCTGCATCGCCTCCCTGCACAGGGGAAGTGACCCTGCCCCCACCTTTTTGTTGAGGTAGTGCATGGCCACTGTGTTGTCCGTCAGAATCAGGACATTCTTTCCTCGCACAGTCGGCAGAAAAGCCTTCAGGGCTAGCCTGACGGCCCTCAGCTCCAACTGATTGCTATGGAGTCTGGACTCCGACAGAGACCAACAACAGCGGTCTGTCAACTCGTTGGCATGAGCTCCCCATCCCATGGAGGGAAGCGTCCGTCACGATCGTCACCTCCAGCCAGGGTAGCCAAAATGGAGCCCCCTTCATCAGATTGCCTTTGACGGCCCACCACAGAAGATCCTGGGCGACCGAGGGCGGCACCTGAACTGGATCCGACATCCTGCCAGAGGACTGTGACCACTGTATCTTGAGAGCCCACTGCAGAGATCTCATCTGCAGCCTGGCCTCTGGCACCAGGAGAATGCAGGATGCCATGAGGCCGAGCAACGTCAAGAACTCGAACGCCTGGAGACTCTGGGCATGTTAAAACTTGTTCACCATCTGCAGAATGTGATGAGCCCTCACCTGGGGAGGAAAGACGGGATGTGTTGAGCACTGCTCCGATGTACTGGAGCCGCTGGGTAGGTGTCAAGTGGGACTTCTTTAAGTTGAGGGAGAAGCCCAGCTTGTGAAGGGAGTGGCAGGTGACTGACAGATGATCAAGGACTTGCTTGGGAGAGCGGGCCCTGATCAACCAATCGTCCAGGTAGGGGTAGACGTGAATCCCCCCTTTCCTGAGATATGCTGCCACCACCACCATGAGCTTGGCGAAGACCTTCGGGCAGAGGTCAATCCGAACGGGAGGACCTGAAACTGAAAGTGAGAATCGCCAACCGCGAACCTCAAGTACTTCTTGTGCTTGGGACGAATCGGCACATGAAAGTAAGTGTCCTTGAGGTCGAGAGACACCAACCAGTCCTGAAGTTGAAGGGCCTGGAGGACTTGAGAGGGAGTAACCATCTTGAACTTGTCCTTCCTGAGGAGCTTGTTCAAACCACAAGTCCATGATGGGTCTCAATCCCCCGTCTTTTTTCCGGATCAAATAATATGGGGAATACCATCCCTTGTTCCTCTCCGCTACAGGCACCAGTTCTATGGCGCCTTTCTCCAGCAGGGATTCGATTTCCTACGCAAGGAGCGGATCCGGACTCTTCAAAGAGAGATTCCCTGGTGGATTGTCGTGAGGCCTCTGCCGGATAGGAAGACAGTGGCCGTGGGCTATGATCTCCAGAACCCACACATCTGAAGTAATGGCACGCCATTCTACAAGATGCTGCGCCAGCCTTCCCCCAACCGGCGAACCATGGGACATGGCCTAATGACTGAGCTGAAGCGGCTGCGGCAGTGCCAGAGTACCTTGTTTTCCACCTCTGGTACTCCTACTTTGGCCCCTTTGACTGGCCGCTCCCTTCAACCTACCAAAAGACAAGTAGTATCGAAAGGAACCACCCCTCCATTGCTGTCCCCTAGGACAAAAAGGCAGAGGTTGGCAGACTGCAAAGCTCAACAACTTTGCTGCAGCTTTGGAGGTCTGCAACCTCTCAAGGCTCTTGTCAGCCTTGCTGCCAAAAAGATGTACATCATCAAAGGGCATGTTGAGAAGCCGAGCTTGTACGTCAGGAGCAAACCCGACTTCCGCAACCACGCAAATCTGCGCATTACGTTGCTCACCACCATGGACCGGCTGACACAGTGCCATGTCCAAACCCGACTGAACGGATTCACACATGGCATCCTTGCCATCCTGAATGAGGGCAAGAAAACCATCCCGTTCCTCCCCCTTCGGGAATAAACTGTCAAAGACACACAATTCCACAGAGTGTGAGTGAAACGTGCTAAGGCACACACAGAGTTGCCTGCCTGTAAAAGCCATACCCCCTGAAGAGAACACTTTCTTCGCCCAGCCATCAAAACATTTATTGTCCGTATAAGGAGGGATGGTAGGGTACGACGCCTGCTTTGCCGGGGCCGCAGCCGCCTGCACCACCAAACTCTCCGGAGTGGGATGTGTCGTCAAGTAGCAGGGGTTGCTACTGGCTGGACGGTATTTCTTCAGCAACGACTTGCCCACTGCCGGGAGACTCTCCGGAGCAGCCCAAGCCACCGCCACCCTTCTCTGTAAAGCCATATGAAATGGCAGCACCGGGTCAGTGGGTGGACCTTGGTCAAGGATATCAGTCAGGTCATACTGCAGAAAATCCACTGGTGGCACAGACCACTCCAAGTACCCCGTCACCCTCGACATGAGATGCCGGTATGAAGACTCGGCGTGCGTGCCAGGCTTAGGCCTACCAAACTCAACCTCCGGAGAGGTGTGCAGACCACTGGCGTGGTCCAAAGACTGACGCAGGTCTTCCACCTGGCTATGACCAGACAACCGTTCGTCAGGAACCAAACCTTCATCAGACCCTTCATCCACCTCAGAGATGTAATCCAGAGGCTGGAATAAGTCCCTGGATGAAGGCACAGAAAAAGGTTCAAATACAGACCTCAATGACTTCTTCGGGGCCTTCCTCAGCGTTTCCACCGATGCAAGGGGTACCTCCAGCAAAGCCTCCACAAAAGGCGTCGAGGGCTTCGACGGAATCGGAGTCGAGCGTGGCGCAGATGGCTTCTACACAGGCCTCGAGGGCAGTGCCCCGAGCGTGTCCTTCGACGGACATGGCGCCGATGGCGTCAATGTCTTCTTAGAAGACCTCACATGTTCTGCCGGCGCCGTGGACCGGGACCTGTAGTGGGCATGGCTAGAGCGATCCACCTTGTCCGATCGGGACCTCAAAGGCTCTCGAGCCGAGCCCGAAGGTGAGCGAACGGTGGCCCTAGCACGTTCCGTACTGGCTTCTTTCGAAGGCGCGGACGGAACAGAGCCCTGCGATTGGAAAATCGCCATCATCTCCATACGAAATGCATCCCATTCCGCAGGAGAAGAATGCTTGTTGGGACAAGCAACCCGTAGTCTGGCGGAGTCCCCGGACGAGGACAGGGAAGGCGACCGGTGACAGCGTTTCCGCGAATGCCTCGAAGAGGCAGAGGAATGGCGGGACCCACTACGGGACCGAGACCCCCCAGGACTTACGCCAACGTCTCGGAGAGTCGCCCCTCGAATCGTCAGTCGAAAGCCCCGCGGATTTCGACTTTTGGGGGTTTGGAAACCCTACCTACAGTCAGCTTCTTCTTCCGCTCCCGCCAGGCCTTCGACATTAACGACTGGCAATCGTCACAGTCATCAGTGGCGTGGTCCTCGCTGAGGCACCAGAGGCAGATGTCGTGCGGGTCCGTAAGGACATCTTGGAACCGCAATCCTGACACTTCTTGAATCCCGACCGCGGGGTAGAAGAAGAAGACATGATATCTTTTTCACAAAACACCAAGTTCGAAGAATCGATAAAAGTAACAGAAGAACCGAGGCACGCCGAGATCTCCGAAGCGAACACGTTTGCTGAAAAAAACACGTTTGCTGAAAAAACGGAACTGAGGCTACGGCGTCGTGCGTCCTACTTATAACATCCGGTAACGTCGGCTCGACGGAGGCCCTCGAGGACAGCGGATCGACGTCATCGACGCAGAAAAATTTTCCGAAGCAGCACAGCTGTGGCGATTACCTGTCATAGATGTGGAATACGTCGGAGGAACCAATCCCTTCAAACATTGTTTTAGTGTGGATTGTTTAAAGAAGTACCACCTCTCAGCATGGATGCCAGCCCCCCCCCCACCCACCCGGAACACTCACCTCAGCCAGTACTTTCCGATCCTGCACCTTGCGACCCCCCAGCAGCTTCACCACATTCTTGGCGCCCTCGGAAACAGCAGATTCCACACGCAGGTGATGGCGCAACTCCTCGAGCCGCAGCTCCAGGGGACTGAAGGGGGGGTGCAGCTTGACTAACATGGGAGGAAGAGAAAATGGTTACTCAGGGCAGAAATTATGCCACAGCAACAGGTTATTCTTCTATATCCCCAAGGTGACCCTAATTCAAGAGGCTGAGCTTGGCAGGAGTTCCCAGGCTACAACATGCAAACACATTAAGCATCAATTTTACAGCACGCAGGGGGGGGGGGGGTCGTTGGTTGAGGATCACCACAGGGCAACTCGATACAAAGCTAAATGGATAATTGGCCAAAAGCTCAGCATCTCAGCCCCGGATCTGGGCAGGGGCTCCTGGGTCCATGCAGAGCCTCACAGCTCAGGTGCAGGTGTTTAATAGGGATGTGCAGGGTTCTCATGGCACATAAACCCTCTACTATCCAATGCAAAGCTTACCTGCTGCAAAGACACGCACAGACAATCACTACATGTGTGTGCTATTACGTTTAACAACCCACCCCCCTCCCCACCTATTGGAGGGGCGTTCTGATGCACATAACCCGGAGGATCTCCCCACAATCTCCCCCCGCACTCCCCAAGTCCTCCACACCACCACTGAGCTTACTTCACAAACAGCTTCCAAGCACTCTGATTCCCAAGGTTGTAAATGGATCCACAGTGTGCACTACCCTCCTCCTCCCCCCCCCATGCTGGGTTCCTCTCACTGCTGGAGCCTCATGAATGACTCCTCCCAGTGACAGGATGTGCCTTACTCAGGGAATCCCCAGTCTCCTTTCCAGGTGCATATTACCTTGCTTGTGAACAACCCTTACTGCTGCAATGCACCGTCTGCACCGATGGATGGAGCCTCAAAGTGCACATTATCTGTGGAGTGCCACGGCTCCTCCCATTTCAGAAGCCTCCAGGTACTCATTGCCTGTGAACCTGGTGCCTCCGGGTACTCATCACCCGGGAACCGGTGCCTCATCACCTGTGAACCTGGTGCCTCCAGGTACTCATTACTTGTGGAATCCCATTGCTCCTCCTGCTGATGGCCCTTGTGAGCATTGACTGTGGATTCCCCAGGCTCCTCCCATTTCTGAGCTTCCCTGGTTACATTAGCTGTGAAATTCACTGGTTATTCCCACTGATGCAGGAGCACTGTGCCCTGTAATCCACTGGCTCCTCCCATTTATGGAGACTCCAGTTGCAATTTGATTTTGGGTTTGGTTTTTACAGCGCACTCCTGTCTCGCTGAAGGAACCTTGGTGCTGACAGTTTGTGCAAAGAATGTGCAACTGTAGTCAAAAGACAGAAATGCTTCAGAACTACCAACAGGATCCATGATGGGGAGCAGGGAAGAGAACCAATGGCATGACATTGAATCTTTGAGCAGGACATTACTTTGTTTGTTTGTTTGTTTATTTATTTGGTAATGCTCTCTGAGCCCGTGAGAGCCTCTGGGGTCACCTTACCTGTGGATTCCCCAGGCTCATCCTGCACACCTGCACTCTGGGTCACCTTCACAATCTGCATCCGGATCAGCTCCATCTTAATCTTGCTGTCCAGAAGCATCTGCTGAGCCGTCTGCAAGAGCTTACGATCCTAAGAATTAGAGAAGAAATAAGATACCCAAAGCAGCCAATCTAAAAAGAGGTCAATGACGCCCCATGGAAAGTAGCTACAAGCCTGACAGAGCTGCAAACCAGAAGATGGTTCTATGAGAAAACATTAGATTTGTACTCTAGTGTGCCCGTGGTGAGCCGGTAGACTCCGGTCCCTGGGGATTGGAGGTGAAGCAAAGCAACCTGTAGAGGCCCGGTCCCTGGGGTGTGGAGGTGAAGCGAAGCACCCTGTACAGGGCCAGTCCCTGAGGTGTGGAGGTGGAGCGAAGCACCCTGTATGGGCCTGGTCCCTGGGAGGGGGGGTGAAGCGAAGCACCCTGTACAGGCCTGGTCCCTGGGCTGTGGAAGTGAAGCACCCTGTACAGACCCAGTCCCCGGGGGGGTGAAGTGAAGCACTCTGTATAGGCCCAGTCCCTGGGGGTGAAGTGAAGCACCCTGTACAGACCTGGGGTTTGGAGGTGAAGCGAAGCACCCTGTACAGGCACGGTCCCTGGGGTGTGGAGGTGAAGCACCCTGTACAGGCACGGTCCCTGGGGGTTGGGTGAAATGAAGCACCCTGTAAAGGCACAGTCCCTGGGGTGTGGAGGTGAAGCGAAGCACCCTGTACAGGCCCGGCTCCTGTGGTGTGGAGGTAGCGAAGCTGTACAGGCCCGGTCCCTGGGGGGGTGAAGTGAAGCAACGTGTACAGCCCCGGTTCCAGGGGTGTGGAGGTGAAGCGAAACACCCTGTAACAGGCCCGGCTCCTGGGGTGTGGAGGTGAAGCAAAGCACCCTGTACAGGCCCGGTCCCAGGGGTGTGGAGGTGAAGCAAAGCACCCTGTACAGGCCCGGTCCCTGGGCTGTGGAAGTGAAGCACCCTGTACAGACCCAGTCCCTGGGGGGGTTAAGTGAAGCACTCTGTATTGGCCCAGTCCCTGGGGGTGAAGTGAAGCACCCTGTACAGACCTGGTACAGGCACGGTCCCTGGGGTGTGGAGGTGAAGCACCCTGTACAGGCACGGTCCCTGGGGGTTGGGTGAAATGAAGCACCCTGTACAGGCACGGTCCCTGGGGGTTGGGTGAAATGAAGCACCCTGTACAGGCACAGTCCCTGGGGTGTGGAGGTGAAGCGAAGCACCCTGTACAGGCCCGGCTCCTGGGGTGTGGAGGTAGCAAAGCTGTACAGGCCCGGTCCCTGGGGGGGTGAAGTGAAGCACCCTGTACAGGCACAGTCCCTGGGGGTGGGGTGAAGCGAAGCATCCTGTACAGGTACAGTCCCTGGGGTGTTGAGGTGAAGGGAAGCACCCTGTACAGGCCCGGTCCCTGGGGTGTGGAGGTGAAGCGAAGCACCCTGTACAGGCACCGGTCCCTGGGGTGTGGAGGTGAAGCACCCTGTACAGGCACCGGTCCCAGGGGTGTGGAGGTAGCGAAGCTGTACAGGCCCGGTCCCTGGGGTGGGGGAGTGAAGTGAAGCACCGTGTACAGGACCGGTCCCAGGGGTGTGGAGGTGAAGCGCGCACACACACACTAAGGGGGACACTGTATTCATCATAAATAATCTATTAAAAATACAGAAGACTCCTTGAAATGTAATAACGCAAAATAGAAAAACACATTTTTCACAACCAATACAGACATAGCACAATGCAGAGATTTCAATATCATTAATGTGTCTTGTTGCACAATGGCACACAATAATTATGCCAATATGCACATATAACCGTGGTCCTGAATTAAAATTGGGTCCAGTAGAGTTTCTCCAGAAACTGGGTCCTTCAACCCTGCCTTCTGTAGGTGGACTCCAAATTTCTGGTGGTGCCAAACATCTTTCAGAGTTTGTACATCCCCAAAAGATATTATAGTCAGAGGTGGGGTCCAAACACACAGATCATCCACGTAAGGAGGTCAAAACGTAAACCAATATATAGGTCCTCTTTGACATCCAATTACATAATTGAAAATGGAGATACTTAGGCGCGCACTCTGGTTCCCAGTCAGATTTACCTGCTACAGCATCATTTAGTATTCTCCTCCAAACCTTTTCTTGACTATCAATCATCAGGGAGGCTATTTTCCTTTTCCTTTTCCTTTTCAGGTGTCTGGTTAATTCTTAGTCAGAGGTGGGGTCCAAACACACAGATCATCCACGTAAGGAGGTCAAAACGTAAACCTGTATATAGGTGTCCTCTTTGACATCCAATTACATAATTGAGCAGGAGACAAAATGTAATTTCTATATTAAAACTGGTGGATCGACTGCATATCCTCCGAGGACTGCAGTCATATGTCCTTCGGAACCCAAAGCACTAGCAATATTCCATGGTCTGGGCAGAGGGGGAGGAGGGGAGAGGGCAGGTGATCAGTGTGGGTCACTGCATCCCACCAGCACTGTTTGCAATCTCATCCTTGTGAACGCCAACGCCGGGAGGATCACACCGACTTCAGAGTCTACAGACCAAGGAGTTCTGATGCAGACACTGGCCAATGCTCAATCCACTGGCTTTAAAAGAACCCTATGCCTATGCCAGTGCACGATTGGCCCTCGTAAAAGGTAGGCAAGGCGTCAATGCATTTAATAGGCCAGTATTTTGAGATGAGAAAGACTCTGGGAGCATTCTTGACTTTTCACCGTAGGTATCAGAGCCAACTACAAAGTCAAAGGTCAAGAGGGAATTTGCGGTACCACTTTATGCCCGCTTACGACGTGGTGACGGGTAGTCCATATTAAACTGCTGGCGGTTTGCGAGGTAGGACTTGAACCAGCGTAGGACAAGATTGCTCATCGCCACGCGCCGATGAAGGATGTCCGTGAGTGCCTTGTGATTTTGTAATTGACTCTTATGCCTATGCTGAAGAGTCAAAAATGTGTCGAAAGAGGCAGAGATCAAGTAGAACCTGGAGGCAGCGGTGGCCATACTCAAGGATGTTGAGGGCGTCGCCAACCACCTGTCTGGTTGCTGTCTATGTGCTGCATCTGGTCTACCCGGATTGGTAGGTTTGGAGGAGATTGTTGGTGTTGATGTGTTGCTGCAGCTGTGCGGCTACCGCTTTCTCAATGTTACCGAGGAAGGGAAGATGGGTGATGGGGTGATAGTTACCTGGGTTGTCGGGATCCAGAGTGTGTTTCTTTAGTAGAGGGAGGATTTGTCCTGTTTTTAGGGTCAATGGTATCTTAGGTTAGGCAGCTGTTGATGATCTCCAGGTAGAGAAGGAGAGCTTCTGCTGGGAAGGTTTTGAGAATGGATGCTGGCGGGATGTCTGTGTATGATGTGGCTTTGAGGGCAGCCAGGATTTCTACCAGGTCTTCTGTAGAGAGTATCTTCAATGTTGTCCAGGGTGTGGAGATTTCACAAGGAGGGATGTGAGGTGGGCCTGTGGAGGCACAGCTGGAGTCTATGTGCTATTAGGGAGAATTCTCATTCTATGGCTAAATTTCCCTTACCTATAGAGTCCCCCAGCAGCTTTGCTGGATTTGAAGGGTTTGTTTTTTTCTCCTGCTAAGAGTGAGACTCTTTCTGCCATTCTTAGACATTTTTTTGCTATGTGTGTTCTAGGCTATTTTTGAATTTAATGTCTATGGGGTTTCTCTCACCTCCATAGGAACCATCTTTATTCACATGTGTTTCACAACACCCTCTGTGCAGTGACACAGGGGTGTCATAGCAACCCCCAAACATAGACTCCATACCCTGGGACTGACTACTGTCTCCCAGGGCATGTAAAGTCCCCATTGACCCTTACTAGTCATTTTTTGGGAACTAAACCAGTACAACCCATCTTACTATGGAGGTACTGGGAAGGGTTAATAGTTTTTCCCTTAGGTTCCATTTTCGAGAGGGTACCGTACAGTCCCTCTCTCAAAAGTTTCTGGCTGATGGCAGTGGTTACTACCGTAAATATTCGACCGCAAATATTTTCCTATGGGATTTTCCCATTGTTCGAGGCTACCACATTTTCTGACAGCCTCTAACATACCGCCGGTGTACTTTAATATTACCTTTACGCCGGTAGGTTTTATTTGCCAGAACTTTAATATAACTTCTTTCTCGTGTCTTTCTCTAAACTCCTAACCCAGGTCGGGGATCTTTTGTTTGTCCTTTTGGCGGGCTTCTGCCAAGAAGCCCTCCTTTCGGCGCCACTGAGTCTGGGGTGGGTCCATTGTGTGAGAGGGGGAGTAGGACCTCTGGACAGGGTTGACCCATGTCGCACTCTATCCTGATAGGTTGGAGGGTCTCCCGCCAAGATGACCACTTCACTGTGTGATTGACAGCTAGGCTGTATGAATGGGGCTCTTTTTGCATAAAAGCGGAGGACTGGAAGAGCAAGACGCTGCCACTGGAACTAAGAAGCCAAAGACATCTGCAACGACTGAACCACCGACGAGAGAAGATCTTCATCTGCAAGAGCCTTCTTCCCTTGAGCTGGTGGAGCCAACCAGTTTGCCAATCGCCTTCCCAAACCTGCTTTGGTCGAAATCGCCAGTACCCTGTAGTCGGAGGCCGGATAGCCAGGCACCCGTCCACCCGGACCACGATTTAAAGGAGCGTACCTTTTATTCGTCGGGCAGCACCGCAGCTGGTTTCATCCCTGGGTAGTGCAGTACCTCGAACCTTCCTCCACGGAGAGAGCCTCTCTTCCTCTGCTGGATCCCCCGAACTGCAGGAACTACCAGGAACAGCCGCCACCACAGGAGCCACTTCTTCATTTATAAGGTACAGTGTTCCGCCAGGCCGCCCTTTCTGCGTGGTAGAGTTAAAGGTGTTTTAAATCCTTTTCCTACCTGTTGGGTTGGCCGCCCCTCTCTCTGAACATTGTCTTTCACCTTCTGCATCCACCTTTTCAAAATCGTTAACCAAAGACTTGACTGCAGCTACAAGAACATTTTGCTCCTGGGCCCTTGCCCTGTACCACTGACTCTGGAACAGGCCTACTGACTCTGGCTAAATTTGTTAGAACTGCCTTCACTAGATTACTTCTCAACTAGAACTGTGTTGGTGCACCTACTTCTTATAACCACCCCTTCCTCCACACTTTTAAACCTTGTGAAGTGCCATTTTGCTCAGTTTCCATTTAAGTATTTGCTATACTGATGCACTGCTGTGCCTAAACTGGTTCACAAACTCATGGGAAGTGTTGCTGGGGCCTGTAAGAAGATATTTCTATATGACTTGCGTTTTCCCTCCCTTGTAAGAAATTGCTAGAGTGCAATTTGTGTTTGGTTTCCACTGTGCCATTTTGCTCAGTTTTCCCTCTTGCTCAAACTTGTCTACAATTTAACTAGGGAGTTGTGTATACTTTCCTTGACTGAATGTAACTTGCTTAAGAACTGTGATAAATGCGTTTTACTAGTAGTGTATAAAATAAATATATATTCCTTTTTAATACAAAGCTTTGGTCAGTGTTTCCTTGTTCCAAAGTGCTGAAGGCCTATTGTGTAAACCCTGAATACTGCTCATCTCCCTCTTGAGAGAAGTCTGACTGCTCAGCCACAAACTAAATCTTTGTGGTACAGACGGATACCAAAGGGGATTTCTTGCTCTGACCTGTAGTCCTAATCTTCTGTAGTGCTCCCCAAGGGAACTGCACAGGATTCTGTCTAACACTGGTGGCAGCGGTAGAATAAAAGTATTGGATTTACATTTTAGAGTTCAGCTAGCACCTTGGTTCAAATAACCACAAGGCTAACTATCACAAAAAGTTTATTTTAAACAAAGTCAAAAATATGGAAAGTTACAGCCAGGAGACCCTCCTTACTAATACTGCTGATTATTTAAGGGATCTGTGTAGACAGAAAGGTCTTCCTGTCAAAGGCAAGAAATTAGAAATGATTGATAGACCGTTAGAGAAACAAAGTCTGGATAGTGGTGCTGTAGTGTCTACTACTCCAGCAAATGCAGCAAACATCGAGGAGGATAATCTTGAAAATGTTATTGCTGAAGCAGATGAGGAAGGAGGAGGATAACAATGTCACCCCCTCTGGTCCTCTACCTGCTCAAAGGCCTCAACCTGTGGCTACTGGACCTTTACCAGGTCCCACGTTAAGTCCTGAATTTATCTCTCTAGAAAAAAATGAGACTTCAACTAGAATTCAAATGAATTAGTGCCCAAACTGAACAGAGACATCAAGAACTAAGGCTCAAAGAAATGGAGCTCAATCATGAGCTTGAGATGAATAAATTGTCTTTGGAAAATGCTTCTCTCCCCGAATCTTCTAGATCTTCCAGTCCAAAAAGACCCTGGAAGCCTAAAGAGATTGTGGGTATGTATGAACCTAAGTTGGATGTATTAGATTAGCTTGCTATGTTTGAATACAATCATGGGCTCCAGGATATCACAGGGAATCAGTTGATCCCTTGGTTATTCTCTAGGCTCCCCCCTGTTGCATCTGATGTGGTAATGGAGTTGGGGGAGGTGGATAGGATGGATTATTAATGTGTAAAGCTAGATTTGGGAAGACTCCTTCCCAGTACCTTAAGAGGTTAAGGACCCTCAAAAAGCTTGATAGTACCCATTGGGCTACCTGGGTGAATGAGTGTTTGAAGAACTTAGAGGGATGGATTAAGGGTCATAGAGTTAACACTTATGACGGAATGAGAAATCTTGTAATGGAGTCTATCTATGATTCCTGCTCTACTGAGCTCAGACAGCACTTGGCTGATTCAAAAGAACTAGATTCTAAGAAGCTGGCTAAGGCTTCTGACTTGTGGGTTGCCAACAGGGCTACTCACAAGAATTCAGGGGTAACTCAGAAAAAGGATGAGGGAAAGGAGCCTAAAAAAGACAACAAAGAGCATTCAAATAATTCCACTTCAAAAGAGGCCCCCAAACAAAATTCTAAGGGTAAACCCCAAGGGAAACCTAATCAGAATAGTGTACCTTCTGGTCCCATACCAGGAGGAGGTCAGAACAAGCCACCATTCATAAAGACATTTGGAAAATGTTATGTTTGTGGCTGATCATGTGAAAGGGGATCCCAGATGTAAGGGTAAACCATCAGGGGTCCACACTGTCTCCTTAGCCTTCGCTCCAGAGGAGGAAGTACATATGGCCAGTGGAAACTTTCAACTACTAGCTGAAGACCCCATTGGAGTCTCAGCTAGTGTATCTTTAGTATCCCTAGGGTTGTGGGAACAACAGAATTTAGATGTGTATAATTCTATCCCTCCTAATACTAAAGAGTATTATAAAGTCCTAGTCAATGGTCAGGAGACCCCTGCCGTTAGAGACACTGGGGCCAGCATAACTGTGGTGGACAAATCTTTTTTCAAGGTGGAGGATGTTGCTAAGGCACCCAAACGCCTCACCAAGTTAGCTGGAGGGCCTGTGCAGATGCTTCCCCAATTACCAGTTCTCATCCAGTGCAATGAAATGACTGTCAGGATACCTGTGAGTGTACAATCTGAAGTACCAGGAAGGGTGCTGCTGGGCAATGACCTGAAAGATCTGGGAGTAGTGTCAAGTATGTTAAGTGACTTCAATTCAGCAACCCCACTAAGTCAGTGCCTCGTCTGGGACGCCCAAGGGAAGCCCTTATTTATATATTTTTATGACAAGTTATAATCTGGATGATAAACCCTTATATAACGCCCCTCTCTTTGAATCCCCCTGACCTCACTGAGCCAAGAAGTAGGTTTGTTTTGCAATTTAAAAGGTTTATTGAGAAAGTAAACAATATATATATATCACACTTTTATGAATAAATTAATATTTGATAGCACACTTAGGCATATGACAGTGATCAACAATGGATGATGTTACACTAGCACACTGATTTAATTACTTAGGAGTTAGTATAGGAAGGATAAGGTAGCTGAGAATACCTTTATGATTTCAAGGAAATGCAATGATGAATAAAATTGCAGTACAGAAATAAACTGATAGGGTTTCACAAGAGATAATATGTTCACTTTTCCCCTTGTGGCAATTCACTCCCCCCCCCCATGCAATATAAGGAGATGGAAGTAAAGCACACAGTTTTCAGGAATACAATCACAATACAATATGAATTTCAGTTCCCCCCTAGCAAACTTAGAGAAACAGGGATGGTTTTAAACACAGGCAAAAGTACTTTTAAATGTGGTATGCAAAGAAGGGAAAAATATGCTAAAAATGATTTCAATTCCCTGTAGGAGGTTCAGGGTAGGTGATAGCTATTTAAGATTAGTTCAAGTCACACTGGCAATGATTCAGGAATCATTATCAGAGGGAAAACGGATTTCAGCAGTTGCGAGCAAAAGACGGCTATTTTTGACAGGAGCTAATTTTTCAATTCGCAGCAATTTAGTCGCGTGCGTCGAGCGCGATTACGGTATAACTATAAGGAATAGAAAGTCGGTTCAAAAGATACGGACGATTTTGTGGAGATAGATTTTCAGAAATGAAATTAAAGTTTCAGAATGACAGATGCGCTGTGGAAGGTTTTGGATCAACAGGATGGATACACAATTCTATCATGCAGTTCTAGATAGGTGGAAATGGTTTGAATTAGATTATTTTAAACTAAGAGATTGGTTTGCACAGTTCTCAGGATACTCACTCCTAATTTTGGAAGGAATGGGCCTCGTCACGGATCTGGTCAACAGGTTGGACTGGACTTCTGGCGGGTGATTCTGAAGTCACAGCTCTCTGGGTCAGCTCTGCTCTGCTGGTCTGGATCTCTGGTTCTGCTGGTCTGGATCAAGTAGATTCTGGATACAGCACTGCTTTCTGGGTACTGGCACAAGGTTCTAGCCAGAATCAAACAGCTTGCCCGGCTGTTGAATAGTTTGGTTAGGTTTGCTGGATGCTGAGGCCTCTGAAAAGGATTCAGCTTTTGGACTAGGCCTCTCTGCTGCAAGTTCTGAAATCTGGAGTCTGGTTTTCTAAGTTCTGGAGATGGTCCTTCTGGATATTATCTGGTCCGGCAAAATGCTTCGCAAGTAAATGGAAAGTGAGTGTGTTGCCTGTCCAAAGCAGTCTCTTTTTATGTGTTTTGAAAATGGGTGTGTGCGTGGGCATAACTAAGCCTGCCCCTCACAACTTATTGGCCAAGTCCTCCTCTCTCCCTTGATTGTGGAAGGAATGGAGTGGCATTGGGCATCAATTTTATGGCATACAGAAAAAACAAGCCCCTTGTCAATTTGCACACAAATCTATTTTTGATCCAAATACATATTTATCTATGTACCATTTTTCTAATATAAGTCCAGTTAACATATTTTCTGTAGCACCAAACCATCCGATCCCCGTCTTTGTAAGATGTCGTGTCCACTTATGACAGAATTCTGCCCTTTTCATCAAGAACACAACCTCTAAACTTTTCCAGAATTTACACAAACATGCACAAGGAATATGGGCATCAGATGATAAAGTGTCAGATTTTTAACATATAGACATTCAGAGTAATAACTTATTTTCCGCTACTACCCCTCCCCCCCCAGAACATACCACAGATTTCTAACACCTCTTAAAATGTGCACAGAAAAATCTCAAGAATAATGGAATAATGATATTAATTATATAATTTTGACAAGTCCGTACTATGAATTATCCATCTTTTTTAAATTATGCTCTGGCCCAGAGGGGTGTGGTTTCCCAAAGCACATGGTGGAATTTACTGGTTTGTCCACTTCCTCCAACTCAGGTTGCTCACAGAGGCACTGCTCCTCCCAGTTTCTTCCAAGAGGAAGCCATTTATGACCCCCCCCCTAATTTAACATTTGCTTGAGCCAAGGAAAGCTCATTGTTCTGTTTCACTGCTCCCAGGTGCTCCTCCCCTGATTCAATCAGAGAGGTGTAATCTCCTTTTGGTGGTAACAGCAGAAGGCAGCCAGGCCTGCGAATGCAGTGGCTGGGCAAGTTTCAACTCCTGTCGGGGGTGGTTGCCGGGCAGAATTCAATCTCTTCAAGCCAGGCTTCAGCCAAATGTCACTTTTGTTCCAGTTTTCTTCATTCAAATCAAACTTACAATTTTTACACATGCAGCTAGAACGCTGATTCCAAGTTCAAAACTCTGACCTTTAAACCGTTGCAACCTATGTGACACTCAAAAGTAGGTCACTCATTTATTTTAAACATTTCGATTTTAGTAGTTTTAAATCCAATTTCAGTTAAGCTGCTGACATCCACAGCTCAGCCAGTTTTGTTATAAACATTGCTTTGGGCTCTTTCCAGATTTTGTATGCACACAAGACTACATTCTGCCAAATGTCTGCTGGTGTTCAGTGAGATTTTTGAATATCTTGCAATGTTTAAAATAGGCATTTTTAGCTTGCATTTTAGAGAAACAAAGGTGATTTCAAAGCGCTTTTTGAGCTAACAGGCACTGCTGCTTTTCCTTTGGCACCACGTTTCACTCATGGCGCTTCTGGCCCACCACGCTCGCCCTGGTGGGTGACAGGTTAGGCAACCATTTTGGTGTGCGCAAAACTGCGCGGTTTTCCTGGATTCTGGCGCAAATGTGGGCTTTTTGGCCATCTTGGATTTTCTAAGCCCACAACACCAAATGTTGCAGCTTAATAACTTGAACGTGGGTCAAGACACCCAACAAGTACTCCCAGACCTCCTAGTAAGAGATTACAGGAGCTTACCAGACCTGCAGGGGAGAGGAACTTGGAGGGGCTCTCCTGATTGATTGATTTATTTATTTATAGAGCGCTTTACACCAAGGCGCTGTACAATGGAACAACAAAATACAAAAAACCAACAGCACTTAACAATGGGAGCAAAATTTACATGTTGAATCATTCAACAAAACAGTGCAAAGAGCAATTAACTTAGGGGGGTAGAAAGGGGAGAGGGAAGAGGTGGGGGGGAGTAGGAGTTCGACAGGGTGAGGGAAAATGGAAGAGGATGAGAGAGGAGTAGGAGAGGGGAAGAGAGGAATCAGGTGAGAGGGGAAGTTTTCAAGGAGGAGGGATTTAAGAGAAGTGCGAAATGAGGCGAAGGTCGTGGTAGAGCGGATTGTGAGATGGAGTGAGTTCCAGTGCAGAGGTGCAAGGAGTTGGAATGAGCGGAAACGGGAGGAAGCGCAGGGGGAAGGAGGAACAGTGAGGAGGAAATGGTCAGTGAAGGGGGCGGGATGTGGAGTAGAAGGAGAGAAGGGAGGAGAGATAAGGAGGAGCAAGACCATGGAGGGATTTGAAGACAAGGCAGAGAAAGTAGAATTTAAGCTGTGAGTGGAAAGGTAGCCAGCCAAGGTAAGAGAGCGAGGAAGAGATGGAGTCACGGGAGGTAAGGAGACAGAGGATACGGACAGCAGAGTGGTATATGGATTTAAGAGGGGCAAGTTGAGATGCGGGAAGTCCAAAGATTAGAGATTAGAGAAGAGCAGTAGAAGAGGCGGGAGAAGATGAGAGAGGAAATTAGGAGTTTGGTGGCGTGGAATGTGAGGGAGGAATGGATTTTGCGTTTATTGTAGAGGTGGTATCGGCAGGTGCGGGAGTTGAGTGAAATGTGTTGTGAGAAGGTGAGAGAGGAATCAAAAAGAACACCTAGATTACGAGCTTGGAGGGAGATTGGGAGATTAGAGGGAGGAAAGTGAATGAAAGGAGGAGGGGAGGGAGGGGGGGGGAGAGAATTAGAGGGGAAGAAAAGGACTTTGGTTTTATCGGTGTTAAGAGAAAGAAAGCGGGAGGACATCCAGTTCTTGATAGCAGTGAGGCAGGAGGAGAGTTTAAGGTGGAGGTCAGGTGAAAAGGAGGAGAAAGAAAGAAAAAGTTGAGTATCGTCAGCATAGAAGTGATGGGAAATGCCAAACGAGGGGAGATGACAGGGGCAATGAGAGAGGTGTAAAGAGAGAAAAGGAAAGGACCAAGTACAGAGCCTTGAGGAACACCGTAGATAAGAGGAAAGGAAGGAGAGGACTGGCCTCCCCACGAAACAGCAAAAGAACGGGTGGAGAGGTAGGAAGATAGCCATTTTAGAACAGGGCCTTTAAATCCGAAGGAGGAAAGAGTATGGAGTAGTAGTGGATGATCGACAGTGTCAAAAGCTGCAGAGAGATCAAGTAGAATAAGGATAGAGGATTGCTTAGCATGACGAGCAGAGAGAAGTGAGTTAAGGATAGAGGTGAGAGCAGTTTCAGTGGAATGTTTGGGACGGAAGCCAGATTGGAGGGGAGGAAGGAGAGAGGAAGAAGTAACAAAGGATGAGAGTTGAGAGTAGGCAATGTGCTCAAGAAGCTTAGAAAGGAAAGGTAGAAGAGAGGTCTGTAATTAGCAGTGAGAAGTGGATCGGCGGAGGGTTTCTTTAGAATAGGAATAATCATTGCATGTTTGAACGTAGAGGGAAAGGTTGATGAGGAGAGGCAGGAGTTGAAGAAGGTGGTAAGGTAAGAGATAAGAAGAGGGTAGATCTTGGGGGTAAGAACGGAGGGGAGAGGGTCGGAGGGGGCAGACATGGGGTGGGCTTTGGATAGAAGGGAGGAGACTTCAGAAGGGGAAACAGGTGAGAAGATGGACATAGTAGAAGAGGGAGGAGAGGGGGAGTCAGAGAGGGAGTTAATTTTTTGCCAGAGTGTGAGGATTTTGGAGGAGAAAAAAATTGGCAAAGTCAGAAGGAGAGAGTGTGGAGTTGGTTGAGGGATCAGGAGTTGGAGGAGAGAGAAGACGGGAGAGAGTTTGAAAAATCCGACGAGGGTGGGAGGCTTGAGACTGGAGAAGGTTAGAGTAGTAGGAGGATTTAGCTGCTGCAAGACAAGAGTTGTAAAGTGTGTGGTAAGAAAAGTAAGAAGTTTGATTAGAAAGCGAGGGAGTTTTGAGCCAGAGTCTCTCTAACCGCCGGAGAAGGCGCCGCATAGAACAGAGACAGGAGGTAAGCCAGTGTTGAGAAGGCTTCCGAGTAGGACAAAAGAAAGAAAGAGGGTAAAGTTGATTTAGGGCAGAGGAGATAGAAGAGGAGAGGGAAGAGAGAGCATTGTCTGCAGAGAGTAGAGCAAAGTCATGGGGAGATGGAAGAGAAGCTGAACAAGTGTCAGAAAAGAGGGTAGCGTCAAAATTACGAAGGTCACAACGCGAGTAGATTGGAGGGGAGGGATTAGCAGTAGTGTAGTGCGAGAGAGGAGATAGTGAGAATGAGAGTAAAGCATGGTCTGAGAGACAGGAAGAGAAGAGACAGGGGAGGAGGGATAGGAGGAATTGAGGATGAGGTCAAGAGTTGACCCAGAGGAATAAGTAGGGAATGAGGGAAGGGGGGAGAGGAGGTAGGAGTCGAGGATGGAGAGGAGGGGAGAGGATTGAGGGGGAAGAAGGAAGATGGATATTAAAGTCACCGAGTACACTTAGAGGAGAGGGGGAGGGAGAGATGCAAGAGGAGGTGATCTAGGTCTTCATAGAAGGAAGAGAGAGGGCCAGGGGGGCCATAGATTATCAGGAAGGAAATAGGGTGGGGAGTGGAGAAGGACTTGTAGAGGAATTCAAAGGAAGGGAAAGAGGGGAGAGTTGGAGAAGAAGAGGAGGAGATATATTTGGGTTGGTACAGGAGACCGACGCCTCTGCCACGGCCAGAGGGGAGGGGGGTGTGAATGAAGGAGGAAGAGAAGGTCGTCAAGGATGCGGGGACAGAGGTGTTATGAGGGAGAATCCAGGTTTCAGTAAGACAGAGGAAATGAAGGTTGAGGCAAAAGAATAAATCAAGGGTAGCTGCAGTTTTATTATAGATAGATCTGGCGTTCCAGAGAGCAGTGTTCATGAGGGCAGAGTGGTTGGCAGTGGGGGTAAAGAAGGTTAGGGCGGTGAGAGAAGGACTGGGGGTAATTGGAGGAGCAGGGGTGATGATAGTGAAGAGGACTAGGCATTAGGACTAGGAGGAGAGAGGCGAGAAGAAGGGAAAGGGGAAGGAGGAAGGGTGGAGAGAGGGGGGAGAGTGAGGTGGAAGGGAGTTATGGAAGATCGCATACCAAAGGACAAGGAGAGGGACAAGTAGAGAAAGGACCGTAGTTGTAGGAGTTAGGAATGTGGCGGGTAGAGACCAGTATGACAGTTACAGAAGGGGGAGGAAGTGGGCAATGAAGGACCAGGAGAGAAGGGGGAGTGGAAAGTGACAGGAGGGGATACGGGATGGCGCCAAAGGTGGTCACGAGTCCAGTGATTAAAGTTGGCAGGTAAGGACAGTGGAGACAGGGGGAGCAAGCACACAGAATAGAAATTGGAGTAGTCCAGGTACAGAATGGCGCCAAAAGTGGACGCGGGGCCAGTGATGAGAGGTGGCCCGGAAGGAGCTAGAAGCGTCAGAGGGAGCAGGCACTCGAAACTGCAGTTGGAGGAGTCCAGGTGCTTGGGGCAGGAAAATGAGGTGGTAATTTTGGACAGCTGCCAGGTGATCACGGGATCAGAATTGAGAGATGACCTGCAGGAACCTCTAGAGGCAGAGGGAGTAGATACTAGCAGATATGGTTGGAGGAGACCAAACGTGTTGTTGAACAAACACACTGCCGGCGGGCCGGACCGATGTAGGTGTAGACCCACAGATGCTGCAGGTTCACAAGTTGATAAGGTAGCCCAAGCAGGACCTCATATGGTGAAGGAGGAGCAGGGGCACACAGAGCCTCCTCGTTTCAGTCTGGACACAGGAAGGGTGAGAGGCAGCTGTCGGTCTCCGGAGGTCCCAATGCCAGTCGCACGGTTGGCTGCAGGGTCACCCGGGTCCAGTGTGTTGTAAAAGGGCTCCGGGGGCAGCGAGGAGTGAAGAGGGGGCTGCGGATACACCCGGACCCCGTGTGCAGCAGAAGGGGCTCCGGGGGCAGCGTAGAGTGGAGAGAGGCGGCTGCCGTTTCACCCGGACCTCGTGTGTTGCGGGAGGGGCTCCGGTGGCAGCGTACAGTGGAGAGAGGCGGCTGCCGTTTCACCCGGACCCCGTGTGTTGCGGGAGGGTCTCTGGGGTAGCGTGGAGTGAAGAGGCTGCCGCGGAATCACCCAGACCCTGTGTGAAGCAGGAGGGGCTCCAGGGGCAGCGTGGGGTAGAGAGGCGGCTGCCGCTTCGTCCGGACCACATGTGATGCAGGAGGGGCTCCGGGGGCAGCGGTTAGGGAGAATTCTCTGTAAAGGCTAATTTCCCAAACCTAGTGAGTCCCCCAGCAGCTTTGCTGGATTTTGTGGGGTTTATTTTTTTCTCCTGCTAAGAGCGAGGCTCTTTTTCTCCTACTCTTAGACATGATTTGAGGTGTTCCTTTGACCTTGAATGTGTTTTATGGGATATGGGGTCTTTTACCCCATAGGGCTTCATGTGTTTTTGGTATGTGGGTTACACAGCACCCTCCGTGCCGTAACCCAGGGGTGTCGTAGCGACCCCCAAACATAGACTCCATACCCTGGGACTGACTGTCTCCCAGGGCATGTAAAGTCACCATTGGCTTTACTAGTCCCAAATTATGAACAGAAACCAGTACAAACCATCATATTGTGGACGTACTGGTCGGGGCAATTCGATTGCCCCAGGGTCTATTGTTCGAGGGGGCACGTCTCCGTCCCCCCTGATCGTGTTTTGGCTGGTGGCAGTGGATACTACTTTTTATATTCGACTGCAAATATTTTCCTATGGGATTTTCCCATTGTTCGAGGCTACCACTTTTTAATATAGCCTCGAACATACCGCCAGTTTATTAAATTAATATAAAATCACCGGTTGGGATTTATTGCCGAAACTCAGTTCCAAAATGGCATTTGTGTTCGCTTCTGTGACTCCAACCCAAGTCGGGCCCTTTGTTCCACTTTTTGGTGGGCTTCTCCACAGAAGCCTCCAAAAGTGGTGCCACTCTGTCTGGGTGCCACAGGGGATGTGGGAGGGGGTTTAGGCACCCTGGACTTAGTTGCCTTGGCAACTCAAGTCGCACTCTTGTGTGATTGGCCCAAGTGGTGAGCCGCCCAGCTCACCACTTAGCATGTTTGATTGACAGCTAGGCTGAATGAATGGGGGTTTGCTGCATAAAAGCAAGGCTTTGGGGACTGGAACTTCAGAAGTCGCCACAGGACCTGAAGAATCCGAAGACTGAGAAGCTGAGCCGACCTGCAACGACGACACCACCGGTGGAGCCCTGCTGAACCGTCTCAACACTTTTCCCGACAACAGAGGAGATCTCCAGTCCGGAGAGTCTTCTTCCTTTGACTGGTGGGGTTAACCAGTTTGCCCGTCTTTTCGCCTTCCCGGATCATCTCGTGGCCACCTTGCCTGTGCCAAGCACCCGGGCAACCGGGATACCACGGTTTTTCCACCACCGCGAATAAAAGGGCCTTACCTTTTAACCGGAGAACTCTGCGGCTGGTTTCTTCCCTCGCAGTGCAACGACCTTCAGCTTTCCTCCACGTCGAGACCATCTCTTCCTCTGGACGACACCGTGACTTGCACCTTCTGCCAGGAACAACTGCCCCTGCTGGAGGATCCTCTCCACTTTGAAGGTACTGTGTCCGCCTGGCCTCCCTCGCAATGGTCTGTGTGGGGTGACTCTTAAAGCTTCCACTTACCACTTGGGTTGGCCCTAGGCTGGCTAACTGAACTTTTCTGAGAAGATTTAATTCTTTTCTGAACTCCCTGCAAGACTTTGAGACTTTTAAAACTGTGTGATCTTGGGCGCATTGGTGCTCTGTTCTCTCAAAGAGGGAGCCTGGCCACTGAACTTTTTGCCCACAAGTAGACTTGACTTCGTGCCTTGCTGGGTGCTTCTAAAGTATTGTGTTGTGTGCTTTTCCTAATTTCTGCTTTTTCCCTCCCTTCTTCTTAACTTATTGGAGTGCCATCTTTAGTTAAGGGCTCACCTCTGTCTGGAAATAAGTGGTGTTAACTAAGACTTGTCTAATAAGGAATAAGGGATGTACATCTAGTAATAGTGACTGTGTGTTGAATTTACTTACCTCTTTTTGTGCCAGTGTAAATTACAAGTGTGTCTTTAAATAAATAATTATATACTTTTACACCAAAGCTCTGGTCTTGAGGTCCCGATGCAGGCTCCGCGGACGGCTGCAAATTCACACGGGCCCGTATTGTGAAGAAGGGGCTCCAGGGCAACGTGCGGCGTGGTGGCTGGTAAAAAAGGCCCAGAGTGGAGGCTCCGGGAGTTGGAGCCGGCGCCAGGCGTGTCACGGGAGGAGGAGAGGACAGACGTTCAGGATGTCCGCAGGGCGGGAAGGATATCGTAGGGTCGGCCTACGGCAGAGTAGGAGAAGGCTGTCCCACGTCTCAACTCGAAAAAACACAAGGCGGATCCGATTTCTGTTGGCAATGCCGTCGGAGGAGCTCCAGTAGTTAAGGAACAGGAACGTAGGAAGAAAAGGGGTAAAATTGCTGTTTAAATTGTTTTGAATTTAAAATGATTCAGCCTGAATGAGGAGACGCTGGCTCAGGCCGCCATGCTCATGCGCCCTCATCCTGAGGAGATGATTGAAAAAGAAATCACTCCTACTCTACTGGAGTTACTAACTGCTATTTTAAGCAACCAGAAGCAAAGGGGAAACCCAAGACTTCCAAGAAGAAACCAGCAGAAAGCACTCCAGTGCTGCCAACCAGGAAATATCCTGGGTTGTCAAAAATCACACCTGTGATTCCTCCTCCAGCTGAGGCTGAGAGTGAGGTACAATCCTGTGTGGTTGAACTAGAGCCTGACGACTCGGATCTAGGAGGAGGCCAGGAACTCATTGGAGATCTTGGCCCTGTGGACCATCCTGAGCTGCAGTCTTTACTGGCAGACGGTGGCCCCAACAGGGCAGACTTCAGTAGGGGACAAAGAGAATGTCCAACGCTGGAAGGTCTTCGCCACCAGGCAGCTTCTCAGCTTGAAGGGCAAGAGCCTGGGAAGTATAGGTTACACTGGGAAGATGGCCCTTCTATAGTGAACCGAGAGAGTCATTCCCTGGAGACTACAAGAGACTTGATGTGCCCCAAGAAAAGTGACACCAATTCTTGCAACTAGCCCGTGAGATACCTTTGGCTGGTCACTTGAGTTTCAAGAAGACCAAGGAAAGGCTCTCTCTCTACTTTTATTGGCCTAAAATGGGGGCTGAGGTAGATAAGTACTGCAAGAGTTTCCACACTGTATTGCTCTCCCCTGAAAAGTGCACGGAACAACCATAAATCACCAATGCAATTATACAGCAAATACTTCAACCCATAAACAGACAGACACAATAACTCACAGCCACGCACTCTTTAGAAGATAATCAGCTCTTTACGGCTATTTATTCAAAGATTACAAGTACATAGAAATAACTCATAAAACTAATATGGACATAGATCACAGAAGAAAAGTAAAGAAGTCAAAAAGAAATACATCACTGAGCGTAAAATAATTCCTCATTTCGTCCAGAAGCGGCTGGAAGACCCCAGGGACAGCCAGGCCGAGAGTGCCACAGCTCACAGGAAGGCGAGACGGAGCGTCCTTCTCTGGCTGAAGTCACACCTGACTCCCTCCGGGTTTCCGCATATATAGACACTCCACAAAGGGGAGTCAATTCTCAAACTTTCTGGAAATTGCACCTGTGCAGTTGAGGAACAGCCGTCGGTTGCCAGCTGGGTCAATCGAGAGCTCCCCCCAAGGAACGCAGGGCCTCCCTGCTCTAAAAACACACTCCACGGAGAACAGTAGCAAGCCATAACAACATTAGCTTTCCCAGCAGAAATGGCCTTGACTGCATACCAAGTTTGGAAAAGCATGTTTGTCTCAGCACTATGAATCTAACACTTCAGCAAAATGTGTGCAGCCTTTCACTGCGGAGTGAAGTAAATATCCAACATGGCTCCGAGCTCTCCCAGAATGCATTGCGCACCCGCGACGTTTTGAATCAAGCATAACACACACTGGCCAAACTTCTGGTAAAAGTGGCTCCAAGAACGTGGCACCTTTAGTGCCTCTCCCTGTGGTGGGAGTACCATTTGAGAGGGTAGGAATCGACATTGTTGGTCCCCTTGATCCTCCAACCTCTTCAGGCAACAGGTTTATCCTTGTTGTAGTAGACCATGGTACTAGGTACCCTGAAGCAATTCCTATGAGGACTGTTACAGCTCAGGCTGTAGCCAAGGCCCTCCTTGGTATTTTTTTTTTACCAGGGTTGGGTTTCCTAAGGAGATCATATCCGACAGGGGGTCACATTTTATGTCCCACTACATGAAGGTTATGTGGAAAAACTGTGGAGTTACCTACAAGTTCTCAACAGCATACCACCCTCAGACAAATGGGTTGGTCGAAAGGTTTAGCAGAACCATGAAGAGCATGATAGGAACTTTAGAGGATCCCCTTAAGAAAAAATGGGATCTCCTACTGCCATGCCTTCTCTTTGCATATAGAGAAGTCCCTCAGGAGGAAGTGGGTTACAGTCCCTTTGAACTTCTCTATGGCCATCCGGTCAGTGGTCCATTGGCCCTGATCAAGGAGGGGTTGGAGAGTGCTCCTTCCACCACGCCAGTCAGAGTCACCGACTATGTGATAGGACTCCAGAGGAGAATGTCACACATGATGGCTAGCCAAGTGATAACTTGAAAGCAGGTCAGGCTCTGGTTAAGCATTGGCATGACCAGAAAGCAAATATGGTTGAGATTGCTCAAGACCAGCTAGTTCTTGTTATGGTCCCAACAAGGCAGAGCGCCTTGCAGGACAAATGGATGGAACCCTTCAAGGTTGTGGGAAAACTTGGAGAGGTGAACTATCTGGTGGACTTAGGCAATCCTAAAGAGGCTCCTAGAGCCTTTCACACCAATCGTCTAAAAGCGTATATCTTGAGACCAGAACTGGGAGCTTTGCTTCTAGCTTCAGCTCAAGAGGAGGAGGAGAGTGAACCTCTACCTGATGACCTCAGAGGCAAACCTTTAGATGAGAAAATAGAAGGAGTTAATCTCTCTTCTAATCTGACACCTGAGCAACAGGAGGAATGCACAGTTTTGTTAAATCAATTTGCCCCTCTGTTTTCTCTAGCACCAGGCTTGACCCCTTGGGGCCAGCATGATATCAATACTGGTGACTGTTTACCTGTCAAAAGCAGGGGTTACAGGATGTCATATAATGTAAGAACCCACATCAAAGGAGAGGTCAACAAGATGCTTGATCTCGGGGTAATAGAACCCTCTACTAGTCCATGGTCTAGCCCAGTTGTGTTAGTACCAAAGGCAGGATCCAAAGAGTTGAGATTCTGTGTGGACTATAGAGCTCCAAATGCAGTCACTAAGACTGATGCCCATCCTTTGCCAAGGACAGATGAGCTGGTGGATAGACTTGGTTCAGCCAAATTCCTCAGCACATTTGATCTCACGTCAGGCTATTGGCAAATAGCCCTGACTGACCATGCCAAGGAGAAAACTGCGTTCTCCATCCCAGTTGGCTTATACCAGTTTAAGGTTATGCCTTTTGGATTAAAGAATGCACCTGCTACATTCCAAAGGATGATTAATCAGGTTCTGAAGGGGATGGAGGATTTTGGCATGGCATATTTGGATGACATTGCAGTGTTCAGCCCTACTTGGAAAGAACATGTTGACCACCTAGGATATGTTTTGCAGGCTCTTGAACATGCCCGTCTGACTATAAAAGCAAGTAAATGCCAAATTGGTCAGAGTAAAGTGGTCTACGTTGGGCATGAGGTAGGAGGTGGCGAGATAAGTCCTTTGCTCAGCAAGATTGAAGCTGTGCAAAATTGGACAACCCCTTCTACTCAAACCCAAGTGAGAGCCTTCCTAGGGCTCACTGGGTATTACAGGAATTTCATTGCGAACTATGGATCCATAGCTTCTCCACTGAATGTAATCTCCTCTCCAAAGTTCCCTAAAAAGATCAAATGGAATGAGGAGTGCAATTCGGCCTTTGAAAGCCTGAAGAAAGCCCTTTGTCAAGCTCCAGTTGTCAGAGCTGCTGACTACCACCAACCCTTCATTGTACAAACAGATGCTTCCAATATAGGTATAGGTGCAGTACTCAGTCAACTGGATGAGAAAGGTAGGGAGCACCCCATTTGCTTCATCAGTAGGAAGCTGAAGGAACCTGAAACAAGGTGGGCAACTATTGAGAGAGAATGTTTTGCCATCGTGTGGGCTTTGAAGAAGTTTAGACCATACTTGTATGGATCTACTTTCATCATTCAAACAGACCACCAACCCAGGAGATGGTTGATGCAAATGAAAGAGGAAAAACACAAAACTGCTAAAATGGTCAATCTGTCTCCAAGGGTTTGATTTTACCATTGAGCACAGGTCAGGATGCCACCACCAAAATGCTGATGGTCTCTCTAGGATGTTTAGAACCGACTAGAGGTAAGACTCATCCAGGAGTGGATTAGATCCTCCTGTCCCTTAGTCTGGTGGCTGGGGGGGGGTGGGGGGGGGAGTGGCGAGTCCCCCAGCAGCTTTGCTGGATTTGAAGGGTGTGTTTTTTTCTCCTGCTAAGAGTGAAACTCTTTCTCCCACTCTTAGACATTTTTTTGCTATGTGTGTTCTAGGCTATTTTTGTGTTTAATGTCTATGGGGTTTCTCTCACCTCCATAGGAACCATCTTTATTCACATGTGTTACACAGCACCCTCCGGTCAGTGACACAGGGGTGTCATAGCGACCCCCAAACATAGACTCCATACCCTGGGACTGACTGTCTCCCAGGGCATGTAAAGTCCACATTGACTTTATGTCATGCATGGTAGACATATTACCTCTGGACCTGGAACACCGTCTTCACACAGAACGGGTTATACTCAGAACTGCTAAGCCTTTTTATATTCTAAATGGAGGTTTTTTGATATCTTTCCTGGAAAACAACGTTTGCATTATTCACGTTGTTGAATTCACATGATTCAGGATAATCACGTGTATTACTGCATTAAGTTTATAAGCAGCGTGGAGACGTCGATCGCTGCTTCTGATTGAACCAACATGGCGTTTTGGTAGCTGAAACTTTGATCTGTGCCCTCGCATCTCTTCAGTTACATCTTTGACTTTCTCCTGCACGTTTCTTTCACACGAAAACTCCTGGAGCTGCATTCAAGAAGTTACGGCAGCTTTTCCTGTTCGCGTGCATTTTTCTACACGTTACATTCGGCAGTCGTCCATTAGAAGACCAACGGACGGCGTTTTTCTTCACACGCAAGTTCTGGCAGTCCTGTCTGCGTGTACTTCAGTCGCGTGTATAAACACACGCAGGTTCCTGATATGTTCAAGTGTGGCTTTCCAGGTTGGATGCAAGTTTGGAGCGTGTAAAAGCACCCGCGATTTCCTTAATTCTTCAAGCGCGGCTGTCCTGGCTGCATGGACTTTGTCGCGTGTAAAATCACACGCGGATGTTTGAAATCACCACGTGATGCTTTCCTGGCTGCGTGTAAGTTTGTCGCGTGTAATTCTCATGCGGTTTCCTGAACTCTTCAAGTGCGGCTGTTCTGGCTGCATGTACTTTGGTGCGTGTAAAAACACATGCTGTTTCTGGAACTCTTTAAACGTGCAATTCCACACGCAAGTGGTGTTTCGTTTTCGATTTATCCCTGGCACCTGTGATGAGATAACAGGTGGACTGCATTTCATCATTTCTGTTCTACGTGGGAAAAGAAGTATTGCCGACAACTGTTTATTTGAAGGTGATTGTGAACAGTACTTTGGACGCTATCCTGTGGTGCACCAACCCGGTATCTAGCGTGAGCCTCGTGCCATTCGGGATAAGTTTCCCTTACTTTGTCGTCGTCTCAATTCCTGGACTTCTTCAGACACTTGTTGGCGGAGCCTCCAATACTAAGTCTACAGGTTAGTGTTGAACTAGGTGCTATTGCTGTGCTATTAGTGAGAGTTTTAGTTGGGGCATGTTCTCATTATACCTTATTGTATCCTAGGCTGACTTCCAATGATGTTCCCACGCCCTTTCCAGTTATCCCTCTCTCTGCCTGTTTTATTAGTCAGAGTTGTATCATTTGGAAGGTCTAATTTTGTCTTCACTACTATCAAGCCGTGTATTTCCAGGAACCGGAAGAGCCCTATCAATTGTATCCTTTATCGTTACCTTTATCCTTTTTCATAAGATTCTTGGGTGATTTATGACACTTTACTAGTACATTTTTGGGAACTAAACCAGTACAACCCATCTTACTATGGAGGTACTGGGAAGGGTTAATAGTTGTTCCCTTATGTTCATTTTCGAGAGGGTACTGTACAGTCCCTCTCTCAAAAGTTTCTGGCTGGTGGCAGTGGTTACTACCGTAAATATTCGACCGCAAATATTTTCCTATGGGATTTTCCCATTGTTCGAGGCTACCACATTTTCTGACAGCCTATAACATATCGCCGGTATATTTTAATATTAACTTTATGCCGGTAGGTTTTATTTGCCAGAACTTTATAACTTCTTTCTCGTGTCTTTCTCTAAACTCCTAACCCAGGTCGGGGATCCTTTGTTCGTCCTTTTGGTGGGCTTCTGCCAAGAAGCCCTCCTTTCGGCACCACTGATTCTGGGGTGGGTCCATTATGTGAGAGAGGGAGTAGGACCCCTGGACAGGGTTGCCTCAGCAACCCATGTTGGACTCTATCCTGATAGGCTGGAGGGTCTCCCGCCAAGATGACCACTCCACTGTGTGAGTGACAGCTAGGCTGTATGAATGGGGCTCTTTTTGCATAAAAGCAGGGTCGTTAGGACTGTTAGTGCAAGAAGTCGCCACTGGAACTAAGAAGCCAAAGAGGAGAGAGGCCAAAGACATCAGCAACGACTGAACCACTGGTGAAGCCCTGCTGCAGCGTCTCACCACTTTTCTCCACACGACAAAAGAAGATCTTCTGCAAGAGCCTTCAACCCTTGAGCTGGTGGGGCCAACCAGTTTGCCAATCGCCTTCCCGGACCTGCCTTGGTCGAATCGCCAGTACCCTGTACTTGGAGACCGGATAGCCAGGCACCCGTCCACCCGGACCACGATTTAAAGGAGCGTACCTTTTATTCGTCGGGCAGCACCGTGGCTGGTTTCATCCCTGGGTAGTGCAGTACCTCCAACCTTCCTTCACGACGAGAGCCTCTCTTCCTCTGCTGGATCCCCCGAACTGCAGGAACTACCAGGAACAACTGCCACCGCAGGAGCCACTTCTTCGTTTATAAGGTACAGCGTTCCACCAGGCCGCCCTTTCTGCGTGGTAGAGCTAAAGGTGTTTTAAATCCTTTTCCTACCTGTTGGGTTGGCCGCCCCTCTCTCTGAACATTGTCTTTCACCTTCTGCATCCACCTTTTCAAAATCGTTAACCAAAGACTTGAATGCAGCTACAAGAACATTTTGCTCCTGGGCCCTTGCCCTGTACCACTGACTCTGGCACAGGCCTACTGACTCTGGCTAAATTTGTTAGAACTGCCTTCACTAGATTACTTCTCAACTAGAACTGTGTTGGTGCACCTACTTCTTATAACCACCCCTTCCTCCCCACTTTTAAACCTTGTGAAGTGCCAGTTTGCTCAGTTTTCATTTAAGTATTTGCTATACTGATGTACTGCCATGCCTAAACTGGTTCACAAACTCATGGGAAGTGTTGCTGGGGCCTCTAAGAAGATATTTCTATATGACTTGCGTTTTCCCTCCCTTGTAAGAAATTGATAGAGTGCCATTTGTGTTTGGTTTCCACTGTGCCGTTTTGCTCAGTTTTCCCTCTTGCTCAAACTTGTCTACAATTTAACTAGGGAGTTGTGTATACTCTTTGACTGAATTTAACTTGCTTAAGAACTGTGATAAATGTGTTTTACTAGTAGTGTATAAAATACATATATATTCCTTTTTAATACAAAGTTTTGGTCAGTGGTTCCTTGTTCCAAAGTGTTGAAGGCCTATTGTGTAAACCCTGTATACTGCTCATCTCCCTCTTGAGATAGGTCTGACTGTTCAGCCACAGCTACCAACTAAATCTTTGTGGTACAGACTGATACCAAAGGGGATTTCTTGCTCTCACCTGTAGTCCTAATCTTCTGTTGCGACCCCTAAGGGAACTGCACAGGATTCTGCCTAACATGTGCTGATGAATCTTGCCTATTTTGTCAATGAAGATGTTGATGGCGGTGGATTTTTCAATTGAGTGTGGTATGCCAGGGTTGGGTAGCAGGTTGATGCAGTGTCTGACCGATTTGAAAAGGGCTCCGTTTTTGTTGTCGGCTTCTGCTATGGTGTTCTGATAGTAGGAGGCCTTGGATGTGCTGATTAGCTGACAGCGGGTTGCTCAGCGTTCCTTGAGGACCACTAGGTTGGATGCGGTCCTGGAGCTGTACTAGGTTTTCTCTCATTTCCCAATGACTCATTTGCTGAGGTGGAGTTCTTGTGTGTACCAGGGTGTTGGCGGTTTCGGTTTGCAGGTGTGTTATTTCAGAGGCACGTGTCTGTCAATGGAAGCTGAGAGGGTGGCATTGAGTGCTTCCAGTAGAAAGTTGCAGTTAGTTTGGGGGTGTTCGGTCCATGTGAGGTGGAGGTTGGAAGGTCTTCCACCAGGAATGTCTTGAAGGACATGTGGCTCCACTGGTGATGCTGCTGTGCAGCGAGGGTAAGACCTGCCGGAGCTTCAGGTGGTGTAGCGGTCCGCTGTCTGGGTCATTGACGAGGCAGCTCCCAATAGTGGAAGAGAGAGATGTGTCCAGCTCAGGTAGTGCAGGACTGAGATGAACCACTCAGTGCCAACATTACATTTGATTGCTTTTGGGTTATAGGTCTGCTCTTGTGCTTTGGTTAGCAGGAACAAGCCTCAGGTGTTTCTACCTCTTCCTACAAGGTTTCCTGGGAGCCGTGGCTATGCAAGGTGCCGCAGACTCAGAAAGACTCACTGGGTCAACGGAAGAGCTCACCGGTTCTCTGCGTGCTCTTGTCTGTATATTTCCGGTGTCCATAGATACTTGGATCTGCTTCGGCTGTCAGAGGAGTTCTTGCAAGAAAAAGTGCAAGACTCAATAGAGCTTCCCAACGATCCCTCTTTGGGTGGACCTCGTCTGTGCTTTATCTCACATGCCCAAGTTAAAGAAGAGACACTCCATTTATATGGGAGATTATGGGGATGGGGACGAACACCTCCAAAATTACTGGAAGTGAACGTATTCACCCCCCTCTTTCTCAAGTAAGAGTTCAGGCTTGAATCCCAGAGACCTTGAACATCAGCTCATGTCAGCCCTCACTCCACGATGCAGGCAATAGCCCGACTCTATAAAGCAACATCTGTAGTCCATGGACTCCATCGTAGGTGCAGTCCGGCCATTGGACTCTACTCCATGTACACAGAGATTCCTTGTAGAGACACCCTTGGGATACAGCAGGCTGCACCGCACTGGAATGAAGCAAATGATGCTACCAACCAGTGCAGCCCACACAGTCAGATAAGCGGAGGGAGTCTCATAGGGAAATAGCAGATGTGGTGTACTCTGAGCACGTGGCACTTACAAGTGCTCAAATGGAATGAATAAGCCTTTCAGGGGAAATAGAGGGGAATGGACGAAACTTCACAACTCACAGGAATGGGTTTTTAACCAGGATTTGCAGTTGCATTGAGGGCCAGAGAGAACACAGGGTACATATAAGGAAGCTGCACCTCAAAACAGCTTGAAGGGCTTGGAAAGGGGCAGAGAGGACAAGGCCAACTCTATTGAAAGAAAAGAGTGTGGATTAAAGGACCACCTGATCCAGTCTGTATACATTCACAAGGAGTAGATCCTTTCAGATTACTTTTTGCATCCAGAAACTTCTTCAAGGATAGTCGACAAGGGGTCCATTCTCGGTAAGACCCCCTCACTGCTCCCCCAGTGGGTGTGGAGGTGAAAGTTTAAAACACAGGCAGTCACTTAAACACTGGACCCCCTTCGCTAGTAACTTTGCATTGGCTTGTACTGACAGCATTCATGCACCTTTTTTTTTCTTTAGGTTTTACAAAATAAATCCTATTAGTGTTTCCAGAAGTCTCTTTCTGTGTAAGGATTTCTCATTATGAAAAAATGAAACACTTATTTTTGGGGAAAAAACAAGTTCATGGTGGCGCTTGATCAGCTAAGATGTTTGCTCTACTCTTCGGCCCATGAACAAAGGGGGTGACTGCAAACATTCGCACATATCGTTGACTATGTTGAGAAGTAGGGTGGCTCGAAGTGCTCAAGGGTGGGTTCCCCCATTCTAACTCCCAGCAAATACCCATATGGTCCCAAGCGGATGTTGCCTAAAGCGAGAGGCACCTTCTGACAATGGTCACACATATTCCAGGGCATACGTTAGCAACACCAGGGGGCGCATGAGCATGGCTGCCTGAGCCGGCGTTTCCTCATTCAGGCTGAATCATTTTTATACTAAAACAGTTTAAACTGCAATTCTACAGTTTTCCTTTCTCCGTTCCTGCTACTCACCTTCTGGGGCCTCTTTGGCTGCATTTTCCGCAAAAATCGGATCCGCCTTGTATGACATCGACTCCATTATCGGGACGGCCTCCTCCAGTCTCGGGACGGCCTCCTCCCGCTCTTTCATCGGTCCGATCCTTCAGGAGCCTTCCCGCCTTGCCGACATCCCAGGCGGCTGTCGTCTCCTACCGCCTTGCACCAACGCCTGCGGCGCCCCCTGGATCCTCCGCCCGCCCTGTAAAGCTCCCGGACTCCCTCTCCTGGTTCGGGTCGGGGTGCAGCTGGGGCCGCCCACAGGGCCGGCGCTGGAGTCTCCTGGCTGCGGCCTAGACGGGCTCCTCCCGCGCTACCTTCGGGCCGGCTCTGCGGGATCCTTCCCGCCTTGCTGTCATCTCGGGCAGCAGTCGTCCTCTCCTTCCACTACACACCCGGCCTCAGCGGCGGCCCTTGGATCCTCCGCCCACCCTGCGCAGCCCCCGGACTCCTCTCCTGGTTCAGGGTCTGAGTGCGGCTGCGGCCGCCCATGGTACCAGCATCTGAGCGGCGTCAGAGTCTCTCCTGGCTGCCAGTCCCTGCGCAGCCAGCCAACCTGTGCAGCCTCTGGACCCCCCCCCTCCTGGTGCGGGATCTGGGAGCGGCTGCAGCCGTCCAGAGAGCCTGCATCGGACCAGCGTAGGAGTCTCTCCCGGCTGACAGACCCTGCACTGCCCCTGGAGCCTGCCTTCTTCGCACCAGATCCAGACCTCTTTCGCACATGGGATCCTGGTGACCAATGAGGATTGGACCCGAAACCTCTGTGCACCCGATTCAGCCCCCGGAGCCCCTCTCCTTAGATCAGGGTCTGGATGCAGCTGCAGCCATCCACGCGACCTGCAACCATTGACCAGCTTTATGATCTCTCATGACCACCGTGCTCCACTCATCCCCTGGAGCCCCTCTCTGCCACACGGGCTCTGGACCCTCCTTTTCCTCACACGGGGTCCCGGAGGACCTGCATTGCTGCTGAGCCTCCACTGCACTATGCAGGGTCCGATCTGGCCTGGACAGCTCTGTGTGTCCACTCTGCGGCTCATCTACCAACCCCTTCTCCACTCTACGGGGTCCTGGTGAGCCTTCTGTCACTTACAGACCCTGAGTCGGACCCTCCTCGAGCCTCCATTTATCTCCTGCTCTCACTGTACCCGGGTGGAGCCGGGGCGGCAGTGAGCGTCCCTTTTGCAGCCCTAATGTGTTCTGCTTCTTGCTGACCCCTCCTTCCTTTTCACTTCCCCAACACTAACAAGCCTGCAGCAGTGCCCAGATCAATCAGCGGATCTCCTGGGTCGTCCTCCTTCCGTGTCTGGGCTGTGTCGGGCCTGCACTGTGAGTCCCCTCCGTGGTTCTGAGGTGCCCCGCCTCCCCAACGGCCCCCTTCCCCACTACGCAGAGCCTTGGTGAGCCTCCACCCACACCTGGAACCAGCTTTAGGACTTCCTGAGTAACCACCTTACCAACGACTGATCTTTTGCCCCTGGGTTGTGGTCAGCTCTCTTTACTCTACTCTGATTCCACTACCTACAGCGGTCCTCTGGTCTCCCCCATCCATCGCCTGGAGTACCTACTCCTTTGACTTTCTGAGCTCCTGCTGATCATCTCTCTGCACTAGACCTGTAACCACCTTGTAAACTGTTTGCTCACTCACAGGCGCATCGGCCCATATCAGCTACTCTTTTTCTTACCTCATGCGCCTCTTCTCTTCCAGCCACGACCTGAGTGCCTACTCCCTCTGACCCTATTGTTTCCCGCCGATCATCCCTCAGCTTTGAGCCCGTGACCTCCTTGCTACAATTCAGAACTACCACCTCATTTCCGGCCTCAAGCACCTGGACTCCTCCAAGCACAATCTCGAGAACCTACACCCTCTGATTTTTTTGACTCCTTCAAGCTGTCTCTCACCACTGTCTTTAGTCCACCTTGGATGCCATCCCCAATTTGGACTTCCCAACTTGAATCCCCTACACCTGCTCCCACTGACCCTAAGCGATCTGCCATATCTCCCTTCCACCTCTCCTTCCCTCCTCCCCCCACCCCCTCCATTCCCCCTCCTCCTCTCCCTTCTACTCTCCTCTGTCCTCCTTATGCCTAGTCCCCTTCACTATCCTCTCCCCCACTCCCCCAGCCACTCCCCTTCCCCTTCCCCTTCCCACCGTCCTTACCTTCTCTACCCCCCCCCCCACTGCCAACCACGCTGCCTTCATGAACATTGCTCTCTGGAACGCCAGATCCATCTGTAACAAAACCGCAGCTACCCTTGATCTATTCTTCCGTCTCTGATTTACTGAAACCTGGATTTCTCCTCATAACACCTCTGTCCCTGCTTCCTTAACAACCTCCTCTTCCCCTTTCCTCCATACCCCCCGCCCCTCTGGCCGTGGTAGTGGCGTTGGTCTCCTGTACCATTCCAAATACATCTCCTCCTCTTCTTCCCCAACTCTCCCCTCTTTCCCTTCCTTCGAATTCCTATACAAGTCATTCTCCTCTCCTCACCCTATTTCCTTCCTGATCATCTATCGTCCCCCTGGTCCTCTCTCCTCCTTAGATGACCTAGATCACCTCCTCTCACTTATTTCTCCCTCCCCCTCTCCTCTAACTGTACTTGGTGACTTTAATATTCATCTTCCCTCTCCCCCCCAATCTTCTCCCCTCCTCTCCATCCTTGATTCTTACCTCCTCTCCCCCCTTCCTTCATCCCCGACGCACTCCTCTGGTTCCACTCTTGATCTCATCTTTAACTCCTCCCATCAATCCTCCCCTGTCTCTTCTCTTCCTGTTTATCTCTCTGACCATGCCTTACTCTCGTTCTCCCTTTCTCCTCTCTCACCCCCCACTAAGTCTAATCCTTTCCCTCCGATCTACTCACGTCGTTGACCTGCATGATTTCGACACTACCCTCTTCTCTGACACTTGCTCTTCTTCTCATCCATCTCTCCAAGACTTTGCACTACTCTATCCCGACAACGCTCTTTCTTCCCTCTCATCCTCTATCACTGCTACCCTTGACCATCTCTACCCCCTTTCTCTCTTCCGCCCTACTCAAAAACCTTCTCAACCCTGGCTTACTTCCCATCTCCGCTCTATGCGACGCCTTCTCAGACGATTAGAGACTCTCTGGCTCAAAGCTCCCTCGCTTTCAAACCAATCCTCCTACTTCGCCTACCACGCACTTTACAACTCTTGCCTTGCAACGGCCAAATCCTCCTACTACTCTAAACTTCTTCAGTCTCAAGCCTCCCATCCTCGTCAGATTTTTCAAACTCTTTCCCGCCTTCTATCTCCTCCCACTCCTGATCCCTCATCCAATTCCACACTTTCTCCCTCCGATTTTGCCAACTACTTTTCCTCCAAAATCATCACAATCAGGCAAAAAATTAACCCCCTCTCTGACTCCCTCCCTCCTCCTCCCCCCTTTCCTCCCTCTTCCATCATGTCTGTCTTCTCAGCCGTTTCCCCTTCTGATGTCTCCTCTCTTCTTTCCAAAGCCCACCCCACGTCCGCCCCCTCTAACCCTCTCCCCTCCGCTCTCATCCCTAAGATTTATCCTCTCATTATCCCTTACCTTACCACTTTCTTCAACTCCTGCCCCTCCTCATCTACCTTTCCCTCTGCCTTCAAACATGCAACGATTATTCCTATTCTTAAGAAACCCTCTGCTAATCCACTGCTCACTGCTAACTACAGACCTATTTCTCTTCTGCCTTTCCTTTCTAAACTCCTTGAACGCCTTGCCTACTCTCAACTCTCTTCCTTTGTCTCTACTTCCTCTCTCCTTCCTCCTTTCCAATCTGGCTTCCATCCCAAACATTTCACTGAAACTGCTCTCACCTATATTCTCAACTCACCCCTCTCTGCTTGTCACACTAAGGAATCCTCTATTCTTATTCTCCTTGATCTCTCTGCCGCTTTTGACACTGTCGATCACCCACTCCTGCTCCTCACTCTATCCTCCTTTGGGTTCAATGGCCCCGTTCTAAAATGGCTATCCTCTTACCGTTCTGCCCATTCCTTTGCTGTTTCATGGGGAGGCCAGACCTCTCCTTCCTTCCCTCTAAATTACGGTGTTCCTCAAGGCTCTGTACTTGGTCCATTCCTCTTCTTTCTTTACACCTCCCTCATCGCCCCTGTTATCTCCTCCTTTGGCATCTCCCATCATTTCTATGCTGATGATACTCAACTCTTTCTCTCCTTCTCCTCTTTCACACCTGACCTCCATCTTAAACTCTCCTCTTGTCTCACAGCCATCAAGAACTGGATGTCCTCCTGCTTTCTTTCCCTCAACACTGATAAAACCGAAGTCCTTTTCTTCCCCTCTAATACTCTTTCCCCTCCCTCTCCTCCCCCTTTTATCCACTTTCCTCCCTCCGATCTCCCCATCTCCACCCATGCTCGCAATCTAGGCGTTCTATTTGACTCCTCTCTCTCCTTCTCGCAACACATTTCACTCACCTCCCGCACCTGCCGATACCACCTCTACAATATTCGCAAAATCTGCCCCTCTCTCACATTCCACGCTACCAAACTACTAATCTCCTCGCTCATTTTTCCCGCCTCGCTCATTTTTTCCCGCCTCTTCTACTGCTAATCTCTAATCTTCCGACTTCCCTCTTCTCAGCTTGCCCCTCTTAAATCCATACACCATTCTGCCATTCGTACCCTTTGTCTCCTTACCTCCCGCGGCTCCATCTCCTCTTCGCTCTCTCACCTTGGCTGGCTACCTTTCCACCTACAACTAAAATTCCACTTTCTCTGCCTTGTTTTCAAATCCCTCCATGGTCTTGCTCCTCCTTATCTCTCCTCCCTTCTCTCCTTCTACTCCCCCTCTCGCTCCCTTCATTCCGCTGACCACTTCCTTCTCACTGTACCTCCTTCCCCCTGCGCTTCCTCCCGGTTCTGCTCCTTCCACCTTCTTGCTCCTCTGCACTGGAACTCTCTCCCCCTCCCAATCCGCTCTTCCTCTATCCTCACTTAATTTCGCACTTCCCTTAAATCCCTCCTTCTCCATTCCCCACCTTGAAGGTCCCCCCCACCCTCTCTACTCCCCCCGTTTCACCCCTCTTCTAATTCCTCTCTCCCCTCTCCCATTACATTCTTTCTCCCTTCCTTCTACGCTAATTCTATCCTTCTCCTGCCCCCCTCAGCGCTCCTATTCCCACTCCTTTCCCCCCCTCTCAGTTAATTGCTCTTTGCACTGTTTTGTAGAATGATTCAAGTTGTAATCTTGCTCACAATGTTAATTGTTATTATTTCTCTGTATTTGTTGTTCCATTGTACAGCGCCTTGGTGTAAGGCGCCCAATAAATAAATAAATAAATAAATAAATCTATTTTGACGCTCCAGCCAGTAGACTGCAATAGTTTACTGGCTGGCACCTCGCAAGCCAATCCCCATTTCTTTCAGGTCTCCCAAAATGGCACTGTTTGCGCTATTCATGGCCTATCAAGACGGGACCATGTAGCCAAAGCCAAAAGGAAGCTGCACCGGCTTCCAATAAAACATAGGATTACCCACAAGATCCTTACACTATCCTATAAATGCTGGAGAGATTCTGCCCCAAAATATCTGGAAGATCGCCCACCCGCTTGCTGTGAGGTACACCTTCCTCACTATCTTCAATCTGACCGTCCCAAGGGCTTCTGATTGGATACCTGGTGCTTTTCTTGCTCCTATTGCGAGCCGGCAGGCGATCAGAGCCGGCCCACCAACACTAAGGCATACCAACACCAAGGCTTCTATCCTGCCTGTCCTAAGCCTGTCATGAGCTGTCGGAGCAAGGGGCCACGGACGCTGCCCTAGGATCCAGATACCCTTACAGCATGCATCTGGGTGAGTGTTTTCTAAGCGCTCTGTAGGCACATCACTTACCTGTTACTTGTACGCTCTTACGTCGGACTGCCTTGAACATTTGACTTTCACTGAACTTGCATCGTTGTGCTCTCCGTGCCCAATATAGCTGCCTTACATTTCCTATGTTCACAGTTACCATTGGCTGCCCACTAATTGTATGCACAATAACTACCATTCTTATACCAATTGCATAGCCTCTCAGCTCTGTATGCTCTGCATGTTATAGCGTCTTCTAAAAATGTCTTTGTACTACTGGCTAAACGGAACTCTAATGCACTGATTGCCTATGACTTTGCTTCGTGCCTCGTGTACACGGGCCTGCGATTTTCACCAGGGCCCATCCTCTGTACATCCTCAGTGCACATTTCAGAGCTAACCCCTAGTACTGCTAATCACTGTACCCCCCCAGTCATTACGCACTTGTTACTTTGTACCTGTACACCGTACATATACTCACTGCGTCCCCTGCTCACCTGTAACTACACTCAGTCATTGGTAGCTATATGCACCTATTATGCCTGCTCTGGAATTCTGTGTCTCACAATGTTTACTCTCTGCTTAGCATTTGCACTTCGGAGGCTGCTTAGGTCTTTTTGTGTGTGACCACATTTGATCATTGCTAAACACCTCTACTCACTGTGCCAGCCCAGGCCATTACATGTCGCATGTAACAGCTAATCAATATTAGACATTGACAGACTCATCTTACCACATTAGGTTGCTAGCCATTATCTGCTGTACATTTTCCCGGTTTGCCTAGCATAACTACTAGCTGACTCCCCAGAGCACAATGTATTGTGCCATTAGACCACACCTGCATTCCCTAGCCTCACACGCCTGCACCTTAAAGTTTACACCTCGACTTAACCTTCAACCTGCCTCCTACGCACTGCTCACCTTCCTTGCCCTACTTGGCACACAGCTTTATCACACTATTGCCCGACACCACTCACCATCTTCAACCACAATGCTCAAAACCATGCTGCCCACATTGGTTGCCAACTTACCAGGTGCACCTCTGTCATGTGACACAACTCTGGCTAACACTTACTTAAATGCACCTGCCCTTTGGCTACAACACTTCACCACCAAACCTACCCCCAACCAACCATGCCCCTTTAGCACCAGGAATGCCAGGCTTGGCTCTCGCCTTTACAATAGCAACGCACCAACTGTCACGCATAAACATATACTGCCTCTTCAGACTACACCTAACCCCCTGAAGCAACCTTGTGACACTTCTGTTAGAAACCAAAGACTAGCCTCCAGATGCCATCACTGGTCCTATCATATGAACATCCCTAATATGGAAAAAACCAAAAACACCACTTCGCCTCTGGCACCAACAACTGTTGTAACCCCCACTGATAACCATCCCAACATCATGACTAAACTCAAAGGTGCACTTATTAACGCACGCTCTGTCTCGGCCCACGTCTTAGAAACGACAGAAAACCTAGACTTCCTAGCTATCACGGAAACCTGGCTGCACGCGGCCTCAGGGCCTGCCCTGACCTTAGCCATCCCTGACAATTACTCCCTTATTAGATGTGATAGGGACATTAACCAAACTAAAGGGGGAGGATTAGCATTTATTTTCAAGAGCTCGCTCAATCTTAGAGTGGCCAACACACTGCAACTGCCTTCTGCTGAACTACTCTCCATTAAACTACCGATTTCTCCCAATCACACAGCCTCAGTGCTTCTCATATACTGGCCACCCGGCCCCACTTCCACATTTGCTGAGGACATCTCATCTATCCTAGCCTCCAGCATTAAGCCAAAATCGCAAATCATCATACTTGGCGACTTTAATCTGGGATACAAGGACACAAATGACACCAAAGCCAATGACATAGCCACTGTTCTGTCCGACTTTGGCCTCACCCAACATGTGAACGAACCCACTCATATCAAGGGACGTACCCTCGATTGGGTCTCAGACATGAACTGTGCCCTAAAGGTAACCTCTGTGACACCTTGAGCTTGGTCGGATCACTACAATATAATATTCTCCATTAACTCCAGCCCACCCATTGACAATCCCAACATTGCACCACCTACACCTCTACTCGAAACAAGGAGGATATCACGGTCGAGAAACTACTCCCCCTTATCCTCCCGTTACTGAACCCGACCTCCTCCACTTGCTCAGACCCTACTGCCCTCCTTGACACCTACAACTGCGCCATGCTAAAAGCCATTGACATATTGCCCATCTCAAACTACGCAAACAAAAACCTTGCAAACATCTTAATTCATGGTTCACCCCACACCTACGTGAACTACGCAAAGCAAAAAGAATAGCCGAGTCACATTGGAAAAGCTCACCTACTCTCGCCAATAGAGATAACCTTACAGCCGCCTCCATCCCCTACAAAGAAGCTATCCTAACAGCCAAAAAAGAAGTGTACAACATCAGGATCACACAAGCTCAATCCAACACCAAGGAACTCTTCAAGATCCTTAAGGAACTAGAGTCCCCAGTAGCTCCATTGGAGACATGCACCCCGGACGCTGAATGGTCATCCAATGTACAAAAAGCACTTCTAAACAAAATTGCCTTGCTCCAAGCTAAAATCAATAGCAAAAAAAGCCTCTTTTCGGATTCAGCGGGTAACCCCCAGTTCTACAATACCCCCGCTCCAAAGCATTCATTCAAACCCTTCTCCTTCTCACCCCTCTCCATCAAGGAAGTTGAAAACATCATTATGAAACTTAAGCCTTCCAACTGCCAAGGAGACGCCTGCCCCGCGCCGGTCGTAAAGGAAGCAGCTCATGACCTTGCACCTTTCATTACCGCCTTTATCAATTCTTCCTTCAAATCGGGCACAGTACCTGAAAACCTGAAGGATGCATGGGTCATCCCCTTAATCAAAAAACCCAACCTTGACCCCAGCAATCCTACCAACTACAGGCCAATCACGACGGTACTTACCTACTTAAAATTCTGGATGATGCAGCCTATCTCCAAATCCAGGATTACTTGGAGACCAACAACTTACTAGGGCTTAGACAATCTGGCTGGGACAGCCCTGATCGACTTAAAAACCCAAGTAGAGGACTTGAAAGACAAGGGCAGACTAGCTCTTTTGCTCCTTCTTCACCTCTCTGCCGCATTTGATTTGGTCGATCACCAAATCCTCTGCCATCACCTCAAGATAGGCGCCCACTTTTCTGCCGCAGCTACTTCATGGATCAGCTCCTTTCTGGCAAATAGATCTATGAGGGTCTTTTCCGCCTCTGCCGCAGCCGATCCAGCACTTGTCCCTTGCGGAGTCCCGCAGGGCTCCTGCGTATCGCCAACGTTGTACAACTCTTTGATATTCTTGACTATCTGGGTGTCTCTTACACGAATTATGCTGACGACACCCAGATACTCATCCCTATCACTGGCGACTATGTAACTGATGTCAACGCACTTAACTCAGTCTATTCAGTCATCCAGGCCTGGATGGCACACCACGGGCTCTGCCTTAACATTGAGAAAACAGAGTTACTCATCCTAGGCTCTCAGCCTAAACTCACTAAACTTGACCCTTAATATAACGCCTTCATTATTGATGGAAATGTCATTAAAGTCACCAACGTCACGAAAACACTTGGAATCTACCTAGACTCCACGCTCTCTCTCAACAGACAAACCAACTCAGTAGCCTCAGCCTCATCGTACATATGTAAGCTCATCACAGCTTGTCACCCCTTCCTCACTACTGACAATTGCCTGATACTAGCCAGAACTCCCATCATGTCTAAAATTGATTATTGTAACGCCCTCTACTTAGGGACTAGTCAAAGAAACCTTGATAAACTTCAGGTCACCCAAAACAATGCCATTAGGGCGGCCCTCAATATCCCCAGGCGCTCACACATTTCCTCCACTAGACACAACCTACACTGGCTACCGATTACATTCCGTATTTCACTCAAAACACTTGTTCTAACACACAAGGCACAAAACAATGCTGCACATGCTTACTTGTCCTCGCGCTTTACACAACATACAGAATCTAGACCACTGAGATCAGCACAGGTGCACACATTAACCATCCCTAGCTTTAAGCTTCAGACAGCTAGGGGCTTGAGTTTCCCAGTCCTGGCTGCTAAGTTGTGGAATTCCCTTTCCAATGTTCTCAGGAATGTACCAGTCACCCAATCCTTCAAAATCAGAACTAAACGTTGGCTTCATGCACAAGATGCATTGACCTCCACCTTATAATTATCACAGCGGTCACCTTCAGTCAGGACTCCCACTGTACATACTGTATATTTGACCTCGCTGCCAGTCCGTGCATTATCTATGATCTCTTTTACTATTCTTGCTGTAAATCTTGTATATATAGTGTAATGCAATATGTGTACCTATCTCTGTAACACTACTCTGTAACTACCTTTCTAAACATGCGCCCTGATGCCCTCGGGCAGGTTGCGCAATACAAATAAACAAATACAAATACAAGGTGAACCAGCCGGAACATCTACTGTGCTCTCGGGACAATCTTAAAATGGCTCAACGAGGGTACGAGCTGATTAGATTTGGCAGTACAATCTTTGACAACCAGGCTCTCCTAGCATGGAATGCTCTCCCAGTATCGATAAGATCAGCAGACACAATCTGGAACCCGGCTGAAGTGCCACTTTCGGCAGCGTTCTCCTCCCTCGGCACGGACCATCCTGTCCATTTTGTATATGTATTTACGGTTTTTGTGCGCGTTCAGGCCCAAGGGCACGGGGCGCTCTATACAAATTTAATACTAATATATGATGCATTTTAACAGAGTTTTCTATCGCTTTTGTTTGGGGTTCAAGAAGTCTATTGAATTAAGGACTGGCACCAAAGGGGGCAACTAGGTTTTAATGGCCATGTTCTCCCGCAATATAACTCAATCAAGGCCATAAGGCGTGAAAACACAGAATGACTGAAAGGCATATTCATGAAAATTGCATGCAACTGCAGAAAGATGGGGTACCTCTTACCCGAGACGCTCCATTGGAATACATCTGGATCATGTTCTCTGCTCCCTGTTTGACCTTCATCTCGATGTGGAGCTGCTTCTTTAACGCTCTGATTCGCCCTTTTATAGGGTTTGGGTTCTGTTCCCACAGACAGGGGTCTGGCGACACTGCATCATCTGTAAAAGAAAGAGAATATTGTAAAAGCCCCAGTCAAGTCCAACCTGCCACTACCCCCCCCGCACGAGAGGAAGGATAACACCAGGGTGCGCAGGACACTAGCCATCGGCAGAATTACCAGCCCACCATACCTTCCTTGAACTACTGGTAGCAGTCCACTGCCAGCTGAAGTCTACTCTTGATCCCCTAGTTTCCCTCCAGGTATCATCTGCAAGGACCCTCCTCTAGGCAAAGTGTGATATCCTGCTGTTGGCTCCTCCTACTTCCATCATTGATATAAATGCACTGCTCCACTTTCTGCCCACTGCCTTACCGCAGAGTATGGTAATCCTGCCTGCTGTCCTTTCCTGCTTCTTCTGTTAATGGTATCAATCTCACTGTTTGCTGTACCCTCTCCCCCACCCTTAAGAGGGGACCTCCCAGCATGATGTGCCCACTTCCCCACCCCTGTGATGTGACCTCCCTGCATCCTGTGCCCTCTTCCCCACGACGCTTCCTACCTGGTCTGCTCTCCTCCATGGACACCAAGCGTGCATTGAGCTCCTGCAGCTCCCAGTGCAGCTGCTGCAGCTTGCGGTTGCAGCACTTGAGCTGGGTCTCGACGTTGCCCAGGCTCTTCTTGTCGGTGGTGGCCTTGCGCAGGTTTTCAGCTCCTTCCTTTATCTTCAGCTCCTTCTGGATCTCCCGTCTGAGATGGTCTTTGGCGTCTTCGAGTCTGTGCTGGAAGAGTGGGTCCAGGAGGTCTGCCCCATTGCTCAGTTCCTGGAGGAGAGCGCTCTGGAGAGGAAGTGCGGGTTAGAGCCTTTGAAAATAATAACAGGACCGTCATGGGCTAGTCATTCCAATGTACTGATGTCCACATGTCCAAGAGCACTCACACAACCAATATACAACTCCTCCCATGAGCCGTCCTCCCACACGTGAGTTCAGCGGACATATCTTCATGCCCTAGACCTTGGAGTACTGAATTCCCCCCAAACCCCCCATACTCCCTCCCACAGGCGATGCAGTGAATACCAGATCTCTTGCCTACCAACCACTCACACTCCACACTCCACTTAGCATCCTGCACGGCACACAATGCAGACCCGCAACGTCTAGTATTGAGGACCTGCCATTTCACAGCACCAAAGACTTTCTTGTGTGAGGACAAGGATCTGTGGCCTCATCCATCAGAAACCTATCTGTCAAGGTACAATTCCTCCTACCACTTGGACCACTTCGAACAAACCCCTCCAACTTCCCCAGACAGTTGAACAAGCTCACAAAGTGCCATATTTAAGAGTCCAAGCATCGTCCACGACTGAAGAATAAGGATGTTGAATAATGAAGCGATCTCTGTTTTCAGACACTAGAGATTCCAAACCATCTGCACTGCTGGAGACACCGCCTGTCACTTGGTCGGAGGGGAGAGGGGTTTAAACCGAGACCATTGCTGCCCTGCTCCAAGCCATGAAGGCTGGTGGAATCACAAGGGCAGAACATCCCCTCTCAGAGTGGTAAACAGTGAGTCGAAATTCATACTGTGCAAAGGACCCTTCATCGTTTCCCCATTTGGTGCCCCTCAAATGCTGTAGAATAGATCAATATGGACGAGGAAAGCTCTAGACAAGTCGGGTTGGGGGGGCAGAAAGGCACTGCCAGAGATGTGCTCTAGCTCTGCTGTGGATGGCAAGGCATGGAAACCCGCAGATGGAGACACACAGGAAATACCTTTATTCTAAGGAATAGGGTGAATGGAAGATTGCACTCCTGGAGCCGCGTTCACTACATGGGAGGTGCTCATGGCAATCTAAGGACATTCTGGTTGTGTCTATGTATTCCGCTCACTAAGAGTATCTGTGGTCAACCAACCAAGGTACACCTCATAGGAAGGTTTGCAGAAATTCAAAAGTCAGTACAACATATTAAATAAACAGACAGTCCACAATGAACCATCACAAATAATACTTTATCTTATTGTTGTCCAATATGGAAGAACAATGGAGAGCCACAGGTCAAGTCCCAGAAGACTTGACAAAATGATCATGAGTGGTCTCTAGTTCATTATGGGGTAAACTAGGTTGAAGCGCAATCACAGGTCTAGTCTCTGCACAGGAATCCACGAATCTTGCCCGCAGACGTCAGGGGAGTCATTGTTACTCAAAGTCTCCTTCTTCACTGTTGTTAAATTGTGGCAACAAACCTTTCTCCCCGGTTGCCAGAATTCACAATTGCGATGTCAGGTCTGCTTTATTATTATTGTATTAAGAACGGACCTAGCTTCAAGAAGCATTTTACAGAGGTAAAAACAGAACAGATATACAACGGGGGGTGGGATACAGAGGAGTGATACAGCTGTACTGGGTGGCAGGGAAGAGGGGCGGGTAGCGTCTAACAGGTCAGGTGTCACAAGGGGCGATGTGATGGCCTAGGTGCTGGGGCAGAGAAATTCCTTGAAGAGGTGGGTCTTGAGTTCTTTTCTGAATTGTAGGAGCGTGGGGGCGAATCTGATGCCGACAGGGGGGGGAGGTGGAGGTTTCAAAGTCTTGGGGCATAGGCAGTGAAGGCTTGTTTTCTGGTCCTTCCCTTTTTGAAGTGGCAGATTTCAAGTCTGCATGTGTCCTGGCTTCTGGTGGTGCGCTGTCCGCCGGAGATGCTGCGTTTCTCTGTGAGGTAGCTGGGTGACTTGGCGATGACTGTCTTATAGAAGATGCAGCAAAACCTACAGGCCATATTGTCTCATGAATGTAGACACCAAAGTGTACGCTAAGATCATAGCGAACAGACTACTGCCCTTGATGCCCTCCCTCATACACCAGGTCCAGGCTGGCTTTATACCGGGGAGATCTACGTCCCTGAATCTTTGGCAGCTGTTTAATGTTATGGCCGGAATATCGCCAGCGGCTCATCGGTGGTGGTAGCCTTGGATACGCAAAAAGCGTTTGACATGGTATCCTGCTCATTCCTCTTTGTCATGCTGCATAAATGTAATATGGGAGAGCACATAATCCTGCATATTAAACTTCTGTACAGACCACTGACCTCCAATGTCCGCGTCAATGTGGTACAGTCTAAGCCATTCCAACTCAGCAGGGGGACACGTCACGACTGCCTGCTGTTGCCCATACTATTTGCTCTGGCAATCGAGCCCATGGAGAGTTTGATATAGCACCTCCATAGGAAGCGGGCTATTCGGATAGCGGGACAGCCAGAGATCATCTTGCTTTAACGAAGAGGACATGTTGTTTCATGTCTGCGGCCCCCCAAACTAACCTGAACCCCATCATGGAGGACATTACTTACATTGGCCACTAGTGCGGGTTCACAGTGAACTATGCTAAATCCAAAGTATTCCCCTTGACTGACGGCACAACCCAAACTCAGGGAAAGTTACCTCTACAATGGGCCCCAGTCAGGTTTAAATGTGTGATTGTCCTGGTCTCCAGGGACAGAATCACACTTATGGCTGGTTCAATATGCTCACACAAAAATGGGGCAGTGGTTGTGGCTGCCGATGTCACTGACGGGCCGGTTGGCTCCGATTAAGATGGTTCTGGTGCCCAAGTTCCTATATATTTTTGTTAATGTGCCACTGTGGCGGGGGAAGCGGTTCTCTCAAGAATTACAGGTTGCTATGTCTAGATTTCTGTGGCACTCTGGGGCCGTTAGGTAAAAACAAGAGGCCTGGCGAACCCCTACATAGGGGGTTTACTAACCTTCACATCTGTGAAGATCTGCTCTCCAACCTTGACTCTAACATTCCCTCTGTCCTCGATCTCTCTTCTGCCTTCGACACGGTGAACCATACCATCCTGCTCCACTGTCTCTGTGAAAAGCTGGGTATCACTGATCAGGCTCTGGCCTGGCTGACCTCTTTCCTCTCAGATCCACCATCCCAGGTCCAACTCGGTCCTTCCCATCATCTATCTCCCTCTCTACCTGTGGTGTTCCCCAAGGGTCTAAACTCTAGCCCTGGCTTTTCAACCAATACCTGGCAACTCTCGCCCACTTCATTGCCATTTTCTGTTCAAACTCCCAATGCTACGCGGATGACAACTTATTTTCAGGCTGCCCTTGGCCACCTGCTCTCCTTCTCTCATCTCGGATTGCCTAACTGCCATTCAAGATTGGTGTGCCACCAATGATCTTTGTTTGAATGCCAACAAGACTGGAGATCCTCCTCATTGGTACACCTTCACCATCCTTTCCCTCACTCTCTGGCCGGCCTCCCTTGGCCCTCCTCGTACCGCCACCTGCGAGGCTAAGAACCTCGGGGTCATCTTCGACTCCACACTTTGCTTCTTCGCACAGATCTCTGACGTCGCTAAAAAGTCTAACTTCCTACTGCACCTCCTCAGAGGTACTCTGCCTTTGCTCTCCTTCTCTCAGAACTTACTGTCTCCCAAGCTCTGGTACTCTCCGGGTTGAACTATTGTAACAGCCTCTTACTAAATCTTCCTGCTTCTACTTTCCGCCCTCTGCAACTAATCCAGAACAGGACTGCAAGATGTGTCCTTGGCCTCAAGCCCTGGGATCGTATCTCTCCAGCTCTGAAATCTCTTCACTGGCTCCAAGTGGATGCAAGGATTAAATTCCAAACCCTCTGCATTGTCCACAAGGCTTTCTGGGGCCTGGGTCCAAAATACCTTCAGCTATCCCTCCGCAAATACCTCCCCTCTCGATCTCTTCGCTCCTCTAACTCCCTCAGGGTATGTCGTTTTTCAAAGAAAAGAGCTGGGGCAGATCTCCGTCTTCGGCTGGGGCCTCACTTTGGAACATCTCCTTGCAAACCTGAAACTTGAGGAGAACTATCTCCGGTTCCAGAAACACCTCAAGACCTTCCTCTTTGCCTCTGCCCCTTGGCCACCCTCTCCCCTGCTAATATGTTCGCTCACGGCATTGTGCACCTGGCCACCCTCTGTCCTCAGGGCCCAGGTACCCGCTCACCCTGCCACCCTCCCGCACTGACTCCGGGCCACCCCTTTCACTGGGGTCTGTATCTCTACCCATACAGCCCCCCCTTTTTCTTCCTGCACATATCAGACATACCCTGTCTGCTGCCTTAAACCCAGCACTTGGCACTTGCTCGCTGCACTACCACTGTTTGTTGCCTTTATTATTCATTTATTTATTATTTATCTGTTTCGCCTTTGCTCAGCACATTCCACTTCTCTCCCCTTCCATGCACTTTTCCCCTACCCCTCTCCCATGCACTTGCGAGTTGTCACTGGGCCTAGTAAGATCGTTGTTTTGTTCTCCCCTGTTCCCCTCCCTTGCCTTGTCGCGCTCTGAAACATGTGTATGAGTGCGATATAAATAAAATATCAATATCAATACTGGTTGGCAGTCCAAGGGCAATACGCAACGTCTTGGAACAGGATTGATGAGCTTCCGCCACAAAACTCTGCAGCAGGGAATGCCGTATTGAGGTTGCGGATAGGATTACGGCCCATTTGATCCTGTGCGGACAACACTATTAGGGTGGAGAGCTATTTTTGCCCGCATTGGTGCGGACAATCAGTATTATGGTTCGCTACCGCTCTGGAATTTCCCTGCTTTAACCTCAACATGGGACATATCGATGAGGTTGCATTTGCATAGATTGGGATACCACACAGTAGGGAATCGGTTCCCGGAAGGGAGGTTTTTGACACCACACACCTGGCGGGACAGCCATAAAGGAGCGCCTGCGGAGCTACTTCAGCTCTACAGACTGCTGGCTGCTGTACAGAATTGATGGGCATGTTACCCGATAGAGCCCCCCCCCCGGAGAATAAACTGCTTGTCCTTATTTTCCACCCTTCTAGAGGTGACGCCAGTGGGTGAAAAGGGATCCTGTGGGAAGTGGGCAGCAGAACCGAAGGATAATAGGGGACCCAAGTGGGTGAAGATGGATCTTGGGGCAAGTGGGTGGCGGAATGGGAGTTGGATATAGAAGGTTATGTGTGTGTTTACTAAAACAGCGTCAATGAAGACGAGGATGAAAGTGATCCAATATAAAACAAGGTCAATGACGAGGAGGATGAAACTGGTCCAATATAAAACAGCGTCAATGAAGAGGATAAAACTGATCCAATATAAAACAGCGTCAATGAAGAGGAGGATGAAACTGATCCAATATAAAACAGCGTCAATGAAGACGAGGATGAAACTGATGCAATATAAAACAGCGTCAATGAAGACGAGGATGAAACTGATCCAATATAAAACAGCGTCAATGAAGACGAGGATGAAACTGATACAATATAAAACAGCGTCAATGAAGAGGAGGATGAAACTGATCCAATATATGCTGAAACGGGGACTACATATTCTGCTGCCCGAGGTGCAGGGGTGCAGATGCTGGATATGGACATGTCCTCTGGGCTGACCCCCAGCCTAAGCAGTTCTGGGAACAAGTCCTTGCTCTACTAACCACCACAATTGAAAGGCTGCTGGAGAAGACACCCATGAGTGCGCCATTTGGTATGTGAGGGTGGGAACACACCCACGGAGAGATACTGGAGGTCTTTCTTGAATATTGCATGCATGGTTGCCAAGAGGTGCATTTCCTGAAAATAGAAATATAGACGCCGCTAAGTGAGCAGGACCTGGCTGAGAGAACTGACAATGCAGCCGATCTCATCCCACCCAAAAGACATATGGGGAGCTTTCCGGACATACCTTGCCAGAGACCAGTGGGGCGCATTCTTGATTAAAGGGATGATGCCTGGAGCCTGTGTGTTATTCCTAGGCCCAGTGATCAGGAGTGTAACGCTTCTGCTGGGACACAACTTCAGAAGAACACGTATGATTTGTGCTTGCCAGGATGGCATCTGGCTCCCTGACCTAAATCGGTATTCTGAGAACCTGAGAACACCAAGCCATGCACAGTGTCAGATTCTAGCACAGAGGCAACCACATAAGAAGGGCTTTGGATGAACGCCTATGGGAACTACAGGTTTACCTACAACAGACCAAGGCAGTCTAGAAACTTCTGTAGAATCAACGGTGCCCAGTCAGGATAAGTGAAGCCGCCTGGTTACTCCTACCAGTGCCATGCCAATGCTAGTCTCTGCAAGTTCCCCAGAGTACGTCATCCTCTGCGGGGATATAGGACAGGTAACTCCCTGAGCCAGTGGATAATGGACCCAGGGCAATATGGGGGGGTCCTCACATGGTCCCCGGAGCTTTGGCAGGGCCTATGGCGCAGTGCAGAACCACACTGCTCATTGGTTAGCGTACGTGAGTGAGACACAGTGTTCTCTGTGGGATAGAGGTGGCGAGTGACTTTGTGGCTGGCTAGTAGCTTGCACCTCTCCAGCATACAGCATATAGGAATATCCCACACTGCACCACGAGCGCCCCATCCTTCCGCAAGGGCACAACTAGGATAGGGGAAGTTTCTTGTGTCGATATTGACTTGCAAACCCTTGTGTGCACCCCAAGTGTCCAATTACTGGCATGTGACTTGGGAACGTCCTTGTGTCAATCTCCTCCCATCAAGTGTCAGTCGTGTGTGAATAGAAAGCGTGTTAAGATGCAGCTCCCTTGCAAATAGAAAGCACGTTAAGATGCAGTTGCCTTGTGAGTAGAAAGCGTGTTAAGATGCAGCTCCCTAGGGAGTAGAAAGCGTGTTAAAATGCAGCTCCCTTGTGAACATAAAGCGCGTCAAGATGCAGTTCCCTTGCGAATAGAAAGCATGTTAAGATCTAGCTCCCTTGTGAGTAGAAAGCGTGTTACGATGCAGTTCCCTCGTGAGTAAAAAGCTTGTTTAGATGCAGCTCCCTTGTGAGTAGAAAGCTTGTTAAGATGCCGTTCCCCTGTGAGTAGAGCGCTTAAGATGCAGTTCCCCTGTGAGTAGAAAGCTTTTTAAGATGCAGTTCCCCTGTGAGTAGACCGCTTAAGATGCGGTTCCCTTGTGAGTAGAAAGCTTGCTAAGATGCAGCTCCCTTATGAGTAGAAAGCTTGATAAAATGCAGCTCCCTTGTGAGTAGAAAGCTTGATAAAATGCAGCTCCCTTGTGAGTAGAAAGCGTGTTAAGATGCAGCTCCCTTGTAAGTAGAAACCGTGTTAAGATGCAGCTCCCTAGTGAGTAGAAAGCTTGTTAAAATGCAGCTCCTTTGTGAGTAGAAAGGACGTTAAAATGCAGTTCCATTGTGAGCAGAGAGCTGAAGATGCAGCTCCCTTGTGAGTAGAAAGCTTAAGATGCAGCTCCCTTCTGAGTAGAAAGCTTGTTAAGATGCAGCTCCCTTGTGAGTTGAAAGCTTGTTAAGATGCAGTTCCCTTGTGAGTAGAAAGCGTGTAAAGATGCAGCTCCCTTGGGAGTAGAAAGCGCCTAATGTGAGTAGAAAGCGCGTTAAGATGCAGTTCCCTTGCGAATAGAAAGCGCGTTAAGATGCAGCTCCCTTGTGAGTAGAAAGCGTGTTAAGATGCAGCTCCCTAGGGAGTAGAAAGCGCGTCAAGATGCAGTTCCCTTGCGAATAGAAAGCGCGTTAAGATGCAGCTCCCTTGTGAGTAGAAAGCGTGTTAAGATGCAGCTCCCTAGTGAGTAGAAACCATGTTAAGATGCAGCTCCCTAGTGAGTAGAAACGTGTTAAGATGCAGTTACCGTGTGAGTAGAAAGCTTGTTAAGATGCAGTTCCCTGAGTAGAAGGCGCTTTAAGATGCAGCTCCCTTCTGAGTAGAAAGCGCATCTTGCGAGTAGAAAGCGCGTTGAAATGCAGCTCCCTTGCGAGTAGAACGCGTCTTAAGATGCAGATCCCTTAAGAGTAGAAGGGGCGTTAAGATGCAGTTCCCTTGTGAGTAGAAAGCCCCTTAAGATGCAGATCCCTTCTGAGTAGAAAGCTTGTTAAGATGCAGTTCCCTTGTGTGTAGAAGGTGCGTTAAGATGCAGCTCCCTTCTGAATAGAAAGTGCATCTTGTAAGTAGAAAGTGTGTTAAAATGCAGCTCCCTTGCGAGTAGAACGCGTCTTAAGATGCAGATCCCTTGAGAGTAGAAAGCGCATTAAGATGCAGTTCCCTTGTGAGTAGAAAGCGCGTTAAAATGCAGTTCCCTTGCGAGTAGAAAGCTTGTTAAGATGCATCTCCCTTACGAGTAGAAAGCGCGTTAAGATGCAGCTCCCTTGTGCGTAGAAAGCGCGTTAAGATGCAGTTCTCTTGCGAGTAGAAAGCGTGTTAAAATGCATCTCCCTTGTGAGTAGAAAGCGCATTAAGATGCAGTTCCCTTGTGAGTAGAAAGCGCGTTAAAATGCAGTTCCCTCGTGAGTAGAAAGCGTATTAAGATGCAGTTCCCTTGTGAGTAGAAAGCGCGTTAAGATGCAGTTTCCTTGTGAGTAGAAAGCGTATCAAGATGCAGTTCCCTTGTGAGTATGAAGCGTGTTAAGATGCAGTTCCCTTGTGAGTAGAAAGCTTGTTAAGATGCAGCTCTCTTGGGAGTAGAAAGCGCATTAAAATGCAGCTCCCTTGTGAGTAGAAAGCATGTTAAGATGCAGATACCTTGGGAGAAGAAAGTGGGTTAAGATGCAGTTCCCCTGTGAGTAGAAAGCGCCTTAAGATGCAGTTCCCTTGTGAGTAGAAAGCTTGTTAAGATGCAGCTCCCTTGTGAGTAGAAAGCATGTTAAGATGCAGTTACCTTGTGAGTAGAAAGCGCGTTAAGATGCAGCTCCCTTGTGAGTAGAAAGCGCGCTTAGATGCAGTTCCCTTCTGAGTAGAAAGCGCATCTTGTGAGTAGAAAGGGCGTTGAAATGCAGCTGCCTTGCGAGTTGTTGAGATGCAGATCCCTTTTGAGTAGAAAGCGCGTTAAGATGCAGTTCCCTTGTGAGTAGAAAGCGCGTTAAGATGCAGTTCTCTTGCGAGTAGAAAGCGTGTTAAGATGCATCTCCCTTGTGAGTAGAAAGCCCGCTTAGATGCAGTTCCCTTGTGAGTAGAAAGCGCGTTAAAATGCAGTTCCCTTGTGAGTAGAAAGCGTATTAAGATGCAGTTCCCTTGTGAGTATGAAGCGTGTAAAGATGCAGTTCCCTTGTGAGTAGAAAGAGTATTAAGATACAGTTCCCTTGAGTATGAAGCGTGTTAAGATGCAGTTCCCTTGTGAGTAGAAAGCGCATTAAAATGCAGCTCCCTTGGGAGTAGAAAGCGCCTTAAGATGCAGCTCACTTCTGAGTAGAAAGCACATCTTGTAAGTAGAAAGCGCGTTAAAATGCAGCTCCCTTGTGAGTAGAAAGCGTTTTAAGATGCAGTTCCCTTGTGAGTAGAAAGCGTGTTAAGATGCAGTTCCCTTGTGAGTAGAAAGCTTGTTAAGATGCAGTTCCCTTGTGAGTAGAAAGCTTGTTAAGATGCAGCTTACCTGGGAGTAGAAAGCACGTCTTGTGAGTAGAAAGCGTGTAAAGATGCAGCTCGCTTGTGAGTAGAAAGCGTGTTAAGATGCAGCTCCCTAGTGAGTAGAAAGCTTGTAACGATGCAGCTCCATTGTGAGTAGAAAGCGCATTAAAATGCAGCTCCCTAGTGAGTAGAAAGCGTGTTAAGATGCAGTTCCCTTGTGAGTATAAAGCGTGTTAAGATGCAGTTCCCTTGCGAGTATAAAGCGTGTTAAGATGCATTTCCCTTGTGAGTAGAAAGCTTAAGATGCAGCTCCCTTGTGAGTAGAAAGCCTGTTCTGATGCAGCTCCCTTGTGAGTAGAAAGCGTGTCTTGTGAGTAGAAAGCATGTTAAGATGCATCTCCCTTGTGAGTAGAAAGCGTGTTAAGATGCAGCTCCCTAGTGAGTAGAAAGCGTGTAACGATGCAGCACCCTAGTGAGTAGAAACCGTGTTAAGATGCAGTTCCCTTGTGAGTAGAAAGCTTGTTAAGATGTGTTTCCCTTGTGAGTAGAAAGAGCTTTAAGATGCAGTTCCCTTGCGAGTAGAAAGTGTGGTAAGATGCAGCTCCCTTCTGAGTAGAAAGCACATCTTGTGAGTAGAAAGCGCTTTAAAATGCAGCTCCCTTTTGAGTAAAAAGCACGTCTTGTGAGTAGAAAGCGTGTTATGATGCAGCTCCCTTGTGAGTAGAAAGCGTGTCTTGTGAGCAGAAAGCGCGTTAAGATGCAGTTCCCTTGTGAGTAGAAAGCTTGTTAAGATGCATTTCCCTGGTCAGTAGAAAGAGCGTTAAGATGCAGCACCCTTGTGAGTAGAAAGCGTGTTAAGATGCAGTTCCCTTGTGAGTAGAAAGCCTGTTAAGATGCAGTTCCCTTGTGAGTAGAAAGCTTGTTAAGATGCAGTTCCCTTGTGAGTAGAAAGCTTGTTAAGATGCAGTTCCCTTGCGAGTAGAAAGCGCGTTAAGATGCAGTTCCCTTGTGAGTAGAAAGCGTATTAAGATGCAGTTCCCTTGTGAGTAGAAAGCGTTTTAAGATGCAGTTCCCTTGTGAGTAGAAAGCGTGTTAAGATGCAGTTCCCTTGTGAGTAGAAAGCTTGTTAAGATGCAGCTCCATTGCGAGTAGAAAGCGTGTTAAGATGCAGCTCCCTAGTGAGTAGAAAGCATGTTAAGATGCAGTTCCCTTGTGAGTAGAAAGCTTGTTAAGATGCAGCTTCCTTGGGAGTAGATAGCGCGTCTTGTGAGTAGAAAGCGTGTAAAGATGCAGCTCGCTTGTGAGTAGAAAGCGTGTTAAGATGCAGCTCCCTAGTGAGTAGAAAGCTTGTAACGATGCAGCTCCATTGTGAGTAGAAAGCGCATTAAAATGCAGCTCCCTAGTGAGTAGAAAGCGCGTTAAGATGCAGTTCCCTTGTGAGTATAAAGCGTGTTAAGATGCATTTCCCTTGTGAGTAGAAAGCTTAAGATGCAGCTCCCTTGTGAGTAGAAAGCATGTTAAGATGCAGTTCCCTTGTGAGTAGAAAGCGCGTCTTGTGAGTAGAAAGCCTGTTATGATGCAGCTCCCTTGTGAGTAGAAAGCGTGTCTTGTGAGTAGAAAGCATGTTAAGATGCATCTCCCTTGTGAGTAGAAAGCGTGTTAAGATGCAGCTCCCTAGTGAGTAGAAAGCGTGTTAAGATGCAGCTCCCTAGTGAGTAGAAACCGTGTTAAGATGCGTTTCCCTTGTGAGTAGAAAGAGCGTTAAGATGCAGTTCCCTTGCGAGTAGAAAGTGTGGTAAGATGCAGCTCCCTTCTGAGTAGAAAGCACATCTTGTGAGTAGAAAGCGCTTTAAAATGCAGCTCCCTTTTGAGTAAAAAGCACGTCTTGTGAGTAGAAAGCGTGTTATGATGCAGCTCCCTTGTGAGTAGAAAGCGTGTCTTGTGAGTAGAAAGCGCGTTAAGATGCAGTTCCCTTGTGAGTAGAAAGCGCGTTAAGATGCAGTTCCCTTGTGAGTAGAAAGCTTGTTAAGATGCATTTCCCTTGTCAGTAGAAAGAGCGTTAAGATGCAGCACCCTTGTGAGTAGAAAGCGTGTTAAGATGCAGTTCCCTTGTGAGTAGAAAGCCTGTTAAGATGCAGTTCCCTTGTGAGTAGAAAGCTTGTTAAGATGCAGTTCCCTTGTGAGTAGAAAGCTTGTTAAGATGCAGTTCCCTTGCGAGTAGAAAGCGCGTTAAGATGCAGTTCCCTTGTGAGTAGAAAGCGTATTAAGATGCAGTTCCCTTGTGAGCATGAAGCGTGTTAAGATGCAGTTCCCTTGTGAGTAGAAAGCGTGTAAAGATGCAGCTCCCTAGTGAGTAGAAAGCGTGTAACGATGCAGCGTCCTAGTGAGTAGAAAGCGTGTTAAGATGTAGTTCCCTTGTGAGTAGAAAGCGCATTAAAATGCAGCTCCATTGTGAGCAGAAAGCATGTTAAGATGCAGCTTCCTTGTGAGTAGAAAGCGTGTTAAGATGCAGTTCCCTTATGAGTTGAAAGCTTGTTAAGATGCATTTCCCTTGTGAGTAGAAAGCACATCTTGTGAGTAGAAAGCACGTTAAGATGCAGCTCCCTTGTGAGTAGAAAGCACGTTAAGATGCAGTTCCCTTGTGAGTATAAAGCGTGTTAAGATGCATTTCCCTTGTGAGTAGAAAGCTTAAGATGCAGCTCCCTTGTGAGTAGAAAGCATGTTAAGATGCAGTTCCCTTGTGAGTAGAAAGCGCGTCTTGTGAGTAGAAAGCCTGTTATGATGCAGCTCCCTTGTGAGTAGAAAGCGTGTCTTGTGAGTAGAAAGCATGTTAAGATGCATCTCCCTTGTGAGTAGAAAGCGTGTTAAGATGCAGCTCCCTAGTGAGTAGAAAGCGTGTAACGATGCAGCACCCTAGTGAGTAGAAACCGTGTTAAGATGCAGTTCCCTTGTGAGTAGACAGCTTGTTAAGATGCGTTTCCCTTGTGAGTAGAAAGAGCGTTAAGATGCAGTTCCCTTGCGAGTAGAAAGTGTGGTAAGATGCAGCTCCCTTCTGAGTAGAAAGCACATCTTGTGAGTAGAAAGCGCTTTAAAATGCAGCTCCCTTTTGAGTAAAAAGCACGTCTTGTGAGTAGAAAGCGTGTTATGATGCAGCTCCCTTGTGAGTAGAAAGCGTGTCTTGTGAGTAGAAAGCGCGTTAAGATGCAGTTCCCTTGTGAGTAGAAAGCTTGTTAAGATGCATTTCCCTTGTCAGTAGAAAGAGCGTTAAGATGCAGCACCCTTGTGAGTAGAAAGCGTGTTAAGATGCAGTTCCCTTGTGAGTAGAAAGCCTGTTAAGATGCAGTTCCCTTGTGAGTAGAAAGCTTATTAAGATGCAGTTCCCTTGTGAGTAGAAAGCTTGTTAAGATGCAGTTCCCTTGCGAGTAGAAAGCGCGTTAAGATGCAGTTCCCTTGTGAGTAGAAAGCGTATTAAGATGCAGTTCCCTTGTGAGCATGAAGCGTGTTAAGATGCAGTTCCCTTGTGAGTAGAAAGCGTGTAAAGATGCAGCTCCCTAGTGAGTAGAAAGCGTGTAACGATGCAGCGTCCTAGTGAGTAGAAAGCGTGTTAAGATGTAGTTCCCTTGTGAGTAGAAAGCGCATTAAAATGCAGCTCCATTGTGAGCAGAAAGCATGTTAAGATGCAGCTTCCTTGTGAGTAGAAAGCGTGTTAAGATGCAGTTCCCTTATGAGTTGAAAGCTTGTTAAGATGCATTTCCCTTGTGAGTAGAAAGCACATCTTGTGAGTAGAAAGCACGTTAAGATGCAGCTCCCTTGTGAGTAGAAAGCATGTTAAGATGCAGTTCCCTTGTGAGTAGAAAGCGCGTTAAGATGCAGTTCCCTTGTGAGTAGAAAGCGCGTTAAGATGCAGTTCCCTTGTGAGTAGAAAGGGTGTTAAGATGCAGCTCCCTTGTGAGTAGAAAGCATGTTAAGATGCAGCTCCCTTGTGAGTAGAAAGCGTGTCTTGTGAGCAGAAAGCATGTTAAGATGCAGCTCCCTTGTGAGTAGAAAGCGTGTTAAGATGCAGTTCCCTTGTGAGTAGAAAGCGCGTTAAGATGCAGTTCCCTTGTGAGTAGAAAGCATGTTAAGATGCAGTTCCCTTGCGACAAAAGCATGTTAAGATGCAGCTCCCTTGTGAGTAGAAAGTGTGTTAAGATGCAGCTCCCTTGCGAGTAGAAGCATGTTAAGATGCAGTTCCCTTGTGAGTAGAAAGCGCGTTAAGATGCAGTTCCCTTGTGAATAGAAATCGTGTAAAGATGCAGCTCCCTTGTGAGTAGAAAGCGTGTTAAGATGCAGTTCCCTTGTCAGTAGAAGGCGCGTTAAGATGCAGCTCCCTTGCGAGTAGAAAGCTTAAGATGCAGCTCGCTTGCGAGTAGAAAGCTTGTTAAGATGCAGTTCCCTTGTGAGTAGAAAGCGTGTAAAGATGCATCTCCCTTGTGAGTAGAAAGCGTGTTAAGATGCAGTTCCCTTGTGAGTAGAAAGCAGGTTAAGATGCAACTCCCTAGTGAGTAGAAAGCGTGTTAAGAGGTAGTTCCCTTGTGAGTAGAAAGCTTGTTAAGATGCAGCTCCCTTGGGAGTGGAAAGCGCGTCTTGTGAGAAGAAAGCGTGCTAAAATGCAGTTCCCATGTTAGTAGAAAGCGCGTCTTGTGAGTAGAAAGCACGTTAAAATGGAGCTCCCTTGTGAGTAGAAAGCTTAAGATGCAATTCCCTTGCGAGTAGAAAGCGCGTTAAGATGCATTTCCCTTGTGAGTAGAAAGCGTATTAAGAGGCAGTTCCCTTGTGAGCATGAAGCGTGTTAAAATGCAGCTCCCTTGTGAGCATGAAGCGTGTTAAGATGCAGTTCCCTTGTGAGTAGAAAGCACGTTAAGATGTAGTTCCCTTGTGAGTAGAAAGCGTGTAAAGATGCAGCTCCCTTGTGAGTAGAAAGCGTGTTAAGATGCAGCTCCCTTGTGAGTAGAAAGCTTGTGAAGATGCAGCTCCATTGTGAGTAGAAAGCGAGTTAAGATGCAGTTCCCTTGTGAGTAGAAAGCGTGTTAAGATGCAGTTCCCTTGTGAGTAGAAAGCGTATTAAGATGCAGTTCCCTTGTGAGTATGAAGCGTGTTAAGATGCAGTTCCCTTGTGAGTAGAAAGCGTGTTAAGATGCAGTTCCCTTGTGAGTAGAAAGTGTATTAAGATGCAGTTCCCTTGTGAGTATGAAGCGTGTTAAGATGCAGCTCCCTTGTGAGTAGAAAGCGTGTTAAGATGCAGTTCCCTTGTGAGTAGAAAGCGTGTTAAGATGCAGTTCCCTTGTGAGTAGAAAGCTTGTTAAGATGCAGCTCCATTGCGAGTAGAAAGCGTGTTAAGATGCAGCTCCCTAGTGAGTAGAAAGCGTGTTAAGATGCAGTTCCCTTGTGAGTAGAAAGCTTGTTAAGATGCAGCTCCCTTGTGAGTAGAAAGCATGTTAAGATGCAGTTCCCTTGTGAGTATGAAGCGTGTTAAGATGCATTTCCCTTGTGAGTAGAAAGCGTGTTAAGATGCAGTTCCCTTGTGAGTAGAAAGCATGTTAAGATGCAGTTCCCTTGTGAGTAGAAAGCGCGTCTTGTGAGTAGAAAGCCTGTTATGATGCAGCTCCCTTGTGAGTAGAAAGCCCCTTAAGATGCAGATCCCTTGTGAGTAGAAAGCATGTTAAGATGCAGTTCCCTTGTGAGTATGAAGCGTGTTAAGATGCATTTCCCTTGTGAGTAGAAAGCGTGTTAAGATGCAGTTCCCTTGTGAGTAGAAAGCATGTTAAGATGCAGTTCCCTTGTGAGTAGAAAGCGCGTCTTGTGAGTAGAAAGCCTGTTATGATGCAGCTCCCTTGTGAGTAGAAAGCCCCTTAAGATGCAGCTCCCTTCTGAGTAGAAAGCGTGTTAAAATGCAGCTCCCTTGCGAGTAGAACGCGTCTTAAGATGCAGATCCCTTGAGAGTAGAAAGCGCATTAAGATGCAGTTCCCTTGTGAGTAGAAAGCGCGTTAAAATGCAGTTCCCTTGCGAGTAGAAAGCTTGTTAAAATGCATCTCCCTTGTGAGTAGAAAGCGCATTAAGATGCAGTTCCCTTGTGAGTAGAAAGCGCGTTAAAATGCAGTTCCCTCGTGAGTAGAAAGCGTATTAAGATGCAGTTCCCTTGTGAGTAGAAAGCGCGTTAAGATGCAGTTTCCTTGTGAGTAGAAAGCGTATCAAGATGCAGTTCCCTTGTGAGTATGAAGCGTGTTAAGATGCAGTTCCCTTGTGAGTAGAAAGCATGTTAAGATGCAGATCCCTTGGGAGAAGAAAGTGGGTTAAGATGCAGTTCCCCTGTGAGTAGAAAGCGCCTTAAGATGCAGTTCCCATGTGAGTAGAAAGCATGTTAAGATGCAGTTACCTTGTGAGTAGAAAGCGCGTTAAGATGCAGCTCCCTTGAGTAGAAAGTGTGTTAAGATGCAGTTCCCTTGTGAGTAGAAGGCGCTTTAAGATGCAGCTCCCTTCTGAGTAGAAAGCGCATCTTGTAAGTAGAAAGGGCGTTGAAATGCAGCTGCCTTGCGAGTTGTTGAGATGCATCTCCCTTGTGAGTAAAAAGCGCGCTTAGATGCAGTTCCCTTGTGAGTAGAAAGCGCGTTAAAATGCAGTTCCCTTGTGAGTAGAAAGCGTATTAAGATGCAGTTCCCTTGTGAGTATGAAGCGTGTAAAGATGCAGTTCCCTTGTGAGTAGAAAGAGCATTAAGATGCAGTTCCCTTGAGTATGAAGCGTGTTAAGATGCAGTTCCCTTGTGAGTAGAAAGCGCATTAAAATGCAGCTCCCTTGGGAGTAGAAAGCGCCTTAAGATGCAGCTCCCTTCTGAGTAGAAAGCACATCTTGTAAGTAGAAAGCGCATTAAAATGCAGCTCCCTTGTGAGTAGAAAGCGTTTTAAGATGCAGTTCCCTTGTGAGTAGAAAGCGTGTTAAGATGCAGTTCCCTTGTGAGTAGAAAGCTTGTTAAGATGCAGCTCCATTGCGAGTAGAAAGCGTGTTAAGATGCAGCTCCCTAGTGAGTAGAAAGTGTGTTAAGATGCAGTTCCCTTGTGAGTAGAAAGCTTGTTAAGATGCAGCTTCCCTGGGAGTAGAAAGCACGTCTTGTGAGTAGAAAGCGTGTAAAGATGCAGCTCGCTTGTGAGTAGAAAGCGTGTTAAGATGCAGCTCCCTAGTGAGTAGAAAGCTTGTAACGATGCAGCTCCATTGTGAGTAGAAAGCGCATTAAAATGCAGCTCCCTAGTGAGTAGAAAGCGTGTTAAGATGCAGTTCCCTTGTGAGTATAAAGCGTGTTAAGATGCAGTTCCCTTGTGAGTATAAAGCGTGTTAAGATGCATTTCCCTTGTGAGTAGAAAGCTTAAGATGCAGCTCCCTTGTGAGTAGAAAGCCTGTTATGATGCAGCTCCCTTGTGAGTAGAAAGCGTGTCTTGTGAGTAGAAAGCATGTTAAGATGCATCTCCCTTGTGAGTAGAAAGCGTGTTAAGATGCAGCTCCCTAGTGAGTAGAAAGCGTGTAACGATGCAGCACCCTAGTGAGTAGAAACCGTGTTAAGATGCAGTTCCCTTGTGAGTAGAAAGCTTGTTAAGATGCGTTTCCCTTGTGAGTAGAAAGAGCGTTAAGATGCAGTTCCCTTGCGAGTAGAAAGTGTGGTAAGATGCAGCTCCCTTCTGAGTAGAAAGCACATCTTGTGAGTAGAAAGCGCTTTAAAATGCAGCTCCCTTTTGAGTAAAAAGCACGTCTTGTGAGTAGAAAGCATGTTAAGATGCATCTCCCTTGTGAGTAGAAAGCGTGTTATGATGCAGCTCCCTTGTGAGTAGAAAGCGTGTCTTGTGAGTAGAAAGCATGTTAAGATGCATCTCCCTTGTGAGTAGAAAGCGTGTTATGATGCAGCTCCCTTGTGAGTAGAAAGCGTGTCTTGTGAGCAGAAAGCGCGTTAAGATGCAGTTCCCTTGTGAGTAGAAAGCTTGTTAAGATGCATTTCCCTTGTCAGTAGAAAGAGCGTTAAGATGCAGCACCCTTCTGAGTAGAAAGCGTGTTAAGATGCAGTTCCCTTGTGAGTAGAAAGCCTGTTAAGATGCAGTTCCCTTGCGAGTAGAAAGCGCGTTAAGATGCAGTTCCCTTGTGAGTAGAAAGCGTATTAAGATGCAGTTCCCTTGTGAGTAGAAAGCGTTTTAAGATGCAGTTCCCTTGCGAGTAGAAAGCGTGTTAAGATGCAGTTCCCTTGTGAGTAGAAAGCGTGTTAAGATGCAGTTCCCTTGTGAGTAGAAAGCTTGTTAAGATGCAGCTCCATTGCGAGTAGAAAGCTTGTTAAGATGCAGCTCCCTAGTGAGTAGAAAGCGTGTTAAGATGCAGTTCCCTTGTGAGTAGAAAGCTTGTTAAGATGCAGCTTCCTTGGGAGTAGATAGCGCGTCTTGTGAGTAGAAAGCGTGTAAAGATGCAGCTCGCTTGTGAGTAGAAAGCGTGTTAAGATGCAGCTCCCTAGTGAGTAGAAAGCTTGTAACGATGCAGCTCCATTGTGAGTAGAAAGCGCATTAAAATGCAGCTCCCTAGTGAGTAGAAAGCGTGTTAAGATGCAGTTCCCTTGTGAGTATAAAGCGTGTTAAGATGCATTTCCCTTGTGAGTAGAAAGCTTAAGATGCAGCTCCCTTGTGAGTAGAAAGCATGTTAAGATGCAGTTCCCTTGTGAGTAGAAAGCTTAAGATGCAGCTCCATTGTGAGTAGAAAGCATGTTAAGATGCAGTTCCCTTGTGAGTAGAAAGCGCGTCTTGTGAGTAGAAAGCCTGTTATGATGCAGCTCCCTTGTGAGTAGAAAGCGTGTCTTGTGAGTAGAAAGCATGTTAAGATGCATCTCCCTTGTGAGTAGAAAGCGTGTTAAGATGCAGCTCCCTAGTGAGTAGAAAGCGTGTAACGATGCAGCACCCTAGTGAGTAGAAACCGTGTTAAGATGCAGTTCCCTTGTGAGTAGACAGCTTGTTAAGATGCGTTTCCCTTGTGAGTAGAAAGCACATCTTGTGAGTAGAAAGCGCTTTAAAATGCAGCTCCCTTTTGAGTAAAAAGCGCGTCTTGTGAGTAGAAAGCGTGTTATGATGCAGCTCCCTTGTGAGTAGAAAGCGTGTCTTGTGAGTAGAAAGCGCGTTAAGATGCAGTTCCCTTGTGAGTAGAAAGCTTGTTAAGATGCATTTCCCTTGTCAGTAGAAAGAGCGTTAAGATGCAGCACCCTTGTGAGTAGAAAGCGTGTTAAGATGCAGTTCCCTTGTGAGTAGAAAGCTTGTTAAGATGCAGTTCCCTTGTGAGTAGAAAGCTTAAGATGCAGTTCCCTTGCGAGTAGAAAGCGCGTTAAGATGCAGTTCCCTTGTGAGCATGAAGCGTGTTAAGATGCAGTTCCCTTGTGAGTAGAAAGCGTGTAAAGATGCAGCTCCCTAGTGAGTAGAAAGCGTGTAACGATGCAGCATCCTAGTGAGTAGAAAGCGTGTTAAGATGTAGTTCCCTTAAGAGTAGAAAGCGCATTAAAATGCAGCTCCATTGTGAGCAGAAAGAGCGTTAAGATGCAGCTTCCTTGTGAGTAGAAAGCGTGTTAAGATGCAGTTCCCTTATGAGTTGAAAGCTTGTTAAGATGCATTTCCCTTGTGAGTAGAAAGCTTGTTAAGATGCAGCTCCCTTGAGTAGAAAGCATGTTAAGATGCAGTTCCCTTCTGAGTAGAAAGCACATCTTGTGAGTAGAAAGCACGTTAAGATGCAGCTCCCTTGTGAGTAGAAAGCACGTCAAGATGCAGTTCCCTTGTGAGTAGAAAGCGCGTTAAGATGCAGTTCCCTTGTGAGTAGAAAGCGTGTTAAGATGCAGCTCCCTTGTGAGTAGAAAGCATGTTAAGATGCAGCTCCCTTGTGAGTAGAAAGCGTGTCTTGTGAGCAGAAAGCATGTTAAGATGCAGCTCCCTTGTGAGTAGAAAGCGTGTTAAGATGCAGTTCCCTTGTGAGTAGAAAGCGCGTTAAGATGCAGTTCCCTTGTGAGTAGAAAGCATGTTAAGATGCAGTTCCCTTGCGACAAAAGCATGTTAAGATGCAGCTCCCTTGTGAGTAGAAAGTGTGTTAAGATGCAGCTCCCTTGCGAGTAGAAAGCATGTTAAGATGCAGTTCCCTTGTGAGTAGAAAGCGCGTTAAGATGCAGTTCCCTTGTGAGTAGAAATCGTGTAAAGATGCAGCTCCCTTGTGAGTAGAAAGCGTGTTAAGATGCAGTTCCCTTGTCAGTAGAAGGCGCGTTAAGATGCAGCTCCCTTGCGAGTAGAAAGCTTAAGATGCAGCTCGCTTGCGAGTAGAAAGCTTGTTAAGATGCAGTTCCCTTGTGAGTAGAAAGCGTGTAAAGATGCATCTCCCTTGTGAGTAGAAAGCGTGTTAAGATGCAGTTCCCTTGTGAGTAGAAAGCAGGTTAAGATGCAGCTCCCTAGTGAGTAGAAAGCGTGTTAAGAGGTAGTTCCCTTGTGAGTAGAAAGCTTGTTAAGATGCAGCTCCCTTGGGAGTGGAAAGCGCGTCTTGTGAGAAGAAAGCGTGCCAAAATGCAGTTCCCATGTTAGTAGAAAGCGCGTCTTGTGAGTAGAAAGCACGTTAAAATGGAGCTCCCTTGTGAGTAGAAAGCTTAAGATGCAATTCCCTTGCGAGTAGAAAGCGCGTTAAGATGCAGTTCCCTTGTGAGTAGAAAGCGTATTAAGATGCAGTTCCCTTGTGAGCATGAAGCGTGTTAAGATGCAGCTCCCTTGTGAGTAGAAAGCATGTTAAGATGCAGTTCCCTTGTGAGTAGAAAGCACGTTAAGATGTAGTTCCCTTGTGAGTAGAAAGCGTGTAAAGATGCAGCTCCCTTGTGAGTAGAAAGCGTGTTAAGATGCAGTTCCCTTGTGAGTAGAAAGCATGTTAAGATGCAGTTCCCTTGTGAGTAGAAAGCGCGTCTTGTGAGTAGAAAGCCTGTTATGATGCAGCTCCCTTGTGAGTAGAAAGCGTGTCTTGTGAGTAGAAAGCATGTTATGATGCATCTCCCTTGCGAGTAGAAAGCGTGTTAAGATGCAGCTCCCTAGTGAGTAGAAAGCGTGTAACGATGCAGCACCCTAGTGAGTAGAAACCGTGTTAAGATGCAGTTCCCTTGTGAGTAGAAAGCTTGTTAAGATGCAGTTCCCTTGCGAGTAGAAAGTGTGGTAAGATGCAGCTCCCTTCTGAGTAGAAAGCACATCTTGTGAGTAGAAAGCGCTTTAAAATGCAGCTCCCTTTTGAGTAAAAAGCGCGTCTTGTGAGTAGAAAGCGTGTTATGATGCAGCTCCCTTGTGAGTAGAAAGCGTGTCTTGTGAGTAGAAAGCGCGTTAAAATGCAGTTCCCTTGTGAGTAGAAAGCTTGTTAAGATGCATTTCCCTTGTCAGTAGAAAGAGCGTTAAGATGCAGCACCCTTGTGAGTAGAAAGCGTGTTAAGATGCAGTTCCCTTGTGAGTAGAAAGCCTGTTAAGATGCAGTTCCCTTGTGAGTAGATGCAGTTCCCTTGTGAGTAGAAAGCTTGTTAAGATGCAATTCCCTTGCGAGTAGAAAGCGCGTTAAGATGCAGCTCCCTTGTGAGTAGAAAGCATGTTAAGATGCAGTTCCCTTGTGAGTAGAAAGCACGTTAAGATGTAGTTCCCTTGAGAGTAGAAAGCGTGTAAAGATGCAGCTCCCTTGTGAGTAGAAAGCGTGTAAAGATGCAGCTCCCTTGTGAGTAGAAAGCGTGTTAAGATGCAGCTCCCTTGTGAGTAGAAAGCGTGTTAAGATGCAGCTCCCTTGTGAGTAGAAAGCTTGTGAAGATGCAGCTCCATTGTGAGTAGAAAGCGAGTTAAGATGCAGTTCCCTTGTGAGTAGAAAGCGTGTTAAGATGCAGTTCCCTTGTGAGTAGAAAGTGTATTAAGATGCAGTTCCCTTGTGAGTATGAAGCGTGTTAAGATGCAGTTCCCTTGTGAGTAGAAAGCGTGTTAAGATGCAGTTCCCTTGTGAGTAGAAAGCGTATTAAGATGCAGTTCCCTTGTGAGTATGAAGCGTGTTAAGATGCAGTTCCCTTGTGAGTAGAAAGCGTGTAAAGATGCATCTCCCTTGTGAGTAGAAAGCGTGTTAAGATGCAGCTCCCTAGTGAGTAGAAAGCGTGTAACGATGCAGCACCCTAGTGAGTAGAAACCGTGTTAAGATGCAGTTCCCTTGTGAGTAGAAAGCTTGTGAAGATGCAGCTCCCTTGTGAGTAGAAATCGTGTTAAAATATAATTCCCTTGTGAGTAGAAAGCGTGTTAAAATGCAGTTCCCTTGTGAGTAGAAAGCGTGTTAAGATGCAGTTCCCTTGTGAGTAGAAAGCTTGTGAAGATGCAGCTTCCTTGTGCGTAGAAAGCGTGTTAAGATGCAGTTCCCTTGTGAGTAGAAAGCGTGTTAAAATGCAGTTGCCTTGAGAGTAGAAAGCGCATTAAAATGCAGCTCCATTGTGAGCAGAAAGCATGTTAAGATGCAGTTCTCTTGCGAGTAGAAAGCGTGTTAAAATGCATCTCCCTTGTGAGTAGAAAGCACATTAAGATGCAGTTCCCTTGTGAGTAGAAAGCGCGTTAAAATGCAGTTCCCTCGTGAGTAGAAAGCGTATTAAGATGCAGTTCCCTTGTGAGTAGAAAGCGCGTTAAGATGCAGTTTCCTTGTGAGTAGAAAGCGTATCAAGATGCAGTTCCCTTGTGAGTATGAAGCGTGTTAAGATGCAGTTCCCTTGTGAGTAGAAATCTTGTTAAGATGCAGTTCTCTTGGGAGTAGAAAGCGCATTAAAATGCAGCTCCCTTGTGAGTAGAAAGCATGTTAAGATGCAGATCCCTTGGGAGAAGAAAGTGGGTTAAGATGCAGTTCCCCTGTGAGTAGAAAGCGCCTTAAGATGCAGTTCCCTTGTGAGTAGAAAGCTTGTTAAGATGCAGCTCCCTTGTGAGTAGAAAGCATGTTAAGATGAAGTTACCTTGTGAGTAGAAAGCGCGTTAAGATGCAGCTCCCTTGAGTAGAAAGTGTGTTAAGATGCAGTTCCCTTGTGAGTAGAGAGCTTGTTAAGATGCAGTTCCCTTGTGAGTAGAAAGCTTGTTAAGATGCAGCTTCCTTGGGAGTAGAAAGCACGTCTTGTGAGTAGAAAGCGTGTAAAGATGCAGCTCGCTTGTGAGTAGAAAGCGTGTTAAGATGCAGCTCCCTAGTGAGTAGAAAGCTTGTAACGATGCAGCTCCATTGTGAGTAGAAAGCGCATTAAAATGCAGCTCCCTAGTGAGTAGAAAGCGTGTTAAGATGCAGTTCCCTTGTGAGTATAAAGCGTGTTAAGATGCATTTCCCTTGTGAGTAGAAAGCTTAAGATGCAGCTCCCTTGTGAGTAGAAAGCCTGTTATGATGCAGCTCCCTTGTGAGTAGAAAGCGTGTCCTGTGAGTAGAAAGCATGTTAAGATGCATCTCCCTTGTGAGTAGAAAGCGTGTTAAGATGCAGCTCCCTAGTGAGTAGAAAGCGTGTAACGATGCAGCACCCTAGTGAGTAGAAACCGTGTTAAGATGCAGTTCCCTTGTGAGTAGAAAGCTTGTTAAGATGCGTTTCCCTTGTGAGTAGAAAGAGCGTTAAGATGCAGTTCCCTTGCGAGTAGAAAGTGTGGTAAGATGCAGCTCCCTTCTGAGTAGAAAGCACATTTTGTGAGTAGAAAGCGTGTTATGATGCAGCTCCCTTGTGAGTAGAAAGCGTGTCTTGCGAGTAGAAAGCGCGTTAAGATGCAGTTCCCTTGTGAGTAGAAAGCTTGTTAAGATGCATTTCCCTTGTCAGTAGAAAGAGCGTTAAGATGCAGCACCCTTGTGAGTAGAAAGCGTGTTAAGATGCAGTTCCCTTGTGAGTAGAAAGCCTGTTAAGATGCAGTTCCCTTGTGAGTAGAAAGCTTGTTAAGATGCAGTTCCCTTGTGAGTAGAAAGCTTAAGATGCAGTTCCCTTGCGAGTAGAAAGCGCGTTAAGATGCAGTTCCCTTGTGAGTAGAAAGCATTAAGATGCAGTTCCCTTGTGAGCATGAAGCGTGTTAAGATGCAGTTCCCTTGTGAGTAGAAAGCGTGTAACGATGCAGCGTCCTAGTGAGTAGAAAGCGTGTTAAGATGTAGTTCCCTTGTGAGTAGAAAGCGCATTAAAATGCAGCTCCATTGTGAGCAGAAAGCATGTTAAGATGCAGCTTCCTTGTGAGTAGAAAGCGTGTTAAGATGCAGTTCCCTTATGAGTTGAAAGCTTGTTAAGATTTATTTCCCTTGTGAGTAGAAAGCTTGTTAAGATGCAGCTCCCTTGAGTAGAAAGCATGTTAAGATGCAGTTCCCTTCTGAGTAGAAAGCACATCTTGTGAGTAGAAAGCACGTTAAGATGCAGCTCCCTTGTGAGTAGAAAGCACGTCAAGATGCAGTTCCCTTGTGAGTAGAAAGCGCGTTAAGATGCAGTTCCCTTGTGAGTAGAAAGCGCGTTAAGATGCAGTTCCCTTGTGAGTAGAAAGGGTGTTAAGATGCAGCTCCCTTGTGAGTAGAAAGCATGTTAAGATGCAGCTCCCTTGTGAGTAGAAAGCGTGTCTTGTGAGCAGAAAGATTGTTAAGATGCAGCTCCCTTGTGAGTAGAAAGCGTGTTAAGATGCAGTTCCCTTGTGAGTAGAAAGCGCGTTAAGATGCAGTTCCCTTGTGAGTAGAAAGCATGTTAAGATGCAGTTCCCTTGCGACAAAAGCATGTTAAGATGCAGCTCCCTTGTGAGTAGAAAGTGTGTTAAGATGCAGCTCCCTTGCGAGTAGAAAGCATGTTAAGATGCAGTTCCCTTGTGAGTAGAAAGCGCGTTAAGATGCAGTTCCCTTGTGAGTAGAAATCGTGTAAAGATGCAGCTCCCTTGTGAGTAGAAAGCGTGTTAAGATGCAGTTCCCTTGTCAGTAGAAGGCGCGTTAAGATGCAGCTCCCTTGCGAGTAGAAAGCTTAAGATGCAGCTCGCTTGCGAGTAGAAAGCTTGTTAAGATGCAGTTCCCTTGTGAGTAGAAAGCGTGTAAAGATGCATCTCCCTTGTGAGTAGAAAGCGTGTTAAGATGCAGTTCCCTTGTGAGTAGAAAGCAGGTTAAGATGCAGCTCCCTAGTGAGTAAAAAGCGTGTTAAGAGGTAGTTCCCTTGTGAGTGGAAAGCTTGTTAAGATGCAGCTCCCTTGGGAGTGGAAAGCGCGTCTTGTGAGAAGAAAGCGTGCTAAAATGCAGTTCCCATGTTAGTAGAAAGCGCGTCTTGTGAGTAGAAAGCACGTTAAAATGGAGCTCCCTTGTGAGTAGAAAGCTTAAGATGCAATTCCCTTGCGAGTAGAAAGCGCGTTAAGATGCAGTTCCCTTGTGAGTAGAAAGCGTGTAAAGATGCAGCTCCCTTGTGAGTAGAAAGCGTGTTAAGATGCAGCTCCCTTGTGAGTAGAAAGCTTGTGAAGATGCAGCTCCATTGTGAGTAGAAAGCGAGTTAAGATGCAGTTCCCTTGTGAGTAGAAAGCGTGTTAAGATGCAGTTCCCTTGTGAGTAGAAAGTGTATTAAGATGCAGTTCCCTTGTGAGTATGAAGCGTGTTAAGATGCAGCTCCCTTGTGCGTAGAAAGCGTGTTAAGATGCAGTTCCCTTGTGAGTAGAAAGCTTGTTAAGATGCAGCTCCATTGCGAGTAGAAAGCGTGTTAAGATGCAGCTCCCTAGTGAGTAGAAAGCGTGTAACGATGCAGCACCCTAGTGAGTAGAAACCGTGTTAAGATGCAGTTCCCTTGTGAGTAGAAAGCGCGTCTTGTGAGTAGAAAGCCTGTTATGATGCAGCTCCCTTGTGAATAGAAAGCGTGTCTTGTGAGTAGAAAGCATGTTAAGAAGCATCTCCCTTGTGAGTAGAAAGCGTGTTAAGATGCAGCTCCCTAGTGAGTAGAAAGCGTGTAACGATGCAGCACCCTAGTGAGTAGAAACCGTGTTAAGATGCAGTTCCCTTGTGAGTAGAAAGCTTGTTAAGATGCAGTTCCCTTGCGAGTAGAAAGTGTGGTAAGATGCAGCTCCCTTCTGAGTAGAAAGCACATCTTGTGAGTAGAAAGCGCTTTAAAATGCAGCTCCCTTTTGAGTAAAACGCGCGTCTTGTGAGTAGAAAGCGTGTTATGATGCAGCTCCCTTGTGAGTAGAAAGCGTGTCTTGTGAGTAGAAAGCGTGTTAAAATGCAGTTCCCTTGTGAGTAGAAAGCTTGTTAAGATGCATTTCCCTTGTCAGTAGAAAGAGCGTTAAGATGCAGCACCCTTGTGAGTAGAAAGCGTGTTAAGATGCAGTTCCCTTGCGAGTAGAAAGCTTGTTAAAATGCAGTTCCCTTGTGAGTAGAAAGCTTGTTAAGATGCAATTCCCTTGCGAGTAGAAAGCGCGTTAAGATGCAGTTCCCTTGTGAGTAGAAAGCGTATTAAGATGCAGTTCCCTTGTGAGCATGAAGAGTGTTAAGATGCAGTTCCCTTGTGAGTAGAAAGCGTGTAAAGATGCAGCTCCCTAGTGAGTAGAAAGCGTGTAACGCTGCAGCGTCCTAGTGAGTAGAAACCGTATTAAGATGCAGTTCCCTTGTGAGTAGAAAGCATGTTAACATGTAGTTCCCTTGTGAGTAGAAAGCGCATTAAAATGCAGCTCCATTGTGAGCAGAAAGCATGTTAAGATGCAGCTTCCTTGTGAGTAGAAAGCGTGTTAAGATGCAGTTCCCTTAGGAGTAGAAAGCTTGTTAAGATGCATTTCCTTTGTGAGTAGAAAGCTTGTTAAGATGCAGCTCCCTTGAGTAGAAAGCATGTTAAGATGCAGTTCCCTTCTGAGTAGAAAGCACATCTTGTGAGTAGAAAGCATGTTAAGATGCAGTTCCCTTGTGAGTAGAAAGCATGTTAAGATGCAGTTCCCTTGGGAGTAGAAAGCGCGTTAAGATGCAGTTCCCTTGTGAGTAGAAAGGGTGTTAAGATGCAGCTCCCTTGTGAGTAGAAAGCATGTTAAGATGCAGTTCCCTTGTGAGTAGAAAGCGTGTTAAGATGCAGCTCCCTTGTGAGTAGAAAGCGTGTTAAGATGCAGCTCCCTTGTGAGTCAAAAGCGCGTTAAGATGCAGTTCCCTTGTGAGTAAAAAGCATGTTAAGATGCAGTTCCCTTGCGAAGAAAGCGTGTTAAGATGCAGCTCCCTTGTGAGTAGAAAGTGTGTTAAGATGCAGTTCCCTTGTGAGTAGAAAGCTTGTTAAGATGCAGTTCCCTTGCGAGTAGAAATCGTGTAAAGATGCAGCTCCCTTGTGAGTAGAAAGCGTGTTAAGATGCAGCTCCCTTGTGAGTAGAAAGCTTGTTAAGATGCAGTTCCCTTGTGAGTAGAAATCGTGTAAAGATGCAGCTCCCTTGTGAGTAGAAAGCGTGTCTTGTGAGCAGAAAGCATGTTAAGATGCAGCTCCCTTGTGATTAGAAAGCGTGTTAAGATGCAGTTCCCTTGCGACGAAAGCGTGTTAAGATGCAGCTCCCTTGTGAGTAGAAAGTGTGTTAAGATGCAGTTCCCTTGTGAGTAGAAAGCTTGTTAAGATGCAGTTCCCTTGTGAGTAGAAATCGTGTAAAGATGCAGCTCCCTTGTGAGTAGAAAGCGTGTTAAGATGCAGTTCCCTTGTCAGTAGAAAGCGTGTAAAGATGCATCTCCCTTGTGAGTAGAAAGCGTGTTAAGATGCAGCTCCCTTGTGAGTAGAAAGCAGGTTAAGATGCAGCTCCCTTGTGAGTAGAAAGCGTGTTAAGATGCAGCTCCCTTGGGAGTAGAAAGCGCGTCTTGTGAGTAGAAAGCGTACTAAAATGCAGTTCCCATGTTAGTAGAAAGCGCGTCTTGTGAGTAGAAAGCACGTTAAAATGGAGCTCCCTTGTGAGTAGAAAGTGTGTAAAGATGCAGCTCCCTTGTGAGCAGAAAGCGTGTTAAGATGCAGCTCCCTTGTGAGTATAACGCGTGTAACGATGCAGCTCCATTGTGAGTAGAAAGCGTGTTAAGATGCAGCTCCCTAGTGAGTAGAAAGTGTGTTAAGATGCAGTTCCCTTGTGAGTAGAAAGCTTGTGAAGATGCAGCTCCATTGTGAGTAGAAAGCGAGTTAAAATGTAGTTCCCTTGCGAGTAGAAAGCGCATTAAAATGCAGCTCAATTGTGAGTAGAAAGTGTGCTAAGATGCAGCTTCCTTGTGAGTAGAAAGCGTGATAAGATGCAGTTCCCTTGTAAATAGAAAGCGTGTTAAGATGCAGTTCCCTTGTGAGTAGAAAGCTTAAGATGCAGCTCCCTTGTGAGTAGAAAGCGTGTTAAGATGCAGTTCCCTTGTGAGTAGAAGGCTTGTTAAGATGCATTTCCCTTGCGAGTAGAAAGCTTAAGATGCAGTTCCCTTGTGAGTAGAAAGCGTGTAAAGATGCAGCTCCCTTGTGAGTGGAAAGTGTGTTGAGATGCAGTTCCCTTGTGAGTCGAAAGCTTGTTGAGATGCACCTCCCTTGTGAGTAGAAAGCATGTTAAGATGCAGCTCCCTTGTGAGTAGAAAGCGTGTTAAGATTCAGTTCCCTTGTGAGTAGACAGCGCGTCTTGTGAGTAGAAAGTGCATTAAAATGCAGCTCCCTTGTGAGTATAAAGCGCGTTAAGATGCCGTTCCCTTGTGAGTAGAAAAAGTGTAAAGATGCAGTTCCCTTGTGAGTAGAAAGCTTGTTAAGATGCAGCTCCTTGTGAGTAGAAATCGTGTTAAGATGTAGTTCCCTTGTGAGTAGACAGCACGTCTTGTGAGTAGAAAGCGTGTTAAGATGCAGTTCCCCTTGTGAGTAGAAAGCATGTTAAGATGCAGTTCCCTTGCGAGTAGACAGCGCGTCTTGTGAGTAGAAAGTGTGTAAAGATGCAGTTCCCTTGTGAGTAGAAGGCGCGTTAAGATGCCGTTCCCTTGTGAGTAGAAAGCGTGTTAAGGTGCCGTTCGCTTGTGAGTAGAAAGCGTGTTAAGGTGCCGTTCGCTTGTGAGTAGACAGCACGTCTTGTGAGTGGAAAGCATGTTAAGATGCAGCTCCCTTGTGAGTAGAAAGCTTGTTAAGATGCGGTTCCCTTGTGAGTAGAAAGCGCGTTAAGATGCAGCTCCCTTGTGAGTAGAAAGCGTGTTAAGATGCAGTTCCCTTGTGCGTAGAAAGCGTGTTAAGATGCAGTTCCCTTGTGAGTAGAAAGCGTGTCTTGTGAGTAGAAAGCGTGTTAAGATGCAGTTCCCTGGGGAAGGGATGAGTAGAAAGTAGGCAGTGTTGGGAACAGTGCCATCTCCGCTGTGGCCACCAGAGGGCGCCGCAGGATCATGTGAGGCGGGTCCAGGTCGCAGTGTGGAGGGGGACAGCACTGGGACCTGCTGCAAGTTCCCAGCCCCCACACACAAGGCCTTCTGGATCTGTGGGGGCTGGCCGGGGGGGGCCTCTAGTGGGGGGGTCTCGGGGCCTGATGTACGGTGCAGGCTGTGGGAAACCATACAGAATGCAGGGCAGATTTAAGGGAACGCTGCGGGGGGGGGGGGGGGGGGAAGGGGCGGGGGGGGGGGGTTGGGAGTCAGAGTTTGCAGGGGTGCAGTTGACGGCCATCACAAAGTGCAGCATTAACGTTAGGGCCAAATGTTTCATGCATTGGACCCTGTCGCCAATGTAAAAGGGGAGGCCGTGTGCAGCCTGGCAAAGTCCCATCAGGTGGGGGCCGTGGCCCGAGGGGGGGGGGGGCGGCACTTCTCTACTCGCCGGACTAGTCACCCCCACACTAGTTTCCATTGCACGCAGATTGGTTCACACCCTGCACACTGCACATGGGTCTCCCTACCCTGTGCATTCAGTACCTGGGGGGCCTGCCCCCCCCACACTCCCGCACAGCAACCTCATGCGGGTGGAACCGAATGGCGGCTACTTCCGCCCACACCAGAGGGCATGGCACGTGGCCAGGTGCAGCCCATTCCACTGAGCTAGCGCTTGGAAGTCGGTGCAAAGCATGGGCAGCTCAATGGCGCGCGTCATGTTTTGCATATTCTTGCAGGGGGTGGGGTGTTAACTGCCGGCGAGGAGGGTATCAGCATATACCTAGAGCTGCAGATCCACTGGCCCCCGAAATGCCCCAGCAGCGGGTCACCATGGCCACCCATGTAGACCCCGTTCCTGAGGCTAGGGGGCACCTACATCCTCCCTAGAAGTCCCCCCCCCCGCGGCCCATCACACACACCACACCAGAGAGAATGCTCTGAATTCCATGCCACTATATCACCCTATTCACACCCTATTCAAAGACCTCTACTGTCCCCATTGCGTGCCAGCAGCTTACCCAAGGGGGCCGCCCCCCAGGGAAGAAAGAAACTGCTTCTCTTTCATCAGCAAGGCATGCCACCTACCTAGGGTACTCCAAATACTTGCACCGATATGGTTAAACAAGGTACACGGATGTCCCCCAGGTGCCATCTCATCCTTTGATTAAGACATCACCCATCTCCTAACCCAAAATACCAAACCGGGTTCTCGGATCATTCTATCAGGCGACCTTAATCTAGGTCTACACGATCCCGATGATACAAATGCCACTACATTAGATAATACTGTTGCACAACCGGGGTTTAAACAACACATTGCAAACCTACCCAGGACAAAGCTGGAACGCTGGATTGGTTGGCTGACCTTAATTACTCTACCTCAATACTTAACAACGCACCATGTGCATGGTCTGATCACCACTGTGTCACATTTTCTATACAGACAGGCACCCACTATTCCCCACACTGCCCTGGCCCCCCAATCTTTATCTAGGAACAAACAAAACATTTCTCTAGATAACCTTCTCCCACAGGCCACTACTACACCCCATCACCGATCCTGCCCACCATACAGACCTGGGTCCTCACGCCCTAGAAGACCTCTACAACACCACCAAGGAGCAAGCCCTTAATCAAATCGTTCCGCTAAAATTAAAGGCCGAACCTGCCGCTCATCTAAACAAATGGTTCTCCGATGATCTAAAAGCACTTCGGAACGCTAAAAGATCTTCCGAAGCCAACTGGAGAAAATCCCCCTCAGCCCTTACCAAGAAATGTTTCTCCATGGCGGCGGCATCCTACAAAGCCGCCATTACGAATACTAAAAGAGAGATCTTTAATACCCAAATTCAGAACGCCAAAGCGGTACAAAAGAGCTATTCTCTATCTTAAGAGAACTGGAAACACCCGCACCGCCCCCTGTTGACTGTACCAAAGACAAAGCCTGGTGCATCAACACCCAGAAAGCTCTCTCAGACAAGATAGCCTCGTTACAAAATCGAGATAATAAAAAAAAGAACAGCCTTCCTCCTAACGCTCACCCACTCACCCCACCCACCACTCACCTGCCTGCCTGCATGCATGCATGCATGCCTGCCCACCTTTCCACTTCTCACCGGTAACTACAGAGGACGTGGTAAACATAATAGCAGGGCTTAAACTTTCTAATTGCCAGGGCGATACCTGCTCAGCTCCAATCATCAAGGATGGGGCTAATGAATTAGCTCCCTTCACCACCACCTTGAATAATGCTTCTTTTTTATTTTGATAATTTTTATTGTATAAATATTAATTCTGATACAGGTATCAACAAGTTACAGACTTTGAATGCAACAAGAACAATTAAGAATAACATTGAATGATTGAGGTCAATTGTACAAGTACTTCAATATAAATAATTAATTTGTTAAGTTCACTTACATTTTTGTATGAACTAAAGTTGGTATTAACAGCATAACTATAACCGGTTGTGTTGGAATTGAAGTAACTCTAGTCTGTAAAGAGTGATTTATATGTGGTGAATATATAGGTAAGGGGGGAGACGTACAGGGAGAGAGACACTAGACATACAAGGACTAGGAGGGTGGGGCGGGGAAATGGGTATATTAGAAAATGTTATCAAAATAATTATTTCAAATATTGCTTAGTTATGGCATTTCAGTTTGAGCATAGACATATGGATAGTGATGAAGACATAAAAGTGTAAATTCATGTACCATGAGCAGTTGCATTGAAACAGTTGAGATACTTGGTGAAATAAAGCCATTTAGCATTATATTTTGGAATTGTGTTCAGATTATTGGTCATGCACATTTCCAGTTTATGAGTATAACAAATAGTATTCCACCAAACTCTTGCAGAAAGCAAACTAGAGTCTTTCCAGTTAGCCGTAATGCATTTTAAAGCTACACAGATGAATAGATCATATAGTCTAGCAGGATCAAATGGAATATACGTTGTGCTGGCTATACTTCCTAAAAATATGTTAACAATGGAGAAAGGCACATCGACATAGAATATACATTTAAGAAATTTCCAAATTTCCTGCCAGAATCTAACAATATATGAACATTCGAAAAACATATGCATATACGTAGCGGGAGATATACCTCAAGACCAACATTTTGCATCATACTTTGGATTAGACTTAGCCAGTTTGGCCGAAGTAATAAATGCTCTATGAATGCAGAAATAATAGTGTTGTGAAATGTTTACTGACACAGATATTTGTTTAATTTTGGAAAACAAGCGGAGCCAAATATCATCTTCAAATATGTAGCCTAAATCGAGTTCCCATTTCTGGCGGATAGTACAAAACTTAAAAGTTGAGGTGAGCAAATTGTATATTTTAGAGGCACTAACTTCGCTGACCATGGTAAGGTGCATTAGTCTAAGGGTATCTGGAGGGAGAATTGCATTGGAAAATTGGTCGAGTGCATCAAGACAGGAATTAATTAAGTTATTATAAAATTAAAAATCTTTCTTAGGTACCTTAAATGTGGTAGAGAGTTGCTGGAAGGAGAGGATGTGCGGGTCATCTATAATATGTTGAATGAATCGGATACCTTTTTGAATCCATGTTTTGCGATTAAGGATCTTATTAATTACAATGTTCTTATTATGCCATAATAACGGGGAAAGATGCTTATTGGGGCTCATAGTGTGTGGAAAAAGAAAGGTTTGTAGAGCAGAAACTGATGCTTTAATAGGATCCAAAATCTTTTTAGATGAGTATTTAAATATGTATATATAATCTGTGATATGTGGTAGAACTACTTGTTTTTCTAATGTACACCAAGTCGGGATATCAGCGGATATGGGATCCATGAACCATTGACGAGATTCTGTTATAAGAAATGCAGAGTGATATGACTTAAAGTCAGGGAATCTGACTCCTCCCATATCATATGGAGCTTTTAGTTTCGTCAGAGCAATTCTTTTACTTTTTCCTTTTTTCCCACAGGAAGTTAAGTAGTATGGAGTAAATGGATTTGAAAAAGGAAAGGGATAAAGGGACGGAGAGAAGCTGCAAATAGTATAGAATTATGGGAGTAAGCATCATCTTGATGGTATCTAAGCGCCCCCACCAGGAGAGGTAAAGTGGAGACCATTTGGATGTCAGATCCTTAAGGGTACTCAGTAATGTTTCAGTATTGAGTTTGATAGTATTTGGGAAAGTTGGTGCAAAACGAAGACCTAAATATTTAACAGAGCTGCTGCACCATTTAAGGCCAAAAGTGTCAATTTCGTGTTTAAGACAGTATGAATTTAAGGGCATAATTTCTGATTTCTGTGTATTTAGTTTGTATCCTGAGACCAGACCGAATTGCGATAGTGCACTCAGGAGGTTGGGAATGCGGCGTTTAGGGTTTTTAATTAGAATAAGTATATCATCCGCATATGCGGCTATTTTATTTATTGCGGCACCGACTTGAATTCCCGGGATGTTTTTATTAGATCTTATTAATTCTAGTAGCGGTTCAAGAGAGAGGACGTATAGTAATGGTGAGAAGGGGCAGCTTTGACGCGTTCCTCTAAGTAAGGGGAAAGAGGCGGAGGTCTGACCATTTAAGTAGATAGCGGATTTGGGGGCAGAGTAAAGAAGTTTAACAAGTGAAATACATTTTTCACCACAACCATGCCAACGTAGAGTTTGAAACATACAATTCCAATCGACGGGATCAAAAGCTTTTTCCGCATCTAGTGCAATGGCCGCATAGCCTTGAGTGTCCTATTTGTCATTGGCTGCTAGGTTAATGGCATTTAGTAAGAGTCTGGCGTTAGAGGATATGTTACGTCTCTTTACATAACCGGTTTGGTCTTGTTTGACTAGATTCGGAAGTGAGGATTCAATCCTGTTAGCAAGTATTTTGGCAAAAAGGGGAGAGGGAGCTAGAGAGCCATCCAAGATGGCTGCCTCCTAGAGAGCTCCGTGTGGCTCTCCATTAATCCTGCGTCATCCTCCCCTCTGCGGTGTCCGTATCTCCCACGACTACGGCCAGGTGCTTTCAGGAGGTGCCGACGAACATTTTGAGCCCAAAATCGTCTCTGGAGGCAGACCAACGGCCGAGTCCCGACCTGGCCAGCTAGGCCTGCCGCTCAGGCCGGCAGCGAGCCTCGAGCGGTGGAGGGGATCGAGAGAGAGAGAGGTGCAGAGCGCCCCATCGAAGCCCGAGTGGCGGCATCGGAGTAACTCCCGACACCCAGAGCCAGCGGAGTCCCGTGGGAGTGCAAGGCTGGACCACGTCAAACAGCGGGTAGACGTGCGCGCCGGTGGCGCCAAGAGACACACAGTCTCCGTCCCTGCAACAGCCCGGCCAAAGCTAAAGAAGAAGTGCGACTAACAGCGGTGCTCACGCCGAGCACCCAGGTAGGAGCTCCCCCCAGCGTGCGCAAGCGGGCTCCCCGATCCGTCGGTCTACGGACGACCTGCGCTTCCGTCACAGTCATCGGTCGTCGAGGGAGGCGCAGCAGGAAGTGCCACACCAGCAACCCGTCCCCAACGCTCAACCAGCTGTCTCCCCTCCGTACGAGGGCGGCACCCGACACACTCCGGGCTTCCTCGAACTGCGAGAACACCGAGGCCCACCCCCAAGGCGGAGCGGAGCAGAACACGCAGCGACAGGGGGATACCACCATCATCCCCCACAACCACAGCGAAAGCCACAGTGATCAGCCCATTTGGCCGAGGCCTTCACTGTCAATCCGCCGAGAAACAGTACCACGTCTAGGGGTCCGGGCTACGACACAAGACCATACGGGGCTCGCCGACCGGCGACATATCCCCTCACACCAGGGCCCGGGGAAAAACCCAGCAGCTCATAACCAGACTACCTGCAGCCTGGGGAGCACAACGACCCTGTCGGAGAACCTCAGAGGAAGCAGAAGATAGTTCAAAATGGGGAAACCAGACAAATCCCAAAAGAAACTGAACTTTGAGTCTGGCTCCACCAGCAAACCGCAAACTGAAGCGAGCGGAGCAACGTTACCAACACACACCATGTCCCGGCCAGAAGAGCAATTTCCTAGCTTCGATATCAGGGAAATTCTGATGGACCTCAAAGCTGGAATTGGTGACTTAGGCAGTAAACTTGATAACTTATCATCTAAAGTAGACCTGCTCCAACATCGCCTCGACAAACACGCCGATAGACTAGACACAGTCGAGCAACGAGTATCCGACCTGGACGACGGCGCAACAGGCCTTAACGCAAGAGTCACCGCCCTCGAGTCCCAGATGAAAGCAGTCTGCGCCAAGAATGAAGACTTAGAGGGTCGCTCACGAAGGAATAACATCCGAATCATCGGAGTCAGAGAACAACAACTTCGAACGAAAATGGAGGACCATGTCGAACAGATCTGCATAGATCTCTTCGGGAAAGAACTTCTCTCCAAATTGTTTGTAGTTGAACGAGCCCACAGAATTCCGAACACCAGACCAATCCCAGGCGCAACTCCACGGCCGATCATTGCAAAACTATTAAACTATAAAGATAGAGATAGAGATGCGATACGTACAGCAGCCAGAGAAAAAGGGGAACTGCAATACGACGGAGACCCAATCCAGTTCTTCCCAGATTTCTCCCCTACCGTTCAAACTCTGAGGCGCTCCTTCACGACAGTTAAGAGAAGACTGCAAGATAACCAGATACTTTACTCAATGCTCTACCCAGCAAAGCTTTGCATTCAACATGAAGGGAAAGCCCTCTTCTTCCACACACCCGAGGAAGCCAGCGACTACCTTGATCACGCCGGCTGCAGATCCGCCGCTAATAACCCCAGACCGCAGCGTGAACACCAAAGACGCAGAGATCCACCATAAGGTTCGACCCGGGCTCCTAAGGGAACAGGATTCATAGCCCCGGCACCTATGCATAAACCTAATACCGCAGAGACTCAATTCCAGGGCGTTGGAGAGCCACCCGCCCCTCTCGGGAGGCACAAGCGCCCCAAGCACAGCAACCCTTACAGTTTAGTTATGAAGAGGGAACCTCGCGGGTCAGTTGGGGGTTGCCCGCGCGCGGGAGGGAAGTCACAGTTGCCACACCACCTCCAGTTGAGGTGCGCATCCTCACCTTCGTTTAGCCGTGAAGAGCGGCCAAGTAATGCTCCACCAGTTCCACGCCGTCCTCCGGCCCTGCATCCCCTTCGCTCGCCACCATCTCCACCTCTCCGTCCATCCAACAATTCGCCTGGCAAGACCATAGAGAACAAAAAACGGATCAATATAGACCCTGAAACGTTCCATTCAAAATCATAACCTGGAACATAAGAGGAGGCAACATCCCATCTAAAACCAGGAAAATCCTCCAGTACCTTAGAAGACACGAAGTCGACGTGGCCATGCTTCAAGAAACTCACTTACTCCCAGGGAAGGATCATCAGTGGGCCAAGAGCTGGGGTTGCCATAGATACTTCGCCTCGTACTCATCTTACTCCAGAGGAGTCGCGATTTTAATACACAAGAAGACCAGCTTCCGGCTAGTTCACACCACAAAAGACAACGAGGGGAGAACTCTCCTGGTGAGCGGCATTATAGCAGGCCAGAAAATCACCTTTGTTAACTCGTATGCACCAAACATAGACGGCCCCGACAGCTTCAGCTGGGTACTATCCCGTTTATCATCCCAAGAACCTGCGACCATAATCTGGGGCGGAGACATGAATACAGTGCTGGACCCGGTGAGAGACAGATCAAGAGCAACCCCACAACCACCATCCAAAGCCAGCCTCCAAATAAAAGAAATCTGCAAGGCATTCAATCTGACGGATGCCTGGAGAACGTCTAAAGGGGAGCTGCGTGAATATACTTTCCACTCCGCCGTACACAACTCGAGTTCCAGGATCGACTATCTGTTCACCTCCGGGAACGGCCCATGGACCAGCGGCCCGTGCGATATCCTTCCAAGAACTCTCTCAGACCACTCCCCGGTAACTCTCGTTCTAAACCCAGCACACCCCAAACCCCCCCTACAAAGGTGGCGTTTCAAAACAGGCTCAATGCGGGACGAGGTATTCGCTGCCGAACTAAGAGAAGAAATTGCGTTGTTCCTCGAAGTTAACACTGGATCAGTGGCCTCACCAAGCACACTGTGGGAAACCCTAAAGTGTTTTGTCAGAGGGGTCTGCCACGCCAAAGAAAATGGCATACTGAAACTCATACGACGAGAGCTAACAACTTGTGAAGAGAATCTAAAACAACTTGAACTCCAGCGCTCCAACACAACCAACCCGAACATACCAGTCGCCCTGAGGAAAGAGCTGCAGAAATTCAGTAACGCAGCGGAGCGGGAAGAGAAATTTTTGAATCGCAACAGACTAGTCAGACAATACGGCGAAGGTCAAAAATCAGGCGCCCTCCTGGCAAACCTGGTCAAGGCACACAACAATCAATCACCAATAGAAAGGATTCGGGCAAGGCAGGGACACTTCGTCCACACCGATGAAGACATAGCGGAGGAATTCAGGCTCTTCTATCAGGACCTATACAGCAACAGTCACAACAGCGACCCGCAAGTTGCGTTGGAGTACCTCGAAGATGCAGAGTTGTACTGGGTCGAGCACTCCCTGCGGGAACCACTGAACGACCTAATCACTCAAGAGGAGATCACAGAAGCCATCAAAACCCTCCCTAGCTCAAAAGCTCCTGGCCCGGACGGCCTAACAGGGTAATTTTATAAAGCCTTCGCCATCACCCTCGCCCCCCTTCTGGCGGCGGTGTATGCCGAGGCACTTGAAAAAGCGATACTTCCCCACTCCTCTCGTGAAGCCAATGTCATCCTTCTACACAAACCAGGCAAGCCACCGGAGGACTGTGCATCGTACAGGCCCATTTCCCTTCTCAATCTCGACAACAAAATACTTGCAAAGGTGCTTACCAACAGGCTACTACCATTGATGCCCACCCTCGTCCTGGCTGATCAGGCAGGCTTCATCCCAGGCCGTAACACGACCTTCGGCATCAGGAGGCTGTTCAGCGTTATCGAAGCACTAGATCCATCAACTCAAGCAATAGCGGTCCTCCTCGACGCCGAAAAGGCATTCGACTCGGTGGAATGGCCGTTTATGTTCGCTACACTCACCAGAATGGGCCTAGGATCCCGTTTTATCAAACTAGTATCGTTATTGTACAACGAGCCGCGCTCCAACATCATCCTAGGTACGGCAAAATCGGCTCCAGTGATACTCCAGCGGGGCACCAGACAAGGCTGCCCACTCTCAGCATTGATCTTCGCCCTGGTGATGGAACCGCTGGCCTCCATCCTAAGAGAACACCGACAACGAAGAGGACTCGTTATTGGACCACACAAGCTCATCATATCCCTCTACGCGGACGACGTGGTCCTAGTCGTTCGAGACCCCGAGGTGAACCTGAACCCAGTCATGAGGGAAGTAATCAAATTTGGGACTGCCTCCGGACTAAAAATCAATCAATCAAAGCCCATAATATTCCCGCTGACCCCAGCCACCAAACCCTTCGAAGATGACTTCCATTTCACATGGAAAACGTCTAATGTTCGATATCTGGGAATCCAAATGTCCCTGAACTACCACGAGGTGTTCCGCGACAATTACGAAGAGGTGACCAAAGCCCTCCAGGATAAAGTGACTAGTTGGAAGACCCTACCACTAACGCTCTGGGGAAGAGTTTCCCTGGTCAAGATGGTGATCCTACCAAAATTACTCTACCTGTTCACCAACATTCCAATATTCTTTCCTCAATCTTATCTGAAGAGACTAAAAAGCATGGTCCTCGAACTACTGTGGGCAGACAAACCGGCCAGAGTGGCGTATGCAACACTAACACTTCCAGTGGCGAGCGGTGGCCTCGCCCTCCCAGACCTGGAAAAGTACTTTTGGGCAGCGCAAGCGCAATTTCTCAGTCACTGGTATGCCTCCCACATAATCAGACCGCACGTTCAGGTGGAAAGGGCGCTAGCAACTCCGAACCTGTTAACCGCAGTCATCTTCAGTCAAATTCCCGTCCCCAACTCCACTCTGAACGTAATGCTGTCAACATATAGAGTTTGGCTGAAACTGGCCCAAAGGTACGGGGTAAAAACGAGATACTCTCCCGTTGCCTGTTAAATTCATTCCAGGAGTTCCGCTCACGTCGGAAAAAGTATTTCATCAGTGGGCCGACAAACTGAAAATTGTGACTCTGGGGGATCTCTTCACAGAGGACGGCTTTATAACGCCGCAACAAGCAAAATCAAAAGGCGGTAACACAGCACTCGATGTATTCCTCTATTTCAGGACCCGATACACGTTTCAAGCGCTCCTACCAGACTTCCCTCGTCAGCCACAGACCTGGCAATTACTACACAACGCCATTCAAGCACAAGGTGAAGGCAAGCTGGTGTCACAAATCTACAGAGCTATTGTCACTGAAACATCACCTAAACTCTTCCAAGCAAAGATCAGATCGGAAAGGTCCCTGCACAGTACAATATCCGAGGAGGACTGGACCTGCAGCCTGAAGCAGACGCAAAAAATCGCCCTCAACTCACGCTTTAAACTAATCCATTTTAACTTTCTACACCAGACCTATTACACACCAGCGAAAGCAAACAAGCACCGCCCTGAAACAGCCGCTAAATGTGAAAGATGTGGAGAGTATTCAGCAGATTTCGTCCATTTGGCATGGGATTGCCCCGAAATAACACCGTTCTGGAACCGGGTCTTGGAGACAACGGCAGCAATAGTGGGAGAGGCGATACAACCAAGCCAGACAGCGGCCTTGTTGGGCATGACTAGGCTGCTCTCTGCCCCGACAAGGAAACTGACGGGTCTTCTGCTGACACTGGCCAGGAGGAGAGTGGCCATGTCCTGGGGCCGAGGCCCCCCCCCCATCATTTATCGCCTGGCGCAAAGACATCCTTTATTGCCACGATGTAGGAACAGACTTTGTCAAACATCTTCCCCTGCATGCCCGACCTCCAGACATCTGGGGTCCGCTGATATCATTTTTGCTAAAAGAATCAGAAGACGACTCGACCAACCAACCAGATGCCGCAGACACAGAAGAAAAGTCACAGTGAAGACACAGAATTAACAGCACCAGTTCCATGCTAGATCGACTTGGAACCAGGACGGCACAAACTGTTGAACTATGGGCCGAACCGGGGGTGGGGGGAGAGAGGACGGGTGGTGGGACACGGCGCAGAGTTAAGTCCACCCTAATCTAGGTGTGTATTTGTTCTTATGTCTTTATAGAATATCAAAAAAACTAAAAATAAAGGTTTTTAAAAAAAAAGTATTTTGGCAAAAATGTTGCTTTCGATATTAATAAGGGAAATGGGTTGATAGTTGCTTGGAAGAGTAGGGTCCTTGTCAGGTTTTGGGAAAACAATAAGTAAAGCTTCACAAAAGGATCCGGAGGAGCATTTTTGTGAAATAAAATATGAAAAAAAAATTTTAAGTTTAGGTGTTAAAACTTGGGAAAATATACTATTGAATTTGGTGGATAGTCCATCAGGGCTGGGTGCTTTACCTTTTCCGAGGCTATGGATGGCTTTGGTAATCTCGATGGAGGTGATATCATTTTCAAGATGAGAAAGATCAATTTCAGGATAAGAGGTTCGACTGATGTTGTTCAAAAAGGAATCAATGTTTTCTCTGGAAATAGCACATTCTGGAGTAAAGAGATCAGTATAGAATTTTCTAAAGCATTCTAGTATTTCATCAGATCGATGATGCGTTGTTCCACATTTATCTTGAATGTGAGAGATTTGAACTTTTTCTTTTTTGGTTTTTAAATAAGAAGCCAGCATTTTACCTGCCTTATTAGAAGTTTGATAGATCTTTGTTTTGTATTTAAGAATGGTACCTGCCGCCAACTCTGTGATTTCTTTATTGATTTCAAAGCGTATTTTGATTACTTGTCGTAAGTTTGCTGAATTAGTGTCTGTATAGTAGTGTTGGCCTGCAAGAGTAAGTTTAGCATATAGATCATCCAGATGTTTTTTCCTAGTTTTTTTATTCTTGCCTGAGAGGGCCATTATATGACCTCTAAGGGCCGCTTTGAAAGCATCCCAGTTATTGACAGTGGAGGTATCTTGGTCCTGGTTATCATTGAAATATTGTTGAATGAAGGTGTTGATGGATTGAATAGAGTTTGAATAATTTAAAAGGAAATTATTAAGTTTCCATCTGGAAGCACCTTTGTTCATATCTGTTAGGGAAAAGGAAGTGATGACCGGAGCGTGATCAGAAATAATAATATTGGATATTTTGGAGTCTATAATGGATCCAGATAGGGTCTTAGTAGCAAAAATATAGTCAAGACGTGATCATGCGTTATGAGGAGGGGAATGGAAAGTGTAATCCAAATGTGAAGGATGAGAAATTCTCCAGGAGTCAATAAGTCCTGTTTCTCCTAGGCAGTTTATAAAGGATTTTTGAGTTTTTTTGGGTTTAAACATGCAGCTGGATTTTCAATCTAAAAATGGGTCAAGAACCTGATTGACATCACCACACATTATCAAATTGGTGAAGTTATTTTTCAGAATCATTTGTTTGATATTGTTCCAAAAGGAGGGATCTGGTAAAGTAGGTCCATATATGTTGAGAATTGATACGTGTGTCATGTCAATAAGCAGTTTTACCCAAACCCATCTTCCATTTGTATCAGCATCTTGGGCAAGAACTTTATAGGGTTGTTTTTTACTAATTAGTATAGCTACGCCATTTTTCTTGGATATAGCTGGACTAGAAATCACCTCCTTCACCCACTGAGACTTAGGTTTCATTGTTTCTTTGAGGGATAAGTGTGTTTCTTGTAGGCACGCTACTGTCGGTTTAAATTTGTTCAAGTGAGACAATACTTTACATCTTTTCATAGGATTTTTACAGCCCTTGATGTTCCATGTTATGCATTTAAAGATCATTTAGTTAGAGAAAAATTGATGTTCATACATCTTATAGCTATAGTACAGTAATAAGCATATAACATTTGTCATTTGGTTGAAAATATGTATACCCAAATATTTGAATAGAAGGAAGAAACATTGGGGATCAGGAAGGGGAAAAGGGGGTTCGATCAAAACTTGGCGGGGAGTATGCCTTATTGAAAGAGTGATTTTAGAGATCAAACAGGACATGAGAAGATGAGTTGGCTGGGGGTATAAATAGGGGATAGGAAACGCCTTCTGGGTCGCTAACTAGAAAAAGAAGTGACCACTAGTGGAAGAGGGACCCAAAAGAGCGCCCACCCCACATAGTAAATATCAATGTAATGTCATAGCATTAGGTAAATAGATACATATACGTATAGGAGTCAAGTGATTAAGATTCGGTTTCAAATAGTAAGTGATGTTGAGGCCACCGCTGGAGCGGAGATGTCCATATTTTCATTCTTAATGGATTATATGAAGAGCCTTAAGTCTGCGGGATCATCAAAGACTGCAGAGCGTCCTTCATGTGTAACTTTAAAGGAGCATGGGTGGAACAAACCATACCGGACATTGAGTTGTTTAAGAGCAGGACGGAATGCCAAAAAGACTTTTCTTCTTTGTGCTGTACTTCTTGCCACATCCTGTGAGATAAATATCTTACTGCCATGCCAAATTAGAGATTTACGTTCTTTAACTGTGGAAATAATAAGTTGTATTTGAGAGTATTCCAAGAGGTAAAATATTAGAGTTCTTGGTGTCTGACGTGATGAGGGAGAGGCTGAGGGTTGACCAATCCTATGGGCTCGTTGTATATTAAAAATAGTTTCCAAAGGCAAATGTAGTATGGCCGGTGAGAATTTTTGTAGGAAGACAATGGGGTCAGTACCCTCAGCTACTTCAGGAAGGCCAGAGATGCGTAGGTTATTGCGCCTGCTGCAATTTTCTAAATCTTCATTATGCTTTTGAAGTTCTTTAATGGATTTCTCCATTTGTGCAACTTTAGGAGATATATCTTCAAGCACGCTGATTCTTTTCTCAGCCTCTTCTACTCTGTTGTTAACACCAATCCACCTTTCATCAAGTTGCTGTAGCTTAGCATTTGTGTTTTCAATGAAGGGTTTAAGTGCCCTAATTTCAGCAAGAATGGCTTCAATGGCTGGGTCCGAGAGCCCTGTTGGAGGTGGTGAGTCACTTTTGGGTCTTTTCAGAGTAGATGAGGAGGAGGTAGCATCTTTGACAGAGGCGCCACTTTTTTGGTTGGCTTTGCTGGTTGCCATCTTTAAGCAAATGTTAACAAGTATAATCTGTTCTGGCGTATAACTCCTTATAGCAGTTCTTTATGATGATTTGTAGTATATAATTATTACTTCCATATTATTGTTCAGGCTTTACTCAGACCAAGTGAGACCAAATAATGGAAAAGCTCTGAATAATAAGGCATATACTACTGGAGATTCCCATAGATATGTTGTTTAGGACTGTAAACCATAAAGAGAGGTTTGAACCTGTATAGCTGTAGGGTTACCGCAGTTGGTTGATTGTAACCCAGTCTGACTGTACTGTGTTGGAATGTTGGAACGACAAAGAATGGTTGTAGTGCAAAATTTAGGAGGAGAGAAGAGTCTTTGCTGGAGGGAGACTGAGTGACGTGTTATGTATTATATCTTAATACATGGTATGCCTTAGGTTGTGGCCTGGTGGCCCTTTCACTTTTTTTTTCCCAGTATCCTTAGTGAGGTTTAAGATAAGCGTTGACTTTATAATTATTCCAGCCCTTCTTTTTTTTTCTTTTATATTAACACATTAAAAATATGTATATATTTTTTTTATAAACTTCTCCTTAAATATATGTTCATATAATAATCAGTCGCTTTAAGTTTGCTTTCTTACTGTTTTTTTTTTTCATCCAGTCTCCCAGCAGGTGGCGTGTTCATGAGAGGAAGCTGCGTGTCTGGGCCCAGTCCGGGGAGTCAGTTGATACAGCGTGCCGCTCCTCTCCTCACGAGGGGCGGTACGCGTTCTGTTATACGTCCGCTTTGGAAGCTGAAGAGAGGAGCTGCAAAGTGTGAGACGTTTCTGCACTTCGGAGCCGCGGGAGAAATCACCGAGTTGATGCAGGATGTCGGCGGCGCTCAACAGGAAGATTAAGGTAAGTTAAGAAAATGTAATATTTAACCTAAATGCTTTTTATATAATATGTGGGGTGGAGCCGATCTTCTAGGCCGCCATCTTGCCTCGGCACCAAGCCACGCCCCCAATGCTTCTTTTAAAGACTGCCAAGTACCCAATAATCTCAAAGACGCATGGGTCATGCCTCTCCTCAAAAAACCCAACTTGGACCCAAACATACCGAGAAATTACCATCTCATACCAACGGTCCATTTCCTCTTAAAGATACTAGATCGAGTAGAGTAGCCTATCTACAAATTCAACAACACCTTTAAGTCAATAACCTCTTGGGCTTGAGACAATCTGGCTTCCGACCCAGGCATGGAACGGAAACAGCCCTCTTAAGATTTAAAAATCCAAATGGATGAAGCTAGAGACAAAAGGTAATCTGGCCATCCTGCTCCTCCTGGACCTATCACCGGCATTGGACCTTGTCGACCCCCAAATTCTCTCCAAACGCCTCTCCACCGCTGCAGCTTTCTCCCCCAACACCATCAGCTGGATACAATCCTTCCACAATGACAGAACCACCAGAGTCTTCACCCCCACAGCGACGGCCGAGCCAATTCCCATCCTATGTAGAGTCCCACAAGGGTCATGTACCTCACCTATGCTTTATAACATATTTACAAAGTTATTATTCGACCGTCTTGATAACCTGCAGAGGACACTCAGGTCCTCATCTCACTCACTGACTGCTATGAAAAAGATTCTGAGAAACTAAACGAAATCCATATGGAAATTCAGGCATGGATGGCAACTCATAGCCTCTGCCTGAATGACAACAAGACGGAATTCCTGATTGTCAGTAGTGAAGCCCAACTTAATAAACTTGACACTAGGTACAAGACTTAACGTTGACGGCAATATTAGCAAGGTAGCCAAAGAGGTGAAAACCCTTGGTGTATACTTCGACTCTACCCTCTCTCTCAAAAAACAAGTGAACTCCACAGCCTCCTTGACAGCTTACACCAACTAATCAACGCCTGCAAACCTTTTTCATCCACTAACAGCTGCCTCACATTAGCTAGGGTTCTGATCTTGTCAAAACTGGATGTTAGGCAGAATTGCATGCAGTACCCTCTGGGACCACCACATACAACTAGGGTTACAGGTATAAGCAAAATCAACCTTTGGTATAAGTCTGTACCACACAGTTTTTGGTAGCGAGCTGAACAGCCAGGCTTATCTCAAGAGGGAATGTGAGCAGTACAAGAGGTTACACAGAAGTCTTACAATGACAGTGGTTCAAGCAGACACACTCACTGTTTCTTGGTAAAACTCTTATTAATTTATTACACAGTCATTTAGAAAACATTCACTAGAAGGAGGCAAATTAATATTATACACAAACACACTTCAGTACCAAACCAATAAGTTTCTGAGTAGATTAGGCTCCCCTGAAATAGGAGCAAGATGGCATTTCAGTCACTTTAAATAGGAGTAAAAAGGCACAAGTAAAAAAAAATAGATCACAAATACTTTCTTAGGCAGTGCAAATAGTTTCAGTTCACTGGAGGACTCGATTCAGTTCAATAGGCCTAGGCCAAAGTCAATAGGCTAGTGTCTTGGATAGGAAAGAGCAGTTCTTGTAGTAAATGCTAAAGTCGTTGCCAAAGTTCTCAGAAGTAGTTTGTACGAAAAAGAATCATATGTTGGGTCACAAGCTGATTAGGCCTGCAAGTTGGGAAAGTTTCATGAACTTTCACCGCGAGAGGTAAGTTCTCTCAATCGGCTTGGCACAGTCCCTTAATATGAAGAAAAGATGCAGCAAAAGACGTTGGTTCCTGGCAGTTCCTGCAGATCTCACTGTTCCTTAACCTCAGTCGTGGGGACAAGAGGGAGGACGTCAGGGGACTCCTGCACTGCACAGGGACTGGTCAAACAAGCTGGCAAATGGAAGATCTTCGGTTCGAATAGCTGTAGTCAAGCACACAAGCTGGGGCCTATCCCACTGGTTAAACTTAACCAGCTCCGAGAATGGTATCCAGGTGGCTTACGAGTTGATTGGTCCCACCAACTGAAAGGAGAAGTCGTCCTTGAAGGGGCTTCTCTGTCGAGATGAACTTGGCAAATCAGACCTGCAACAGGGCTTCACAGGGCACACCAATGGTCTAGGAGTTGCAGCAGCCATCCTCGTCCAGCTCGTCTTCGGTTCTTTCGTTCCAGTGGTCAAATCTGCCTTCCAAGCCAAGAGAATCGCCTTTTAAACAGTTTTCTCCCTTTCATTCCAGCCTAGCTGTCACTCACCCATAGGGATGTAACGGTGTAACGGTATACCGTTAAAGATACCGTGAACCACTTAATTGACCAATAATAACCGTCACATTGTTTATACCGGTATACCGTTAAGTGTGCTTTTCAGTCTGATTTGGAAAGGCTGCAGAAAGCAAGTGCTGCGCAGTCTTGGTCTTGCACTGTTGGATGTGCCATCTGCCAAGTAGTTTCAGTTGGAGCAGTTTTTAATGCCATTCCATAAACCACACGTGCCTGACACAATCAATATGTTAGCAATAGGAAGAATAAATACAGTGCCAAGAAGGAAAAGGGTTTACTTTGGGATGGCGGATTTGGGGTTTATGTATTTTTAATGGATAATGTTTGCTAAACATATGACAATGGGGGATTTCCCTGGTTCTATCATTGAATTTACATATAAGTCACACTGCAAGATTCACTCATCTCTGTGGGTATGTTAGGGAGAATTCTCTGTTTAGGCTGAATTTCCCTACCTAGTGAGTCCCCCAGCAGCTTTGCTGGATTTCTGGGGTTTCTTTTTTTCTCCTGCCAAGAGTGAGACTCTTTTACCCTCACTCTTGGACATGTTGAAGTGTGTTCTCTTGGTTAAACCTTGTGTTGAATGGGCTATGGGGTCTTTTACCCCATAGGGCCTCATGTATTTTTGTGATGTGGGTTACATAGCACCCTCTGTGCCGTGACCCAGGGGTGTCCTAGGGACTCCCCAACATAGACTCCATACCCTGGGACTGACTACTGTCTCCCAGGGCATGTAAAGTCACCAAAGACTTTGCTAGTCTTGAATCCTGAACAGAACCAGTACAAACCATCATATTGTGGACGTACTGGCTGGGGCAATTCGATTGCCCCAGGGTCTGTTAGTCGAGGGGGCACGTCTCCGTCCCCCCTGATCGAGTTTTGGCTGGTGGCAGTGGAAACTACTTTTTATATTCGACCGCGAATATTTCCCTATGGGATTTCCCATTGTTTTAGGCTAACACATTTAATTATTTATTTACGGTAGCCTTAAACATACCGCCGGTTTATATATTTATTTTTATAACTCCGGTTGGGACTTTTTGCCAAAACTTGATGCTAAAATGGCGTTGGTGTTCGCCTCTGTAACTCTGACCCAAAGTGGAGCCCTTTGTTCCACTTTTGGCGGGCTTCTCCACAGAAGCCCTCCAAAGTGGTGCCACTCTGTCTGGGGTACTTAGGAGGGGTGGAGGGGGATTTAGGCACCCTGGACTGAGTTACCTTGGTAACTCAAGTCGCACTCCGTCCTGATTGGCCCAAGTGGTGAGCCGGCCGGCTCACCACTTAGCATGTTTGAGTGACAGCTAGGCTGGGTGAATGGGGGTTTGCTGCATAAAAGCAGGGCTTTGGGGACTGGAACTTCAGAAGTCGCCACAGGACCAAGAATCCGACGAGGGAAGAGCTGAGCCGACCTGCTTCGACGACACCACCCGGTGGAGCCCTGCTGAACTGTCTCACCACTTTTCCCGACGACCGAGGAGAACTCTTAACGGAGTGGCTCCTTCCCTTGACTGGTGGGGACAACCAGTTTTCGCCTTCTTTTCGCTTCTCGAGGTATCTCGTGGCCGCCTTGCCAGTGCCAAGCACCCCGGCAACCGGAACCCCACCACTTTTACCCCAACCACGAAAGTCGGTACAACCCTTTAACCGGAGGACTCCGCGGCTGGTTTCTTCCCGGGCAGTGCAACGACCTTCTTCTTCTGCTCTTCAGCGAGAACTTCTTCTTCCCTGACCGACGTCGAGCCTTGCTGCCACTGCCTGGAACAACTGCCACCGCTGGAGGACCCTTTTCGCTTAAGGTACCGTGTTCCGCCTGGCTTCCCTTGCCACCGACTGTACGGGGTAGATTTAGCCCCCGGCTTTCGAACCTGGGAGTGCCTGGAACACCCTGGCTAAACTTTCTAAGCCACTCTAACCTCTTTCTAACTCTTTGCAAGACTTTGAATCCCTAATAACAGTGTGATCTTGGGCACATTTTCGCTCCGGCTACTCTAAGAGTGGGCCCTGCCTAGTGACTTTTGCTCACCTGTGACTTTGTGCTTCTTTGAGCCTATTGCAAGTGTTCTGGACCTTAGAGTGGTGTGTTTAACCTATTTCTGTTTCTTTTATCCCTTTCTTGAACCTACTAGAGTGTCATCTGACGTTAAGCACTCACCTCTGTTTTAATTATGTGGTGTTAACTTAGAGTTGTCTAGATAGGAGTAAGGGTGGGAACTGCTTTCATTATAACTGTGTTTAGAGTGTTTTTACTATACTTTGCTAGAGTGTTTTCAACTTATGTGTTCTTAAAAATAAATAACTATATACTTTTGAAACCAAGCTCTGGTCAGTGTTTGCTTGTGCTATTGTGTCTGAGTACATATTGTGTATACTTTGCATACTGCCTAACTCTTCTTGAGGGAAGTCTGACTGCTCAGCCACAGCTACCAGGTAAATCTGGGCGGTGCGGACTGCTACCAAGTGGGTTTACTGCTATACCTGTAGTCTTAAATCTTTTGCAGTGTTCCCCAAGGGAACTGCACAGGTTTCTGCCTAACACTGGTGTACAGCGGTGGGATTTGTATTGAGTATACATTTTATTGTGCTTTAGATACCTTAGTGCAACTAACCACAAAGCTTAGCACTGTAAAAAGTAATCCTCTAACATGTCAGTTATAGAAAGCTATAGTCAAGAGTCCCTTGCAGCCAAAACTGCTGATTGTTTAAGAGTGCTCTGTAAACATAAGGATCTCCTGACTAAGGGCAAGAAAATGGAGCTGATTGAAAGATTGTTGGCTAACCAAAGTCTGGGTGATGGTTCAGAGGAACCTACCACTCCAGCAACTGTAGATGACAGTATTGAAGTTAACATGGAGGAAAATGTTGATGATTCTGAGGAAGAGTCAGAAGAGGAGGGTGAGGCTGTTGTAACTGTCCCCCCTAGGCCTCTGCCTGCTCTACCTGCTGTACCTACTGGACCTTTACCAGGTCCCACTTTTAGTCCTCAGTACTTTGAACTGGAGAAAATGAAGCTAGAATTGGAGTATAAGAAACTTAATGCTCAAACTGACAAAGAACTAAGGCTAAGGGAAATGGAGCTCAAGTATGACTTAGAAATGAAGAAATTATCTGTTGAGAATGTTTCTCTCTCTGGCTCCTCTAGAAGTTCCAGTCCTAAAAGACCCCGGATGCCTAAAGAATTGATTGGTATGTATGAGCCTAAGTTGGATGTGTTGGATTGGTTGTCTCTGTTTGAATATAATCATGGGCTCCAGAACATCACAGGAAATGACTTACTCACCTGGTTGTTCTCTAGGCTTCCCCCTGTTGCAACTGATGTGGTAATGGAGATGGGGGAGGAGGATAGGAAGGACTATGAATGTGTGAAACTAGCTTTGATAGCTAGGTTTGGGAAGACCCCTTCCCAGTATCTTAAGAGGTTTAGGAACCTCAAAAAGCATGATGGTACCCCTTGGGCTACCTGGGTGAGTGAATGTTTGAAAAACTTAGAGGGATGGATTAAGGGTTACAAGGTGAACACTTATGAAGGTATGAAGAATTTGTTTATGTTGGAGACTATTTATGATGCCTGCTCTCCTGAGCTCAGACAACACTTGGCTGATTCCAGGGAATTGGATTCCCGGAAACTAGCTAAGGCTGCTGACTTGTGGGTTGCCAACAGGGCCACTCACAAGGATTCTGGGGTAACTCAGAAGAAGGATGGGGAGAAACAGTCTAAAAAGGACTCCAAAGAGAATTCTAATACTACAAATTCCAAAGAGGGCCCCAAACAAAACTATAAGGGTAAGCCACAGGGGAAACCAAATCAGGCTAGTGTACCTCCTGGTCCCAGACCAGAAGGAGGTCAGAACAAGCCTCCATTCCAGCGAGCCTTTGGCTCATGCTTTGTTTGTAAGGCTACTGACCATGTGAAAGGAGATCCCAGATGTAAGGGTAAACCTTCAGGGGTCCAGCTTGCCTCCTTAGCCTTCGCTCCAGAAGAGGAAGTACATATGGCAAGTGGAAACTTTCTATTACTAGCTGATGAACCCACTGGAGTCTCAGCTAGTGTTTCTTTAGTCTCTCTGGGGTTGTGGGAACAACAGAATTTAGATGTCTATAACTCTATCCCAGATAATACTAAAGGGTATTATAAGGACAGTGTCCAGGTGAATGGTCAGGAGACTACTGCCATTAGGGACACTGGAGCCAGCATAACTGTGGTGGATGAATCATTTTTCAAGGCAGAGGATGTTGCTAAGGCACCCAAATGCCTCACCAAGTTAGCTGGTGGGCCTGTGCAGATGTGTCCCCAGTTACCAGTTCTCATCCAATGTAATGATATGGCTGTAAAAACACCTGTCAGTGTACAATGTGAAGTGCCAGGTAGGGTTCTGTTGGGTAATGACCTCAAAGCTCTTGGAGTTGTATCTCATACCCCCAGACCTCCTAGCAAAAGGTTCCAGGAACTCACAAAACCTGCAAGAGAGAAAACCCTGAGAGGGTTATCTCAGGAGATGATGACAGAAATCACTCCTCTCCCACTGGAGCAACTTACTGCAGTAACTACCAGATCAGGAGCAAAGGGGCAACCCAAGACTCCTAGGAAAAAGCCAGCAGCAAGCACTCCAGTGCTTCCAACAAGGACTTCCCCTAGGTTGTCCAAAGTTACACCTGTAACTCCACCTCCAGCTGAGGCTGAGAGGGAGGTACAACCCTGTGTGGTTGAGCTAGACTCTGAGGAAGAGCTAGAAGGAGGCCCCAACCTTATTGGAGATTTGGACCCTGAGGACCATCCTGAGCTGCAGTCTTTACTGGCAGAAGGTGGGCCTAGCAGGGCAGCTTTTCGTAAGGGGCAAAGAGAATGTCCAACTCTGGAAGGTCTCCGCCACCAGGCAGCTTCTCAAGCTGATGGGCAAGAGCCTGGGAAGTATAGGTTGCACTGGGAAGATGGCCTCTTCTACAGTGAACCCACTGAGTCTGAACCTGGAGACTACAAACGCCTTGTAGTCCCACAAGAGAACAGACAACAGTTCTTACAACTAGCCCATGAGATACCTTTGGCTGGTCACTTGAGTTTCAAGAAGACCAAGGAAAGGCTCTCACTCTACTTTTATTGGCCAAAGATGGGGGCTGAAGTAGATAGATATTGTAAGAGCTGCCATACCTGCCAGACTTCTGGTAAGGTTGGTTCCAAGAATGTGGCACCTTTAGTGCCTCTCCCAGTTGTGGGAGTCCCATTTGAGAGGGTAGGGATTGACATTGTTGGTCCCCTTGATCCTCCAACCTCCTCAGGCAACAGGTTTATACTTGTTGTAGTAGACCATGCTACTAGGTACCCTGAGGCAATTCCTATGAGGACTGTTACAGCTCCGGCTGTGGCTAAGGCCCTCCTTGGTATTTTTACCAGGGTTGGGTTTCCTAAGGAGGTAATCTCTGACAGGGGGTCAAACTTTATGTCCCACTACATGAAAGCCATGTGGAAAACCTGTGGAGTTACCTACAAGTTCTCAACCGCATACCACCCTCAGACAAACGGGTTGGTTGAAAGGTTTAACAGAACCATGAAGAGCATGATAGGTGCTTTAGAAGAACCCCTTAAGAAAAAGTGGGACCTTCTACTGCCATGCCTTCTCTTTGCTTATAGAGAAGTCCCTCAGGAGGGAGTAGGTTATTCTCCCTTTGAGCTTCTCTATGGCCATCCCGTCAGAGGTCCATTGGCCCTGATTAAGGAGGGATTGGAAGGTGCTCCTCCCCTCAAGCCAGTCAGAGTGACTGACTATGTGATAGGTCTCCGGAGGAGAATGTCACACATGATGGCAGAAGCAAGTGACAACTTGAAAGCTGGTCAAGCCCTGGTCAAACATTGGCACGACCAGAAGGCTAACATGGTGGAGTTTACTCAAGACCAGCTAGTTCTAGTTATGCTCCCAACAAGGCAGAGGGCCTTGCAAGACAAATGGATGGGACCCTTCAAGGTTGTGGGAAAACTTGGAGAGGTCAACTATCTGGTGGATCTGGGCAGACCCAGGGAAGCTCCTAGAGTCTTCCACACCAACCGACTAAAAGCATACATCTCCAGACCTGATGTAGGAGCCTTGCTTCTAGCTTCAGCTGCAGAGGAGGAAGAGAGTGAATCTCTCCCTGATCTCCTCAGAGGTGTGCCTTTAGATGAAAAAGTTGAAGGAGTCAATCTCTCTTCAGACCTGACACCTGAGCAACAAGAGGAGTGCAAATCTATGTTAAATCAGTTTGCCTCCCTGTTCTCACTGTCACCAGGCTTGACCCCTTGGGGCCAGCATGAGATACTCACTGGTGACTGTCTGCCAGTCAAAAGCAGAGGATACAGAATGTCAGAACATATCAGAGCCCACATCAAAGGAGAGGTCAAGAAGATGCTTGATCTCGGGGTAATAGAGCCCTCTACTAGTCCATGGTCTAGCCCAGTTGTGTTAGTACCAAAGGCAGGATCCAAAGACTTGAGATTCTGTGTGGACTATAGAGCTCTAAATGCAGTCACCAAGACTGATGCCCACCCTTTGCCCAGGACAGATGAGTTGGTGGATAAACTTGGTGCAGCCAAGTACCTCAGCACATTTGACCTGACGTCAGGCTATTGGCAAATAGCCCTGACAGACCATGCCAAGGAGAAAACTGCATTTTCAACCCCCGTTGGCTTGTACCAGTTTAAGGTCATGCCTTTTGGACTAAAAAATGCACCTGCCACATTCCAAAGGATGGTGAACCAAGTTCTGGCTGGGATGGAAGATTTCTGCATGGCATACTTGGATGACATTGCAGTCTTCAGCCACTCCTGGGAAGAACATGTGAACCACCTAGGACATGTGTTGCAGGCTCTGGAACAGGCCCATTTGACAATCAAAGCCAGTAAGTGCCAGATTGGTCAAAGTAAAGTGGTCTACCTTGGACATGAGGTAGGAGGTGGAGAAATAAGGCCTTTGCCCAGCAAGATTGAAGCTGTGCAAAATTGGACAACACCAACTACTCAAACCCAAGTGAGAGCTTTTCTAGGCCTCACTGGATATTACAGGAATTTCATTGAGAACTATGGGACCATAGCTTCTCCACTGAATGTAATCTCCTCTCCCAAATTCCCTAAAAAGGTAAAATGGAATGAGGAGTGCAATCAGGCCTTTGAAAAACTGAAGAGAGCTCTTTGCCAAGCTCCAGTATTGAGAGCTCCTGACTACCACCAACCTTTCATTGTACAAACTGATGCTTCCAATGTAGGTATAGGTGCAGTTCTAAGCCAACTGGATGAGAAGGGTAGGGAGCACCCCATTTGCTTCATCAGTAGGAAACTGAAGGATCCTGAGACAAGGTGGGCAACTATCGAAAGAGAATGCTTTGCTATTGTGTGGGCACTGAAGAAGTTTAGGCCATACTTGTATGGTTCTACTTTTGTTATTCAGACTGACCACCAACCCTTGAGATGGTTAATGCAAATGAAAGGGGAAAATCCAAAACTATTGAGATGGTCAATCTGCCTGCAAGGGTTTGATTTCACCATTGAGCACAGGTCAGGGTGTCACCATCAAAATGCTGATGGACTCTCTAGGATGTATATCATCGACTAGAGGTATGAGGTTCATCCAGGAGTGGATTAAATCCTCCTGTCCCTTAGTCTGGGGGGGGCGAGTGTTAGGGAGAATTCTCTGTTTAGGCTGAATTTCCCTACCTAGTGAGTCCCCCAGCAGCTTTGCTGGATTTCTGGGGTTTCTTTTTTTCTCCTGCCAAGAGTGAGACTCTTTTACCCTCACTCTTGGACATGTTGAAGTGTGTTCTCTTGGTTAAACCTTGTGTTGAATGGGCTATGGGGTCTTTTACCCCATAGGGCCTCATGTATTTTTGTGATGTGGGTTACACAGCACCCTCTGTGCCGTGACCCAGGGGTGTCCTAGGGACTCCCCAACATAGACTCCATACCCTGGGACTGACTACTGTCTCCCAGGGCATGTAAAGTCACCAAAGACTTTGCTAGTCTTGAATCCTGAACAGAACCAGTACAAACCATCATATTGTGGACGTACTGGCTGGGGCAATTCGATTGCCCCAGGGTCTGTTAGTCGAGGGGGCACGTCTCCGTCCCCCCTGATCGAGTTTTGGCTGGTGGCAGTGGAAACTACTTTTTATATTCGACCGCGAATATTTCCCTATGGGATTTCCCATTGTTTTAGGCCAACACATTTAATTATTTATTTACGGTAGCCTTAAACATACCGCCGGTTTATATATTTATTTTTATAACTCCGGTTGGGACTTTTTGCCAAAACTTGATGCTAAAATGGCGTTGGTGTTCGCCTCTGTAACTCTGACCCAAAGTGGAGCCCTTTGTTCCACTTTTGGCGGGCTTCTCCACAGAAGCCCTCCAAAGTGGTGCCACTCTGTCTGGGGTACTTAGGAGGGGTGGAGGGGGATTTAGGCACCCTGGACTGAGTTACCTTGGTAACTCAAGTCGCACTCCGTCCTGATTGGCCCAAGTGGTGAGCCGGCCGGCTCACCACTTAGCATGTTTGAGTGACAGCTAGGCTGGGTGAATGGGGGTTTGCTGCATAAAAGCAGGGCTTTGGGGACTGGAACTTCAGAAGTCGCCACAGGACCAAGAATCCGACGAGGGAAGAGCTGAGCCGACCTGCTTCGACGACACCACCCGGTGGAGCCCTGCTGAACTGTCTCACCACTTTTCCCGACGACCGAGGAGAACTCTTAACGGAGTGGCTCCTTCCCTTGACTGGTGGGGACAACCAGTTTTCGCCTTCTTTTCGCTTCTCGAGGTATCTCGTGGCCGCCTTGCCAGTGCCAAGCACCCCGGCAACCGGAACCCCACCACTTTTACCCCAACCACGAAAGTCGGTACAACCCTTTAACCGGAGGACTCCGCGGCTGGTTTCTTCCCGGGCAGTGCAACGACCTTCTTCTTCTGCTCTTCAGCGAGAACAACTTCTTCCCTGACCGACGTCGAGCCTTGCTGCCACTGCCTGGAACAACTGCCACCGCTGGAGGACCCTTTTCGCTTAAGGTACCGTGTTCCGCCTGGCTTCCCTTGCCACCGACTGTACGGGGTAGATTTAGCCCCCGGCTTTCGAACCTGGGAGTGCCTGGAACACCCTGGCTAAACTTTCTAAGCCACTCTAACCTCTTTCTAACTCTTTGCAAGACTTTGAATCCCTAATAACAGTGTGATCTTGGGCACATTTTCGCTCCGGCTACTCTAAGAGTGGGCCCTGCCTAGTGACTTTTGCTCACCTGTGACTTTGTGCTTCTTTGAGCCTATTGCAAGTGTTCTGGACCTTAGAGTGGTGTGTTTAACCTATTTCTGTTTCTTTTATCCCTTTCTTGAACCTACTAGAGTGTCATCTGACGTTAAGCACTCACCTCTGTTTTAATTATGTGGTGTTAACTTAGAGTTGTCTAGATAGGAGTAAGGGTGGGAACTGCTTTCATTATAACTGTGTTTAGAGTGTTTTTACTATACTTTGCTAGAGTGTTTTCAACTTATGTGTTCTTAAAAATAAATAACTATATACTTTTGAAACCAAGCTCTGGTCAGTGTTTGCTTGTGCTATTGTGTCTGAGTACATATTGTGTATACTTTGCATACTGCCTAACTCTTCTTGAGGGAAGTCTGACTGCTCAGCCACAGCTACCAGGTAAATCTGGGTGGTGCGGACTGCTACCAAGTGGGTTTACTGCTATACCTGTAGTCTTAAATCTTTTGCAGTGTTCCCCAAGGGAACTGCACAGGTTTCTGCCTAACAGGGTATTCACTGCTGCCATACCAAAGGTGACATGTCCGTGTTTACTGAACACCTTTTGGCCCGCAAGTAAATTAAAGGCTGTCACATAAAGAGAGAGTGCGTGTGTGTGTGTTCATGCACACACGCGTATACTACCATCAGCCTCGATTGATCTGTGGCGTGCAGGTTATCAAGATGGCAACTAGTTCATCTTCACCAGTAGCCAGTGGGGGAGTCAAAAGCCTAAATGACCACGTAAGAAAAGCTATTAAGTTTGCTTTGCCAGTCGCAGCAGGGCTCTCCCCTCCTCCTCTCCACACGTGTGTTTGTGTTTGGTGGAAGCAAGGGGTGACATTTCAGTGGAAAGTATGTTTGAAAAGCCCAATTCTGTTCCTGGGTGCCTGGTTTTGTTTGTGATGATAAATCTGACAGTTTATGACCTTTTAGAAAATATTTGTTAAGATTTGTTAACTCCACCTGCTATACCGCGATAACCATGATATACCGTCATTTGGCAAGACGGTTATCGTACCGTCATAAAACTAATACCATGACACCCCTACTCACCCAGCAGGGTGGCTGTCCTTGCCGGACAGTCAGCCAGCCAATCACACCAGAGTGCATTTGGGTCTAAGCACAGGGAGTTTCAGGCACCTCCCTCACTGCCTGCCCACCCCAGACACTCAGGCGCCAGACGTGGTCTTCAGTCCTGAAGCCAGTCAAGGCGTAAGAACAAAGGGACCATGATTCCAAGATGGCGGCGGTGGTGTGAGGACGCATCGCCCGAGCTCCCGCATCACATCGTATACACAGCACGTAAAAGCAGCAACAAAGCTGAAACTGCCCTCCCAGGGAAGCGTGTGCTGTGGAGGAAACTCCCTAAACCCGAGTGGCCGCCGCAACAGCTCGGCTGCAGCCGCCGGATCCGGACGAGGGAAGAGGAGCCCAGGGCCCTGCCACCCGCGGGATAGGAAGCAGGCACGGTGCCAAGGGACTGACGTAGGCGGAGGCCCCAGTGCCCCCCGGGCGACATTACGAGGAAGCGGCCATAGGAGCGGGGCGGCGGGGGTGCCGGACTCGGTGCGCCGGTCCCGGGAGAAGCAGGGCTGCGGCCCCCCACGATAGAAGAGGAGCCGCGACCCTGCACATTGGGATTCAAATAAGAGGCCCGGTCCGCGGGTGCCAGAGAGAACGCTGCATCGGCGTGGTGGCTGAGCCGTCTGCGGGGAGGAGCTGCAGCGGTGTGCAGCCAGACGGACAGCAGGATTGGCGCCGGACGAGCTTGGCCCCCGGAACTGCGGCTGGGCGCAGCCCAGGATAAGAGGACGCTTCTCCCCGCCCGGGGTGGAGATCCGGCCCCAGACCGGCGCTCTTCAAGTTTGGCAGCCAAGTAAGTGGGGGGGTGGTGGGGGGCCAAGGATCAGTGCTAGTGAAGGAGGGGCCCCCTGCACCCCCCGACAGTTGTGACAGTGACTGGTTGGAGCCCGAACGCCGGGTGTGGGGGTAGCCCCCCCTAACAAGTTGGGATCTGTCAGAGGGCCCTGAGGTCGGGTGCCCCCTCCACCATCAATATACTCCAGTGACCCTGGGCTCCCTTGGGCTCCAGGGGCCGGGTCGAGACCCCTCAATCGCCAGGGGGCAAGCCCCCAAACTGCTGTCTCATGCCTAACTGGCACTGCAGAAGCACTCGCCCAGACACTCCAAAGGGGCAGGTTCGGTCCCAAAATAATCGCCGGAATCCATATTGTTCAACAGCAGAGGGTGCCACCCGCCTGGAGGTCCCCCGCGTCCAAGCAAGATGTCCAGAAGTAAGGGATGGCGAAAAAGCCTCAGAAGGGGTCACTGGCCCAGATATGGGCCAAGGAACTTGGAGATCAGAGATCCCAGGACCCTAAAGACGGGGCCACGCCGCCGGCCTCGATCACCACCCAAGAACTGCAAGATCAGCCTGTAACACAATCACTACTCAGGACCCTTCTTGGGGAAATCGTAGAGAAAATCACAGAAGCAGGGCAGAAACAGATGGACGCGCTTAGGGACGACCTGGCCGAGGGCCTGCAAGATATAAAGAGGGACCTCAACAAAATGGAAGAGAGAGTGGACATGAACGAGAGGGCTATCCAGGATCTGTCAGAAGACGCACGGAAAGTGGCCTCCCTCTTGGAAACCTTAGCTACTGCAACACATAACCTCAAATTGTGGGCGGAGGACTTGGAGAATAGGTCCAGAAGGTCCAATATAAGGGTTAGATCCTTGCCGGAAGCAGTCCAAGATCGGGATCTGGCCGAAACTTTGAAATCAATATTCAGAGACATCATGGAAGCGGACCCGATAGAGGACATCAAGTTCGACAGGGTCCACCGGGTGGAGCCGAAGCGTCAGGAACCAGGAGTGAGACCACGGGACATACTGGTGGCGTTCCATAGTTACACTAAAAAAGAGAGGATCCTGCAAGCTGCCAGGAAGGCGGGCCAGATAACCCACAATGTGAAGAAATCCAGTTCTACCAAGATTTATCTCAAATTACCCTGAACAGGAGGCGGGGCATGGCCCGATCCTGGCTCATCTAAGAGAAAATCAAGTGCGTTATAGGTGGCTCCATCCATTTGCCCTCAGCTTTATGTGGCAGAGGAAGAACCAGAGAATTACGACCTGTGACCAGGGAGTAGCTTTGCTAGGCCTCGAGGACGACACACCTGAGCCAAGAGCGTCCCCGACTGGGCGGGCAGTATCACGGAAGCCATGGGAATGGTCAGAGGTGGGCCCAAAGAAAACAAGGAGAGAGCGCAAGCAACCCCAGCGCAGATCTCCCGTCCAGGTCCCAGACAGGGGAGACCAACCAGGAAACGGGGACATACAAGGAAATTGAGGCGCATGTTCAATATCTCTGTGCCGACCCTGGGGAGGGCATACACAGGTTGAAACATATGTACGTTCAAAAGTATCAGAGGCGATTGCCTACACAAGTGCGGGATGCAACGGTAGGGAGGGAGGGACTCGACATCTTGGAATGGGAAGGGGAGTTCCCGCAAATCTCACGGGGGAAGTTTCTAGGTTTGTTATTGTGTCGGGCTCTCGTTGGGTTGTCATGGGAGGGGGTTTTGGGGGAGGCAGAGGAGGGAGGGAGAAGATCCAAGGTTCAGGTCTGGATGGGTTACGCAGCGGCCCACGAATGGACTGCACACGTCGAGGAGCTTCCGGCGAAGGGCTCATGGGGCACAACTGGGCTAACCAGGTCTCTCATAACCTTTACATATGGCTGCCACGGAGGCACTGCGAGTGCTTTCACTAAATGTGAATGGCCTCAATTCCCCGGTTAAGAGGAAGAAAGTTGAGAGGTTCCTCATACGGGAACACCCCCATGTAGTGGCTATGCAGGAGACCCATGTGCACACTAGAGACACCCATAGGATAAGATTGCGGGGTTATTCTCGTGTAGTACAGGCCAAATAAGCCAGCAAGAAGGGGGGAGTCCTAATAGCCTTGAGAGATGGGATTGATCTGACCATCGGAGACACGCAGAAGGATAACCAAGGCAGATACTTAGCAGTGATACTCCAGGGAAAGGGGGAGTCCTTCACGGTGGCAATTCTGTATGCTCCAAACCAAGCCCAAGACTCTTATATACAAAACACCGTCACACGCCTAGAGAAATTCGCGAAGGCAAATATCCTCCTACTAGGGGGCTTCAATATAGCCTGGGACCCCGTCGAAGACAGGTGCTCCACCTCATGGGGCCCACAGGGGGGACCATCAGGGGACCTGGTGAAGAAAATGAGAGACCTGGCCCTGGTTGATGCACGGCGAGAACTGTACGGAGATGCGGTAGGATACACCTATTCACATGCACATAGGTCACATTCGCGGATAGATTATGCTTGGATTTCTAAACCATTGTTGGGCAGAGCCATAGCCTTGGAACTAGGGGCAATCACCCTCGGGGACCACTCTCCACTTACCCTTTCAATAGCCAGACCAAAGGGCTCCCCAGGGATTTGGAAGTGGAGATACCCTACTCCGCTGTTCAGGGATCCAGTCCTGGTCAAGGAAATAGAGGATGGAGTTCTGGATTACACCACACACAATAACTGGGAAGACACGATCCCCCAAAACTGGTGGGACGCCCTCAAAGTCACCATTAGGGGCAGGATCATAGCCATCAAGGCCAGAAGGGAAAGGGAGCTGAGATTGGAGGAGCAACAACTAGAAGCTAGACTCAAGAAGGTCATGACTCGTATGGGGGATAAGATGTCAGCAGCCACTAAGAGGGAATACAGGGCAGTGAGGGGTCAGTTGAACCTTATACAGACTAAGGCGGCCGAAATAAATCTCCTAAGGCTGCGTCAAAGGTTCTACAACAGAGGCAATAAGGCAGACCGCTTGCTGGCCAGAAAGCTAAGGAAGGAGGCAGGGGATAAAACAATCTTGAAAATAAAGGGGCAGACAGGGGTCCTCCTTACTAAGAATCCAGATATCGAGGCAGAATTTTGAACATTTTACTCAGACCTCTATAGATCAGGAGAACCTACTGGGGCGGATCAGGAGGCCTATCTGAGCCAAGCGGGGTGCAGATGGATTTCTCGGGAGGATAGGGAAGCGCTGGAGCTGGAGATCAATACGGATGAGGTCAGGAGGGTGATCAACAACCTACCGCCCAGCAAAGCCCCAGGCCCTGATGGGTTCGTATCCGAATTTTATAAGACACAAAGAAGTCTTAATGCCTATTCTCACCAAACTGTTCAACTGCATAGGCTCCACAGGAACTCTCCCTAACTCGATGAATGAAGCCAAAGTCATTTTAATACACAAGAAGGGCAAAGACCAGACCGACTGTGCTTCCTACCGCCCAATAGCTTTAATAAACGTAGATGCCAAAATACACACCAAGGTCCTGGCCAACCGTCTTGAATCAGTCCTCCCCAAACTAATACACTCTGACCAGTCAGGGTTTATTAAAGGCAGTCAAACATCGGATAATGTTAGAAGACTGGCCCACCTGGTCGAAAAGGCACAGAAAAAGTACATTCCAGCCCTTCTCTTGGCCATTGATGCCGAGAAGGCATTTGACCGGGATGAATGGGGATTCCTGTTTGCGGCAATGCGCAAAATGGGGTTTGGCCCGAGCTTCATCGTGCGAGTAAAGGCAAATTACTGTAACCCGATAATCCGACTAGCAATAAACGGCGAAATATCATCCCCGGTTCGGGTGGGAAGGGGCTGCCCGATGTCACCACTCCTCTACGCCCTTCACCTGGAACCATTTCTGGAGACAGTAAGAGCGGCCGAGGATATAGAGGGGATCCCGTTTGGAGGAGAGGAACACAAGATCGCGGCCTTTGCAGATGATATGATTTTGTCACTTTCTAAGCCGATCACCTCCCTGCTAGCAGTTGCAAGGGAGTTGAACAGATTCGCCCATGTTGGAGGCCTAAAAATCAGTGCCCACAAGTCTGCGGCGCTCCCACTCACCCTGTCACCTAGCGAGGTCCAGGACTTCAAGAAGGCTTATAACTACAGGTGGGTTGACTCTTCACTAAAGTATTTGGGAATTCACCTGACCAAGAACACAGGGGAATTATACAAGGCAAACATCCCTCCGCTCCTTCAGAAAGTGAAATCGAAACTGGTGGACTGGGACCTTTAGAAATCTCATGGCTGGGCAGAATCAACGCCCTGAAGATGACAATCTTGCCCTGCTCATCTATCATTTCTCGGCTCTCCCGGTCCGAGTCCTTGCGACTTTCTTTATGACCTTACAAAAAAATAACCAGTTGCTTTGCCTGGAATCAAAAGCGTCCGAGACTGGCGGCTTCCCTCATGAAAGCTTTGTTCGACGGGGGGGGGCAGACTTTAGGGTATACTATCTTGCAGCCAGATTAGAGTCATCAGAGACTGGCAAAGAAACGACAGAGGGAAGGTGTGGAGGCGGATGGATAGAGCGGTGGTGGGGAAGGACTTGAGGGAGTTCTGTGGGTGCCAAAGCAGGATAGGCCTCCATGCATGTATTGCAGTGATATAACTACAGGCGTGGCATGGGATGAAGCCATTAGCAGAGCACACATTACCACTTTCCCATCCCCGTAAACGCCCTTACATGGGAACCCACAGTTCACCCCAGCAGTTAACAACACGCTGACCTTTGCTCCGTGGTTCCAGGGAGGCTGCCGGATGGTGCGGGATATGTTGGACAGGGGAGAGGTGAAAACATTTGAGCAGTGCAAGAAGGATTTTGGCTTAGGGGAAAAGCAGAGATTTTCCTATCTCCAGATCAGGCACTGGGTCTCTCAGCAGACGCTTAAGCAGGCGGGCTCACGCTCCCTCACCCAATTCAAAAAGTATTTAGACACTGACACGGCAGATAAGGTGGTGGTATCGTCCATTTATAAACTCATCAAAAGGCAGGAAGATTTGAAATCGAGGAAGTATATGGTCAAATGGGAGCAGGATGTAGGGTCGGCCAAAGAGGAGCAGGAATGGGTAAAGCTGTGGTCTCAGATCCCGAAACTTGCCAGATCCATCCAAATTCGGGAGATCTGGCTGAAGCTGATGCTGAGGTGGCACCTAACCCCATCCAGGTTAAACCAAATTTACCCCAATGTGTCGGAGCTGTGTTGGAGGGAATGTAGCGGAGTGGGCTCCTGGGTGCATGACTGGTGGGAATGTCCCAAGATTGACACATTTTGGTTGCAGGTCCGGGGGGGGGGTGGAGTTGTTCCCTTTTGTTTCACTGAAAATTGTTAATAAAAATGTACTGGAAAAAAGTACAAAGGGACCAAACTTGGTTTGGCGCGCAGAGATAAACTCTAGAAGGACCTTTCCAAAAAGAAACTGAAAAAAAGACCGGGACCTATTTTAACAAAGGGCTTAAGGCGCCATCTTGAAAAACATGGCTCCTGCAATTTTTAGCTACCGGTGTTCGCGGTCGAGAAAAATCATGGTAGTTCGTTGTAAAACCACTGCCAAAAAAGGTAGCATTTGACTGCTACATGAGTTTCTAGACACAGGGGTACTAGGTAACCCCTCCAGCAATCTACAGGAAGATAGTGTGTGCTGGGTCTAGGAATTTAAAAAGATTAGTAAAGTCAATTTAACCTTACATTCTCTGGGAAACAGTAGTGTATCCCAGAGTAGGTATTTAAACCTTTTGGAAGTCTAAAGGACATCCTTGTGTCACTGCACTGAAGGTGCTGTGTAACACACACGAAAGGATGATGCCTATGGAGTTATCTAAAACTCCATAATCAAAAAACACAAGAGTAAAACACACATCAAAATACATGAGAGTGGGAAAAAAGGCTCACTCTTTCCGGGTAAAAAAATCAAGTCCTCAAAAATCCAGCATAGTTGCTGGGGGTCTCTAAGGTGATGGGAATGAGCACATTTATGAGAATTCTCCCTAACACTCGTCCCCCCGAGACTAAGGGACAGGAGGATTTAATCCACCACAGGATGAATCTTCTTACTCCAGTCGGTCAAACATTCTGGAGAAACCATCAGCATTTTGGCGATTACACCCTGACCTGTGTTCAATGGTAAAATCAAACCCCTGTAGGCTGGTTGACCATGTTAACAATTTAGGATTCCCCCCTTCATCTGCATTAATCATTTCAAGGTTGGGTGGTCAGTCTGAATCCCAAAAGTAGATCCATACACGTATGGTCTAAACTTCTTGAGTGACCACACAATAGCAAAACATTCTCTTTCAATGGTTGCCCACCTTGTTTCTGGTTCCTTCAGCTTTATGCTGATGAAGCAAATGGGGTGCTCCCTACCTTTCTCATCCAGCTGACTCAGTACTGCACTGATACCTGTATTGGAAGCATCTGTTTGCACAAATTAAGGTTTGGCTGTAGTCAGGAGCTCTTAAGACTTGAGCTTGACAAAGGGCTTTGAATCCTTCCAATGCCTTGGTGCATTCCTCATTCCACCTGACCTTTTTAGGAAATTTGGGTGAGGAGATCACATTCAAGGGAGAAACTATGGCCCTATAGTTCTCTATGAAGTTCCTATAACAACCATTGAGACCCAAGAAGGCTCTCATTTGGGCTTGAGTAGTAAGGGTGGCCCATTCTTTTACAGCTTGTACTTTGCTATGCAATGGCCTTTTTTCACCTCCTCCTACCTCATGCCCAAGGTAGACCCCTTTGCTCTGACCAATGACACATTTACTTGCCTTTATGGTCAGATGGACCTGCTCAAGATCCTGCAAAACATATCCTAAGTAGTCAACATGTTCGCCAAGTAGAGCTGAACACTGCAATGTCATCCAAGTATGCCATGAAGAAGTCCTCTATCCCATTCAGAACTTGATTAACCATCCTTTGGAATGTTGTAGGTGCATTCCTAAATCCAAAAGGCATTACCTTAAACTAGTAGAGGCCTGACGGAGTTGAAAATGCAGTTTTCTCCTTGGCATGGTCTGTCAGAGCTATTTGCCAATAGCTTGACATTAGATCAAATGTACTGAGGTACTTGGCTGAACCAAGCTTGTCCACCAGCTCATCTGTCCTAGGTAAAGGATGGGCATCAGTCTTAGGGACTGCATTTAGAGCTCTATAGTCCACACAGAATCTCAACTCCTTGGATTCTGCCTTTGGCACTAGTACAACTGGACTAGACCATGGACTGGTAGAGGGGTCTATTACCCCCAAGATCAAGCATCTTGTTGACCTCTTCCTTTATGTGGGTTCTTACATGATCTGACATCCTCATCCTGTAACCTCTACTTTTAACAGGTAAACAGTTACCAGTAAGAATATCATGCTGGCCCCAAGGGGTCAAGCCTGGTGATAGTGAAAACAGGGAGGCAAACGGGTTTAACAGAAACGTGCACTCCTTCGGTTGTTCCAGTGTCAGATTAGAAGAGAGATTAACTCCTATTTTCTCATCTAAAGGTTGTCCCCTGAGGAGATCAGGTAGAGGATCACTCTCTTCCTCCTCTTGAGCTGAAGCTAGAAGCAAAGCTCCCACTTCTAGTCTTGAGACATAAGCTTTTAGACGGTTGGTGTGAAAGACCCTGGGGGCCTCCTTAGGATTGCCTAAATCCAACAGATAATTGACCTCTCTAAGTTTCCCCACAACCTTGAAGGGTCCAATCCATTGTTCTGTAAGGCCCTCTGCCTTGTAGGTACATAACTAAAACTTGCTGGTCTTGAATAAATGTCATGATTCCTGCCCCTCATGTCCCCAGCCCTCCAAGATGTCAGGCTGGAGCCAGGCCACGATCACCTACATGGCCCTCAAGGGCCTCTCCATCCCTCCAAAGACCCACTTGGAGTCAGACTTGGCGCTTGTGGCACCAAACTCGCTCACTCCCATAAGATAACATTGAGGATTGGACTTGTAGTGCATTGATGGGGACAAGGTGGATGCCCCCACATATTTCTGTTCCCAGAACTGCATGTGTAATCTAGTAGTTTGGGTGTGGTTCAACCCAGAGACACCTTGGATACCCAGAGACTATTTAAGCCACGCCCAGGCTGAGAAACATGCTTTTTCATGGTAGTTCGTTGTAAAACCACTGCCACCAGCCATTTCGATAGGAAAGGGTAGCATTTGACTGCTACATGAGTTTCTAGACACATGGGATATTAGGTAACCCACCCCCCCAGCACTCTATAGGAAGATAGTGTGTGCTGGGCCTAGGAATTTAAAAAGACCAGTAAAGTCAATTTAACCTTACATTCTCTGTAAAACAGTAGTTTATCCCAGGGAAGGTATTTAAACCTTTTGGAAAACTAAAAGACATCCTTGTGTCACTGCATTGAAGGTGCTGTGTAACTCACACGAAAAGATGATGCCTATGAAGTTATCTACAACTCCATAATCAAAGAACACAAGAGTAAAACGCACATCAAAATACATAAAAGAGCGGGATTCCAAGATGGCCGCCGGCGGTGGAGGTCGTGTCTAGATCGCGCTCCCGGCGGGCCCAAGACAAAAAAGCACATTAATGGCGCAGTTCCGAGGATTCTCGCACAGGACCCACCGCCGCAGCACCCCAGTACCTGAGGTTCGGTAGCGAGCAGAGATTGACTCGGCAATACCCCCTCCAGTGAGTCAGCCCGCCGAGAGAAGCGACCGCCCCTCCCCCTCCGAGGGAGGCCAGCTCGGCTCAGAAGGGGAGACAGCGCAGAGTGCCGACGGCAGTAGTGAGCACCAGAGACCCTGGGGGGGTGGGGCTCTGTCCCCGGCTGTCACAGGGAGGAAAGTAAAGCAGCTCCGGTGCGCAGGGGAGCACGCGAGCATCACACGAGCCACCGGAGGTGCTGTGTTGGAAGCAGAGCGGCAGCGGGAGCACCAGAGCACTGGCCGGGCGGGGTAATACCACTCCGACAATCAAGCGGGCCAGGGAGGCCCCCCCATCTCCACATAACAATACTAAGAAAATAAGGCAGAGGGGGAGGCCGTGGCTCCACGGGAGTGATCTCAAGTCTCCATCATAACTGCGGGCAACTCCCACAACCAGGGAGGACACAAGAGAGACCTTACTACCCAACTCCATACGAGACAGATCTATGCACACTAAAGGGGCGCAGGGGCCCTGGTAGCAATAACATAACAAGTAGAAACAATACCAGAAGATACGAGGGGGACCGCATAAGCAGTCACACCACTACCCCCCTGTGAGGTATCCAGGAGTGGCACCAGACTCTCATAAGCTAGAAAAATGTCACAGGCAAAGGGGAAAGGGGGCACCTCACAGCCCACGCAGCAATCCCACAAACAGGACACAAGTCTGCTCCAAATGTGGTCCTCGGACGCAGGGGCGATCCCAAAAGACAGGCAAGTGAAGAGCCCACAACGGACATAAACCCCCCAAACCAGAGCACTCTTCCGCCCTCAAAGGACGATATGCGGTCCTGGTTCATGTCCACAGTCCAGGACCAATTTGCCTCTATGAGGAATGAGATGAAGCAGGTGGTACAGGAGCTGAAATCAGATGTGGTCAAACTGGAGGAAAGGACAGACACCGTGGAGAGAATAGTACAAAATATAGAAGAGGAAGCGAAACAAAACAGTGAAACACAAGAACACCTGATTAGACTCACCCATAACCTAGAAATACAGTGCGAGGATCTGGAGAACCGTTCCCGTAGATCCAACATTCGCAATAATTTTGTGCCTGAAACGGTCACGGATAAAGATCTCAAGGTGTCGATACAAGAGGTATTCAGAGATATAGTCGAGGCAAAAGATTCAGCGGACATAGGGATAGACAGAATCCACAGGATAGGGCCAAAAAGAACTGGTGCCCCAGGGGAGAGACCAAGGGACGTTTTAGCGTCACTTACATCCTACCCACAAAAGGAACTGATCCTAAGGAAATCGAGGCAGCTAGATCACATAAGGATGAACGGAGTGGACATTCAATTGTACCAGGATCTGGCCTCGGCGACACTCTTAAAAAGAAGGGAAATGGCCCCACTAGTGAGGAATTGGTGAAGAAAGAAATTAGATACAAATAGACATTCCCCTTCGGTTTACTATTTGAGTGGGAGGGCAAGCAGAGGAGAGTGACCACCTGGGAGGAAGGCCTTCATATAATGGACATGCAAATGGAAGAAACGGACGCGAGAGTTGACAGGACGAAAAGGGGACCAGCACAAAAGGCCAAGAGGATGGGAAGAAGTGCGACAAAAGAAGAAATCGAATGGATGGGGGAAAGCGGTGTAACCTTCAGGGGACCATTAAAGAGATGTATTATGGTATGACGGCTCATTCGTCCGACGGAAAGGGCAGAGGAGGAAGAATTAGTAAACATCGGAACACCATGTAATCAGAGGCCCGGTGGGGGAATGGGAACACCACCGCAGAGGTCGGAGGATGGCGCAGGGTTTAGGACTCCCCGCACAGCTAATCCAGAGTCATGAGAGGGCAGGGAGCGAGGGGCAGAACGCCCTAGCATCCATAGGGGCCCGGTCCTCCTCAGGATAGAAGTTACATTTTTGTTCACAGTTGAGGGGGAGTTGGATGGTTGGGGGGTGAGAATCTCCGGAAGAGGTCACAACAGGCGGGTACAAAGGCTGAAGCAGTAGATTAGACGGGATCGGGAAGCTCAGAATCTATTCACAAAACGTAAGGGGGCTGAACTCGCCAGTGAAAAGGAAAAAAATGGAGGCCATGGTAAGAAGGGAAAAGGCGGACATTCTGCTCCATCCAGGAGACACATATTAAGGCCAAGGACAAAAAGAAAGTAAACCTCAGAGGCTATACGATTTGGGCGCAGGCGAATGCTGGGGAAAAAAGAGCAGGAGTGATGATCGCAGCAAAAGTGGGTCTGGTGGCAAACCTCTTAGATACTTGAGTGGACAGGGAAGGGAGGTTTGCATTTGTCAATATATCAATAGAAGGTCATAGGTTCACCCTAGTGGCACTTTACTCGTTGAATACGGGGCAAGATGGATTCCTTAGAGACACCCTGGGGAAACTTGAGGAATTTGCAAAGGGCGAGATAATACTTGGAGGAGATCTGAACTTGGCTTGGCAACCCAATCTGGACAGGAGTGCGGGGGGAACGCAGGCGCATGGGTCCCCATCCAAACAACTTAAACAAAGGATGGAACAAATGGCATTATGGGATGCCTGGAGAGAATTGAAGGGACAAGACAGCGGATTCACATACTACTTGCACGTGCATAACACAATGTCGAGGATAGACTATTTTTGGGTGTCAGTGGGACTGGTTGGGAGGATCCAGGGGGGGTCGAAAAGGGATCTATAGCGCTATCAGATCATGCCCCGTTATGGCTCGATATTCAGACCCCCGGAAGGGGGAGAGGCCTCTGGAGATGGAGATTGCCGTCCGACATTCTAACGGACCAGGTACTGGGGGAGGAACTAGGACAAAATTAAAGAATTATTTGAGCTAAATGACAATGGAGAAGTCCCACTGGGGTCAGTATGGGAGGCCTTTAAGGCAGTTACTAGGGGTCATATAATAGCGCTAAAGGCCGCCAAAGATTAACAGCATCAGGAATGGGAAAGAGCGCTTGAGAAGAAATTAACAGAAATTCAACAAACCATCCCACAAGAAGCCTGAAGAAAGCTATGAAACATGTGCAGGGACAATTAGAGATGCTCCGCACCAAAAAAGCAGAGAAATCATTCCTCTACCTAAACAATGGTACTATATCAGGGCCAATAAGGCGGACAAATTCCTAGCGAGACAACTCAGGGAAAAACAGAAGAAAATGATGATATTGAACATCAAAGACGCACAAGGAAAGCCTCATACGAATACAAAGGATATAGGGGATGCTTTTAAGGCTTACTATCAAGAACTGTATGCAACAGAGCACCCGGATGAAGAGAAACAAGACAGGTTTCTACAATCCATCCCCATACTGACTAAAGCAGAATAGGATAAGCAGGCCCTGGAATCTAAGATTACAGAAGAAGAGGTCAGCAAGGCAATAAAGTGCCTCCCAATTTCCAAGGCACCTGGCCCAGACGGCTTTACGGCCCTGTTTTACAAAAAATATGCAGATACATTAGTTCCGGTCCTGACAAGGCTTCTCGATACATTCAAAGACCGTGGTAACGTAACACCATCCATGAAAGAAGCGAAAGTCCTCGTGTTCCACAAAACAGGTAAAGACCCCACTCTCCCGGGCTCATATCGTCCGATAGCCCTAATAAATCTGGATGCAAAAATGTACACGAAGGTGCTGGCGGCCAGACCATCACCCCTCCTCTCGACCCTAATAAACACAGATCAATCAGGCTTCATCCCTGGTAGGCAAACACATGACAATTTAAGAAGAGTAACCCATCTGATAGAAAAAATAGGCATTACCCAAACACCAGCAATATTACTCTCCTTGGACGCCGAAAAGGCATTCGACCATGTAGAATAGTCTATCCTTTTCAAAACACTGAAGCACATGGGGCTCGAGGAACATTTCATAAACATGGTAAAAGCTAATTACAACTCCCCAGAGATTAGAATAGCCATAAATGGAGAAGTCACGGACAGGGTGCAGATCTCAAGGGGTACGAAGCAGGGCTGCCCCCTCTCACCTCTCCTATATGCCATATTTTTGGAACCCCTTCTAATTAAGATAAGGGAACTCGAGTAGGTAAGGGGGATAGAGATGGCGGGCAGGCAACATAAAGTTATTGCATACGCGGACAACATACTGCTTGCCTTGGAAGACCCTGGGATCTCTCTACCAAGAACCATAGAAACACGAAGAATTTGGGTGGGGGGGGGGGCTCTGGCCTGAAGATCAGAGATTATGCTCCTTGCTGGGAACAAGGAGTCACTAGAAACAGTGGCGGGCCAGCTAAGTCTAAAAACAGTACAGGAGGGCATCAAATATCTAGGTGTGACACTTACACACAGGGTGGACAAGATCTATAAGAGTAATTACACACCCCTTCTGGCTAGAGTCAAGAAGGACCTAGAAAGATGGTGCCCGCTTAGAATCTCTTGGTGGGGAAGAATCCAATCAGTTAAAATGAATATACTCATTTAGAGGTTCTCTACTATCTCCACGCTCTCGCTCTCCCAGTGTCAGTCCCCGATTCCTTCTTCAAAGCTCTCTCCAAAACCATATCGCAATTTGTGTGGAACAAGAAACCTCAGAGGGTCGCCAGAGCCATTCTCACGGCACCGACAAAGGCCGGCGAAATGTCCCTTCCCCACTTTAAGAAATACTATCAGGCTGCCCAACTTTGGGTCCTGAAGGAATGGATGCGGGAGGACCAACAGACGATTTGGGACCTACTGTGGAAGTATAAACACCACAGACACCTGAACCTTCGAGTAAGCGAGGTCATGAGAATTACCTTAAACGCCTGGGACGACCAAACCAGAAAGGGAATCATGACCACCCCATTGGCCCCCTTCACGCCCATCTGCAGGAACCCACAGTTCCCACCAGGACAGGAGCCAGCGGTTTTGAAAAGTGGGAAGCAGCAGGATGCAGAAAAATCGGTGAAATGATCCAAGACAAAGAAATACAAACTTTTGCGGGCTGTAAAAATATGTGGAAGCTAATAGAAGCGGATAGATATAAATATGAGCAGTTAAAGCACTGGCTGAGTACACCAGAGGTCTTCCAGGCGGCCACGAGGGACCTCACACCATTTGAGATGTATATAATAAGCAACCCAGGTGACAAAAAGCTGGTGTCTACACTGCACAACTTCATCTGCACACCAGAAGAGGAAGTCAAATGGACTTACATGAGGAGACGGGAAGCCACGCTAGGGGAAGAAATTGTCAGGCAGCAATGGGAGGAACTGTGGGCAGGCATCCCCATACTCACCATAGTTGTCCAAACCAGAGAAATGTGGCTGAAAATAATCACTCAATGGCATTATACCCCAGAGAGGCGCGGGTCAATGTACCCGGATACGTCGGACCGTTGTTGGAGGGGGTGTCCGGTCGCAGGAACCTGGAGTCATATCCGGTGGGAGTGTCGGGGAGCGAAGGGCTTCTGGAAAGAAGTGCAAACGGAAGTGACAAAAATATTCCCAGAGGCAGGCCAAATGGGGGTGAGGGTGTGGTTGTGCGGATTCAAAGACCCACATGCGAAGAGACTCCACAAAGCACAATGGAGGAGCTTTATGGGCCTGGTCATCGCGGCATGGGCAACGATAGCCCAAAGCTGGAAGAAACGAGACCCACCACTGGCATACACATGGCTGCAAAAGGTGTGGTCCCAAATGACCATGGAAAAGATCACGAACCATCTCCAGGACCAGAACAACTCCTTCATGAAGGAATGGGGTTCAGTGTTGGAATACCTGAAATCAGACTATATGGAACAATGGTGTCCACACAACATCAAAATATCGGACATATACAGCACGTAAAAGTTCCCGAACTGGAAAATCAATGAGGACCCGAACTCTTCCGGGGGGTGGGAAATAGTTGGGGAGAATACTTGTGGTGATGTTTATTGTTCTGTAAAAAACAAAAATACGTTTAAAAAAAAATACATGAAAGACTGGGAAAAGGGGCTTACACTTTTTCCAGGTAATAAATCAAGTCCTCCAAAATCCAGCAAAGTTGCTGGGGGTCTCTAAGGTGAAGGGAATGAGCAGATTTATGAGAATACTGCCTAACACTGGATTATTGGAATACCCTATTTATAGGCTCTACGGAGCACAACTTGAATAGATTACAAGTTCTCGAGAAAAACGCCCTTCGATGAATATACCGCGCTCCAGTCATAGATCATCCTTCAGACGTGACTCACTCTGGCTACCAGTACGGGATTGAATCAAACTACGTTCACTCGTCATTACTCATAAATGGCTGACCAATACAGTCCCCCAATACTTAACTGACAAGCTCTCAAGACATTCCTCTACCGGACTCATTAGATCATCCCACCTACACTGCCTCAATAGACCCACGTATAATCTAAAAACGGCAGGAGGCTCAAGCTTCCCAGTGCTAGTAGCCAAATGTTGGAACTCCCTTCCCACTTCCATCAGAGCCTAACCATCTTTTTGGACCTTTAGATCTAGGGTAATTGTAGCAATATACCGTTACTTGCCATCCGATCCTCATTACGAGATCCTCAGCCTGGCACTATAACTCAAACTTGCGGCTAGACCTCTTGTAGTAACTGTACATTCTGTAAATTTTTGTATGGACACACGCAAGCTGTCTTGTCTTTGTAATGGGTTTAATGCTTTTCTTCTTTGTAAATTCCTTGTATGTATACTGTAACTCTACGACTTGTGAATTGATATGTATCTGTAACTATGTAACCAAGCTAAAGCACCTCGCTACCTGACGGTTAAGTGCGCTATAGAAATAAAAAACGACCCTAAGCTAAACTTTAATGCTTCCCACATTTTGTGCCACCTTACACTAGGGTAACCTGGCACAAAATAGGGACAGTAGAGTTCTTTCAACAGGATGAGAAAGTGACGAGTATACCTATCACACATGGAATTAAATGCATTCCAATGTGTGTGCACTTTAGGATACCCTCCCCTGCAACCCTGCTAGGGATAGACACTGCAGAGTACACATGCCCTTCTACCCCTGTGCTGACTGCTCTGCAGGGGGAGCTTCCCTTGCAGCCCTGCTAGGGCTAGACACTGCAGAATACACATGCCCTTCTACCCCTGTGCTGACTGCTCTGCAGGGGGAGCTTCCCTCGCAGCCCTGTTAGGGCTAGACACTGCAGAATACACATGCCCTTCTACCCATGTGCTGACTGCTCTGCAGGGGGAGCTTCCCTTGCAGCCCTGCTAGCGCTAGACACTGCAGAGTACACATGCCCTCCTACCCCTGTGCTGACTGCTCTGCAGGGGGAGCTTCCCTCGCAGCCCTGCTAGGGCTAGACACTGCAGAGTACACATGCCCTCTTACCCCTGTGCTGACTGCTCTGCAGGGGGAGCTTCCCTCGCAGCTCTGCTAGGGATAGACACTGCAGAGTACACATGCCCTTCTAACCCTGTGCTGACTGCTCTGCAGGGTGACCTTCTCCTGCAGCCCTGCAGAATACACATGCCCTCCTATCCCTGTGCTGACTGCTCTGCAGGGGGAGCTTCCCTCGCAGCCCTGCTAGGGCTAGACACTGCAGAGTACACATGCCCTTTTTATTGTGTTTTAGCCAAAGAAAAAGCAAAATTATGACTTAACACATCAAATACATCAAAAGCTCTTTAGGTATAAAACAGGATAGAATGCGCAATATTAAAGACAGCAGATCCATACAATATATGATAAAAAAGAAAAGAAGGAATCCAAAAGTAAAAACGCATTTCTTGGAGCAATCCAAAATCCTGACGCGATAAAACTAGTATCTAATAAAAGCAGTTCACAAAACTCAACAAAGAGCATCATAGCAGCGAGAAAAAGAAAACTCAGAGAACAGAAAGAGCACTAAGTCTCAAACTCAAACAGTAGATAGAAGAAAGACCAAACCGAAAGGATAGACAACCCAGCAGAAGGGCACATATATTCAAGACAAAAGAATAATCATTGCTGGAGCATCTACTCTCACTTTACTGGTGTTCCCTTCTTCCCCCAAGATTTGGATCCTTACGTAGAGTAACAACTTCAGCTGTAAGAAAGGTTTCATTTCCCGAGGCTAATCTTTCCCAAAACGCATCAGAATTCTGGAGACCTTATATTGTGAAAAAAATCTTTGGAATCTTGGCATTCTAAGATTCCTAGTTCCTACACATTTAGACAACAGATGTTGAAGTGATTGTCTTTCTGATACATCACATTTATCACAGATGTCAGTAGGGTATTTAGCTTTCTCTCCGATATATAGAATTTCTAAAGTTGGCAGAAGATTTAATCCGGATCTCAAAGATTCCGATCTTTATGTTGGATTTGACGATTTCTTTAGGTAGGGCGATAGAAAAGACCTGGGCATGTCTATCAATGTGAGAGATGATATTTTTGCTAGGTCTCATTGTATCTATAGTTCTTATCCAATCCATTCTTTTTTATACATTCTTTGACTTTTCCAGGATTTTGGATAAGGAGTTCGATTGTACAGTCTGAGTGAACCAGAATTTCATTACACTTAGATTTTAATTTGTTCAGGAACATATTGTCTGCTCTTATTATTAGTGATGCCACATCCTCATATAAAGAGGATTTAGGGGATCTAGAATTCACCTGTACATGGAGACCCATTTCCATTGCATCCACGCCAACAAAGAAATCAAAACCAATTCATATCTAAGACAAACTATGGGGACACAATTGCAAGAGTGGGGGTTCTCTCTTCCAAAGTTTTGCTTCAATTTTGTCCCAGTCTATATCAAAAGATAGTGGGTTCGACTCTAGGCCAAATAGAATAATAGGGACAACTTTTCCAATATAAAATTTCAATGCGGGCAGAATAGAAAATGTGCAAAATTGTGAGCAAATCTTTTTCATTTGTGACCCCAAATATAGAGTAGAAAGAAGATGGTTTTTAGTCGGGAAAGCTCTAATATCAGAACCCAAATAAGTTACCTCATTTACAGTTTCAATTGTTAACTTAGCCAATTCCCAGGTAAAGGATTTTATTACTCTCTTAGGATATTTAAAGACCAGTACTTCGGATTTATTTTAATTGATTTTTAAAACATTTTGTTGTGCATATTCAGCTAGAGCAGATAATAGACGCTGCAGCCCGACTTGAGAATGGTCTAAAACCACAATATCGTCGGCATACGCCAACCAGTTTATTTTGTTATTACCGACTTTCGGAGTAATCAAACCAATCTCCTTCAACCATTGATACAAATCAGATATAAAGAGAATAAAGAGAAAGGGCACGCTCAGACATCCTTGACGCACTCCTCTTTCAATATTAATGGAGTCGGACAAGTTCCCTGATCTGGAGATTCTAACTCTCATGGTCGAGTTATTGAGTTATTTCCTGAGCTTCAAAAACGTGGGCTGGTCCGGTTAGGAAGAAAGGTGCACGGAGTAGCGAAGGCGACGGTCGTCTGTCGCCTTTGCTACTCCGGGCACCTTTCTTCCTAACCGGACCAGAACGGCTATCCAGCCACCTGGCACCCTTAATTGGGCAGTAAGGAAATAACTCAATTGGCCTTGAAAAAGACTAAGGTTGAAATGCGCGTCGGCTGTGTAATATGTCAATATGTGAAAACTGGCACCTCTACGTTTAAGATTGTATTTCATTAGTGCTGTTTAACTAAGGAAATAAAACAAATCACTTGTTCAACACCAAACAAATCTGACTCATCCATTACCTGACAAAGTGGCTTAACTAGCGAACACCGGACTATTTAATCCAACCAGCGCCTATAGGTCCACAGTTTGTCAAACCCCACAATCTGTCTTCACAATCAGGAACCCTAGAGTTGGTTCCTTGACAAACCAGGACTTAGGCTGCAGGCTGACACAGTAATCCAACGAACAAGGAGTGCGCAGGAGAGAGGGAGTTCCGCTTTTCAAAAACTCCATCCATGCTCAAACTACTCCCTCTTAAAACCTGTCTGCTGTTTTGGAATTATATCTTTTAGCTTAGCCCAGTTCTCTAACTCACCTAATATCAAACCAGCAAAGATTTTACTGTCAGCATCTAGAAGTGAAATCGGGTAATAATTAGAAGCTGCCAATCGATCTCCTCTTTTATAAATCGGGATAACAATAGAAGTTCTCCAAGATTGAGGACTTTTTTCTAGTGATGATTATATTATCAAAAAGAATTTGTAGAACCCTTGTCCATACCTACGTGTTAATTTTTAAGATTGCATTGCTGATTCCATTGGGTCCCACCGCCCTTGAGGAAGAAGATTTATTTATGAAATCTTGAATATCTTCGCTGGTAAAAGCTAGAGACCACTTTGAATTCACTTCTATTTTAGTTTCAAGGATGTCTGAAGGTCCGTAGACCTTGGAGAAGTGTTCCATCCACATCTGTTCTTGAATAATTGTGTTTTGGTTGCGATTAATCAGATTGTTCACTGACCCAATGATTGTCTAGAAATTTCTCGAGTTTCTCAGACTTGAAGAATTTAACATTTCTTCACCACCACGCTGTATTATCATGTACCTATGGGATTGAATCCAATTTCTATATTTGTTATTTAAAGATCTCAATTGATCTTAAAATTCCTTTGGATCATTTGCTGTTTTTTTTTTTTTTAAAGTACCTTTTGACGTCTTTTAAGCCTTTTATTCTCTTGGATGAATGCATCAAAAGAATGTTTATAGGCCAGATTGTGTTTGGAAACAGAATGTTTCGGAGGATTCAGATCCCATAGGAAGTTGATAAAACTAACAGGTTCACAGCATTTCGTAAGTTGTTGAACAGTCAGATGTTTGACAGTATTATCCAATTTATAAGTGAGCGTTCGCCCACCTCTATTGAACCTCCTTATTTGGTTCCCAGTAGTATTTACAAATTATTCCTGGGTATAAATAGGAGCTGAATGATCAAATTTAGAACTCAAAACAGCTTCCAACATAGCATGATCGTTTGAATTGCCCTCAGAGATATTCAATTGAACACAACTGTCAAAGATTCTTTTAGAGACAAAAATATAGTCGATCGTCGAGTAGGACTCACTCCTCTGCCAAGTAGGAGCACTCGGGATATCATCCCTGACATTTCCATTGACCATCCACAAATCCCACTCCCTCATAAAATTGGTCCAAACAAATCCATTTCTGGTTTTAAATTTACATTTCTCTGAACTCAGATTTTGTTGTAATGTATTGTGTGTTAAAATCGCCTACTATTATAATTTCATCTGTCGGAAATTGGGATGAGTACTCTATTAGGAGATCTGATAGGTTTTGCAGAAACTCTAGTAATGGGTATATCAGGGGGTTCCAATAAACATTAACTACTATCCAACTCGACCCGGTCTCAGACCCACATTTTCAAACTCTCACCACCAAAATACCCTGAGTATCATTTGAGAGCAATTTTGAAGTTAGAAAAATGCCATTCCGACAAGCAATTAACAAGCCCCTACTAGGCCCCCCACCCCCAAACCCAGTGCCAACTGCTGGTACGTTGAAAACCTATCGATACCCAGAGCAGATGTTAACCACTTTTCCTGGAACAATAGTAAATCAAAGTTTTGAAAGATGTAGCTCCTTTTAGACTCCTCAGAGAAGGAAGTATACCCCTTTGTTTTCCAAGAGAGTGTTCAGATCTGATGCCTGACTAAGGTTTGTTGGAGGAATACCCATTTTAAGAAATACTTGACATATTATTTCTGGCACTATCTTCCACATATTTGTGAATGGAATGGCATCTCTGACCGTACGCCTCTGCTCCCAGTCTTTCTTCACCCCCATAATCATCTCTAGTCCCAGTCTTGACTTTAAGACCAATTCAGCGATATTTCTGTTGGGACTATATGGAAAACTCACTAATTCTATATCGGATGATGAGAGGTACTTTAAGACCGGGATGGACTTCATCTCCGAGAGAATTGTTGAGCGATTTAGAGGTAGTTTTCCATTAGTGTTAAAGATCTTTCTCAATAAGTAAACTTTCAGCTCAGAGGTCTGGTCCTGGGGTTTCAAAGTTACTTGCTTGGGATCATAGTTTTTACTCAATGCTATTGGGTTAGGGGTTTCTCCATTGTACCGATTTCTATTATCAACTCCCACGGTGTTCTGTTGTAATGACGGCGATTTGTCTTCACATTTTGGGTTTTGTTGAACCTCTCCGGCTTGCTGATTTGAAACACCTATAGAGATTTTCTCTCTTTCCCAAGCTTCCAAGTTAGCATTTCCCAAAATTTGGGACTCTGATTATCGAACTTTCGGGAATATTGGTGCATGTTTCCGCAAGGGACTCCTCATTTTATTTTTCTGTTTCGAATTCAGAAAGATTGCAGCAATCTTTCTAGGTGGCTGAATTGACTCTGTTTGAATCCTCCCCATTGTCGTTTTTGTCACTTCTGTAATATTCGTGGGGATCTCCATTGTGGATTCCTTGTCTGTAGTAGTCCCCTTATGATTTTTCCCTTTCCCATGATTCAATCCCTTTGTTTTTTCTATTTTCTCTTCATCAACAGTCACTACTTTCACATTTTTAATGAAGCGATTGGTGTCTATGCTCCGATATTTCTTTTTTCGTTTAGTTTGTTCATTTCTATCACTGGAATTTCATTCTGTCCTCTGTTCATTCCTTCCCTCCGCTTTTTAGTCTTTCCATTTAGTTTCTTCTTCTGTGTTACTTCCCCTTCCTCTAGAACTGAAGAAACATTTACTTTGGGAACTTGATTAGTATCTTTTGGAGAGACCTCATGTTCTGCCATTTGCGCCAATCGTATAAATTCTCCCATTGCTGAGGCTGACAGGGGGTATCATTCACCATGCTATTTGAATTGCTATTGGGCAGAGGCACTGCGCCACTCCGGCTACCGCCTTGAGGAGAACCTTCCAGTTTCAAGGACAGAGACCTTAGCTCCTCCTTTGCCCCCACTCCACTGTTCAGTCAAGGTATACATTTTTTCCAATTGAGCCTTGGCAGTTGAGCAACATTCCGCCAATGTTTCCCCCACTGAATCGTTGACTGCAGATTTTAAAGCAACCATATTGGTCTCATTTATTTCCAAATCTTTCGTGATCTCTAGAAGAATTCCTGAGTGCTGTTGCACTTCTAGCTTCAAGTTTTCAAACACTTTAACTAGAGAACTTAACACGAAAATTAAAGCCATTATCGGGGGAGGACATAGTTCTTGCGTTTTATTCAAGTCTAATGGTTTATCCTTTAGAGGTGGACTCATTTTTCTCTGAGGTGATTTCACTCTGGGTCCTTTCACTCCCTGGTCATTCTCCCAGGCCACCGATATTGCATTAAGTTCATAGGACGAATCTGCAGGGATTAAATTCTCCATCTCCAGCAGATCCTCATCGAGCATGTCAATGTTGGTTGTGACTTGCTCCGTGTAACTTCCCAATCGTTGAGCGGGACCATATTCACCATTTAGCTGATCCGTCCCACAGTCCTCTGCTAGATCCACTGATCCTAATGGGAAGTGATCCAAGATAGCATTGTTCATTGTTGTAGTAGTTAGAGCATAGTTTAAGTTAGCTGACAGCAGATCTCTTATGGGCTGGTTAAGCGGGGTTGATTCCCAAGTTTCTTTTCTGGTCGCCCCAGTGGACCGTGCAAAACCTGAGCCCGCAGGTTGTTGAGTGTCTGTAGGATAGACACTATGCATAGGATAAAAGCCACCTCCCCCCGAGTTACAGGGTCTGAGGGCGGGTTTCTCCACCATATTTCTATTTTTTTTCATTAGCATGTTTTAAATGGTCTGGTTTGATGGAAAAAAGACCTTTTTCTAGTGGGGCACTCCGGAGATTATAAACATTGGACATTTTCTCTGTTCGCCACAAATGTTTTTTCAGACACTCAATCCCGGAGACCCAATACAATTTTACTTTGATCTCGTTTGTTTTAGAGCATAGCTTCACCAAACACTGCACATGGATCAAAGGCTGTCAGCCCGCAGTCCCTGCTGAACTGTGCTGACGAGAAAAATTAGTCATAAGACGAGGTATGCATCAAAAGAAAAGCCTGTACAGGGCAATTACAATGTGTTTAAGCAAAACTCGTGGAAGCAGAAACTGAATCCCACAACGGTCCCGAGGCAATAATGAAACTAATTGCTCAGACACTAGTTATCGAGCAGTAGACACAGGCACAATCAATACAAGTTTCAAAAACATGTATTTAATATTTTATTTGGGTTGGTAGAAATCCTAAATGGCTCCAACTCTAAAATGGGAGTAGTATCAACCATTAAACAAATACATCCAAGTCAGTCTGATCAAAATAAAAATGCCTATCGCAGCGTACGTGGCTTCAGAAATGACCTGGCTGTTGGGCTGATGTGCCGTCTGCCCTCTTCTTTCTGTTTGCCACATTTTGTCTGACTCTACTGGGACCCACGGATATGCAGCATTGACGAGTTGCTAAGAGGAAGTGGGACTTCCCGCAACTTGTCTAAAGCGCGTGCTTCTGCTCAAAGAACGCACGCTCGATTGGCTACTCCCACTCCCCCGGACACTCCCCCCCCCCCCTTGCCACACCCCCAGCACAAGTCGGAAATCAGCCACAAAAGCACTGGATACGCACATTGCACGCACCGTAAGTGGCTTCAGAAGTGACTTGGCTGTTGGGCTGATTAGCTGCCTGCCCTCTTCTCTCCGTTTGCCACGTTTTGTCTGACTCTACTGGGACCCACGGACACGTGGCATCGACGAGTCGCCTAGAGGAAGTGCGACTTCCCGCAACTTGTCTAAAGCGCGTGCTTCTGCTCAAACAAGTAAATCTACTGGACTGTGCTTGCGCACACTTATGTTTCTGCCCACTTACTCTGTTTGTGTTGGTGCTTCTTCTTCCCAGCTACGGGACTGTAGGTAACATACTTCCTGTGTTTGATTGTTAGCAGCGCACGCTCGATTGGCTACTCCCACTCCCCTGGACACCCCCTTGCCACGCCCCCAGCACAAGCCGGAAATCAGCCACAAAAGCACTGGGTATGCGCATCGTAAGGGGCTTCAGAAGTGACCTGGCTGTTGGGGTGAGTGGTGTGTTTCCCTTTACATAACTACTATTAGTGGCCTTTAGTCCTGGTACTGGAGCACGCCATTACTTTGTAAACTCTCGCTTTGCCTGCGTGCCCAGCACCTAGATCATGGCATCTGGATTACGCAGCGGCCGTTTAAAGGAATTGCCTGCTTTGTCAATATTGAATGTGGATGAATTACTTTGCTCTGGCAACACTGCTTTTCAGAGCGCTCAGAGATTCTTTTGCATTCTAATTTAAGCATGGAGCTTAAAAATGAAAATACGATAGAAAATCCTCCTCAAGATCCGGCTTCTGCATTGAACGAGGCTCAGGAGGACTTTCCCGACTCTTGCACCAACGCTAACCTCAGTAACATTCCGAATGGTACCTTGAATATAGGGGAGTTTCCTGTTTCCAAGGGTGTGGGTGATGAAAAACCTTCCGTTATGGAGGCGCAGTCTCCGGAGGTCCCGAATTCTCCGACATCATCCTTGTTGGAAAGTGGGACTGATAATGATACGTCTGGAGTAGGGTCTAAGGCACTTATTGAATTAAATAAGTTCATCACTGATTCAATTGGTGTATTAACTCCCCTGGTCCATCGTACATTTATTTTTGATCAGCCTATCTATACACCAGTTTGTGAGTTCTCACATCCCTGTGAATTTACACACAAAGTAGTGGATTCCAAAAGCTCAATTAATTTGAATAAGTTACATCATGAAGGATGGGATAACTTAAAAGGCCCCCCTGGGGATCTTTCAAAGATGAACTTCACAAATCAAGACTTTAAACGTGACTTGCAGCATGAGACAGCGCGCACTGACCCGCTCCAGAATTCTGACCCGCTGAGTCCTTATTCATTTCCTGTTATAATTAGAATTCTTGATTTACTTGACAAAGGACATGATTTCACCCACTTAGAAATATGGGAGTTAAAGGTGGTATCTAATGAGATTCTGCAAAAACGTAATCGTCTTGAAGGTTTCATGATGGCAATAAACTCAAATCCCCCAGCAAATTGTCTGCATGTTCTACCGGACCATCATTTAGGTCTTATAAATGAAAGATTGACTCTTGTGGATTAGCAGACTCAACACTCTGATCTGATGATACCTGATGTGGTTGGGGAAAGTAGACCCTCCTTACCCATTAGACTTGCAACGCAATCTTTCTCTTGAATTGAGCTCAATCCAACAACAGGACAAGTAGCTTCCATGTCTCCCCCGCCAAGTCAGGAGGTAGAAACTCCTGGTAGCCCCTCTGTTCTCGTTAAAATAATCGAACAGTCCGAACAAGAAGGGGCCTCTACTCAGATAGCAAAGGAAAAGCCGGGTTTCTGTCGCGTCGTGCAAAATAAAATCCATTTTAGGGCAGTCAACCGCGCGGAGAAACGCAGGAAGGATAATGCGAATGCAGGTAAACCATCTGCAAAACTGAACCCTATGCCCCACGACGACGATATTATTGATGTCGAACAGCTCTCTGAGGAGAGTCGTGCGCTTCGGTTACCAAATCAACTCTCGCAAATATATGGGAATGTGCCTCCCCTTTCTTGTGATACAAATAAAGGGAAACGTGTCAAACAAACTCTTCCGTCTAAATTAGAGAATCTTGAAAGCACTAAGGGCAAAGCATCCCTTGTTAATGCCCAATCAGTCCATCCCCAATCTCTCCTTAAAGAGAATGAGAAAATGCAGAGAAACATGACAAACTACTATCCAAAGGTCAGTGTAAGGTGTGGCACTAAGCATGCTAACGTGCGGGGCAAATTGGCAGCGACTAATGAGGCTGTTCTTGGTGTTAATCCCAAGGTGATTTCCCCTACTCATAACTTGAGGGCTAATACTGGTGTTTCGTATGCTGAAGCAACCAGTTCAATACATAGAACATCTAATAGTAAACATCCACTCACCAAAAATGATTATGTCATTATTAGTGGCCCAGGCAAATGTCGAGCACTCCCTTGCTTAGAAGGGAAAAAAAGCCCCATCAGTCCTGGAGGGCTCGGGAACTATAGGGAATGATCAATCATGCGCACTAACTACGACTTTTACGGATCACCTCTCATGTGATAACATCTCTACTAGAGCTCCCCACGGTCCGATCCCCCCAACCATGCAAATAGACCTTCTAATCCACCTACCTATGCAAATATTATTCAGTCTTTAAACTCAGAGGTCGAATGTGGTTTATTATCACCTCTAACACTAGTTAAACAATTAAATTTACATGGGGTGGAACAATGTAATCTGAAAGAAGTGGTGGCTGTTGGACTTCTCAACGATAATCCACCTAATGTTCCCTCTGATAGAGTGCTGGAAGTAGGGGGTCATGCCCCTGTATTACATGACATGGAATTATCATCGAGGTCCGGTGGACATGTTGAGGGTTTAACTGTCGTATTGGGTCATCCTGCATCTCCTGCTGATCCTTCAAACCCGATACACCACGGAGTCCAGCCCAAACCTATAAATAAGGAATTAGATCAAACGAACCATGAATATAACCTCATTGGACTGGATGGGAATGTTGATGCGTTACGTGGTGAAGGGTTCAACCGTAGTTACTTTATGGACTTGATTGCTCGCATTCCTTCAATGCATATTCTCACGAGTGCGGATTTTGAGAGGATCTCCCTCGCACGTATACATAATCTTCGAATGCTTTGCTACGTGTCTAATGTCAATGTATTGAAATACATTTGGGGATTTAGAGCGGACCTATTTGAGATGGGTTTTCACTTATATACATTTAATTGTGAGGTAGCAGCGGATGCGTTTCTGCAAATGCCCTGTCCTGCATTGAAGACGGTTGAGCCGACCACACATGGAGCATTAGATGGCACTTCTGCTGAACAAAAATGTATAACCCAGTTGCTTGCAATTACTGCAGGCATGCAGGAATTGGCCTGGGTGGAACCACTCCTGCGCCCAATTTCTAGCATCACAAATTGTCCAACTTCGACTTAGCTAGTGAGGAAACCCGGCCTTGATATTATTTCATGGAATTCATGTGGACACCTGTCGCTCCATAGGTGGTTGGCTTCTTCCATTAACAAAATAAAATTGGATATGGTCTTACTCCAAGAAACTATGAGCACACATGGTGTAACGCTTGAAGGTTTTAATACATATTGCAGTCATGCAACTAAGGGTTTAGAAGGCCGCCCCATGCGGTTAATAATCACATTAAATGTAAAGTTGTTATTATGTACTCTTCCCCAAACGTTCTTGCAGTGGAAATAGATCTTTATAAGAAACCTGAAGATCCCATAATTGTACTACCATTATATTGGAATCCACTAAAAGTATCACTGGAGGACATGCCCGACGATCTAGATTTATGCCTTGAGAACATCTCTATCCAAAGGCCGATGTGTAAAATCATTATTGGTGGCGATTTTAATTCGATGTGTATAGCTAGGAATGGGGAAGTGAGTCAGCACCTAAGCGTGGGAAAGCGTTTAGCGCAGATGCAAGGTAATAGATGGATCTCATACTTTGACAGCTGGGAGATATCTTTTGTAAAATGCTCAGAAGCATGCAATAATTACACATGGAGTCGAGGGAATTCGGTCTCAATGATTGACTTCTTTGCAATCTACAATACACTGATGCATTTAGTGGAACCAGTATTGATCCATCCGATAACCTCAGGTGACCATGCACCGATCCACCTACATAGGGTAATGCCCCTCCATCTGTCATAATGTGATTAATTTACTCACTCTAACTGAAACCGATCGTCCTAACATCTCGATCAGGTGGAATCCTGCTTTATGTCATAAAATAACTGAAAAGGTGCGGAGTGAATTTTCTGACACAATAACCCAACAAAGGTCAGTGTGTCATCTCGATGAAAAAAAAAAAACAAGTGACATTGTTGCCCATGTAATAAATACTTTACAGGCCAAAACTGTATCTAAACGAACCTTACTTCCACTACAATATGACGTAGAGATTCAATTATTAAAACGCAATAAAAATAAAGAACTTTGTGTCATTAAATCTGCTGTAAACAACCTTCAGCAATATTTGTATGTAAAAGGTGTATGCTCCTAACATACAAATATAAACTGAAGTTTTTACATATTACCAAACAAAATAACCTCAACTGTGAGCTTATAAGAAAGATATGTAAACATGACTCTAAAGCTATATGGGCTGTAATACGCAATCCCCATATGCCCTTAGTAGCAAGTAACGAGAACTTCATACCCGCACAAACATGGGTAAAATACATATCTGAAAAATGTTCTCGCCCCTTGCGTTTTGATGGTATCGAAACCAATGTGGATCCTCTTTTGAAGTGGGAATGCTTTAGTTGGACCAAGCAAGATATTATTTGGGCAAAAGAGGCTTTCTCACTCCAAAGCCCCTGGTCCCGATGGAATCCCCCCGTATGTATACAAGGCGGACCCCACATTATGGGCCTCCATTCGCCAGATTAAATTTGATCTAATTTTACGAATAGGGAATACGCTTGAACAATGGGTGAAATCCATAATAGTTCCCATATATAAAAAAGGAAACCTGAGTGATCCCCATAACTATCGATCGCTATCCCTAGTTGATACCAGCGCCAAAATATTTGCGAGTTTAGTCCTCCATGAGCTTGATAAATTCATATCACAGAACAAAACATTTTCTAAAGCCCAGATTGGATTTAGGAAGGACATGGGGACTACTCTCTCAATGCAACTTTAATGTCACATATTGTAGATGGTACCAAAAAGAAGGGAGCAAATCCCGTATACATTGCGAGCATTGATATGTCTTCTGCGTTTGATACAGTGGTGAGGGAGCTGTACTCATTTTGTGGATCATGAGGCAATATACTTTCCCCGCTTACATGGTCAGAATCACCAGAGATGGAACCACCACTGAGCCCATTAAAACATCCATTGGACTGAAACTGGGATGCAACCTTGCAGCGACTCTTTTTAATTCATACTTAAGTGACTTTGAGAATGTATGGATTGCAATGGGAATGTAACCAGCAAGAATAGGCAGTCTCGGATTACACTGGCTTGCATTTGCCGAGGATTTAATTATCATGGATACCACACCGGCAGGATTGCAAGCCAAGTTGAATGTATTTGAGAAATGTGCCTATGATTTGAACTTAACGCCAAACGTAGGAAAAACAAGCATTTTGGTTCTTCATGCAGGAAAGAAATTGAAATCATTTAAATGGAAATTAGGTGAGCTTGTGGTGCAGCAATTGCCCGAGATATGCCACCTAGGGTATCATTTGAGTAGTAATTCTTCAATGCAATTATGGAAGGAAAGGTTGAACCCAAAAAGCACGCCCCCTGGCGAGTCAGATGAAAATATATATATTTTTTAAAATATTGTCGATTTTCTCTAATTGCGCTAAGGGATTTCCTAATTATGAAAGTTCAGGCGGTCCTAATTTACATATTAGATATGTATCTGTTTGATTTGAGTGAATACTTGGATTCGCTCCAGGGGCGGCTATTGAAAGGTGCCTTGGATCTTGCACTATCGATACCAAACTGCGTAATCCGGCATGAGTTGGGATTTATATCACTCTCATGTAGGGTTCTATTGCGTTCTTTGTGCAATTATGCAAAAATACTAAATCCTTCTACTAATTGCCTATACAAAGATCTGCAAGTTGTAATGAAAGCAAACACTGTGCAGCCGGTTAATCTATACCAAAAACGAATGCAAGATGTATTAAATAGTTTATTAGTATCTCATGATGATCTGTGTTTCAGACCTGCTTTTGTAAAAAAAAAAACAAAAAAAAAAAACGGGCTTCAAAAAAAGACTGGATTGACACTCTTGACCAACTGAAACAATATGGTACCTTTGTGGAATATGCCAAGTTTACGCACAAGAGACTGCCCTGCTGCCAGTATATTTACATTTTCCCCTGCATGTCCACAAGATCCTATTACATCCACTTCAAATTGAACCAGTTCCGGACTAAGGAACTGGTGCCGTCACTGGGCTGGTCTGTCCCCGAGCATGCAACTTAAGAACTGTAGATTTCCAGACTGTAATGAGCCTGATGAAACGTTAAGGCATCTAGTCCTAGCGTGCCCTCAGCTCAAAATAGCTGGTACTAACTTTATTATGAAATTTGTGAATGCCGATTTTACAGACTGCACTGTATTTTTATGGGAAAGGTTTATGAATGTAATCAGAACCCATTAATCTTTGCACTAGTTCCGCTTTTAAGGATTATAGAAAAAGATCTTCAATTGTATGTATAACAACTAAGAAAAAGAAAATGAAGAACCTTGTATTTTCAGATTTCTGGATGCTTCTGAAGAAAAATCATTGTGAATGTATGAATAATTACTATGAAAAAGAGTACGATGAATTGTATTTTAAAGTTTTGTATGAAAAATTAGGATTCTAGCCAGAGGTTTTAAAAAGAAGAATGTTGGTTATGTTTTAGTGGTAAATTGCATACGTGTAATATGCAAATGGATTTTGTTTGTTTGTTCCTTTTGTTTTAATGATTCTTTCATAAAGAATTGTAAAGGTTTTTAATTTAACCAAATACAAATAAAAAAATAAAAAGAAAGGCCTATACTACGAAAACCTAATCTTGCTCTCCTTCTCAAATTGAAAAATGTGTTAAGGTAACACAAGAAGAAATAATAGTCTAAAAAAGAAATGTCAGAATGGCTTCAGTATCAACTCCCTTCCCCAGGTTCAAAGGCATGGGGTCTAGGTGGATGGCACAATTCAATCAGTTAGCACAGTCTGGCCTACTGGTACAATTCTCAACAAACGGGGTCTAGCACTGGAATACAGAACATCAAAACAGATTCTGAGCCTAATCTGTAATCAACAAGAATGGGTTGCTTAATTGAGTTATCCCATCATTGTTGGTCCGCTTTAGCCGCACTCGTAGCAACAATGTACGAATAAAATATCATTTAAGAGAAATAATCAAATGAAAGCAATTATTGATGAGTGTTGATCTTGGCCCAGTGCTGTTCCGTGAATTCAATTATTAGCTCGTGTGGATCACTCAATCTTGAAGTCAAGTGGGTGTAATTGGTTTTATTGGAGGCCAAACAAGCGTAAGATAAACAGTATGCACACATGCATGGGATGAAATAATTGTGTGTTAGAATTATGACTGGGGAATCGGCCACCAGGGGGCGCACGGATGAGTCTCCTCTCCGTGTGAGCTCCGCAACTGAGGTCCGGGAAGTGGCTGTGAGCCCCCACTTTGTGACCCCCCCCCCCAAGGTTGATTGCGGAGCCAAAGACGTCGGAAGGTGTCCCCCTCACCTGGGAAAAAACCCGTGGAAAATCGGAGGACATTTCGCTGGGAAATCAATGTACACGTTCCGAGGCCCTGGACGTGCGCACCTACAATCCGAAACTATACACCCGTGGCAGCACGGACAATCGAGGAGGAGGCTGAATTGCGCAGCAGTCCCTGCACGGAACTTGGCCTTGGGAGAGGGACCCGCTTCAGGCTTTTGCTCTGCGCGGCGAGGAGCGCCTTCCTGGACCCCGTTCGTCTTCCTGCCCATTTGTCGAGGACGGATTTCTCGGGCTGGCGCCTGCATCCGTGCTGGTGACGGCGCGGGCGGGACCTCGTCGAGTCTCCCTCGGTGGATGAAGGTAGGCGGCTGCCCCTCCTTTATCCTCCACGGGCTTCAGCCAAGTACGAGATTGCCCCGCGCCACGTTGGGAAGCCCAGAAGGCCCACAATCGGGCAGCCGGTGCATCGGAGCTCCCTCCCCTTTCCCATTCCTGATGAAGGCGGCGCGGCAGGCGCGGCGTGAGAGTTCCTCCCATTTCCACGGTGCCGAGGCCCAGTGAACGCAGAGACGGCCCCGAAAGAAGTGCCCACGCATCCAAAGGAACGCTCACCGCCCCCCCTCTCGGAGTGCTTGCACGCCACAGCCGCGCGCTCGGGGGTCAGGGGAGAGGAAAAGGAGAGTGGGTGAAACCTACTCACGGCATAGAGCAGCATAAGGTTTGAAAGGGGATAGACCACAGCAGGCCCAACGTGGTGGGTTCCCCAGTACATTCGGAATACATCTGATGCACACCCCACATGTGAAGTGGCTCAGCTAACGGCTGTTCCTGGAGCGAACCGCATAATACCTACTAGCTACCACCACCCAGGAAATATTTAGACATGCAGGAAGGCCACCCGGGCTGAGGGTAAGGCCCCCATGACAGGGGCGTGTGCCTCCTCAGGTAAATCACCCACTATCGAAGGCACACTTTGCACTCCAGAATCAAAGGATTTATAACGTACGCAGGCCGCCTGCAATCAAAAATGGTGAAAAGTCTACTTCTTGAGGACGGAGACTGTGGTCTGAACATCGCCACGGAGAAACTACTGGTGAGTCCTCCGGCATAAGCTATAATGTTGCGGTTACTACGTAGCAGGGGGTAATAGCGGATCTTCCCTGGGCAACGAAGGACTGAGGGTTGGGCCCCCGTTTGACAGGGCGTGTGCCCTCCTCAGACCCTACACACACCTCCAAGCTTGCCGGATCAAAGAACGCGATCCCAGCTCTCTGCCCGGAGTGGCCCTTTCAAGTGGGGAATAGCTGTGGTCGCCGTGTCCTGCTCACGATCTGCTGTCCCTCTCCCTGGAAGTAAAAGGAATCAAGTGGTCCATGTGAACACGAGGAGCGTTCCCTGTTGCGGAGGCTTTTTGGTGTACCTTACCCTACGCCACGATTGGCCGCCGTGGGACAAAATATCGCTAGCACAAGCGCAATACTGTCCAAAGACCATACTCGCGCTATTACTTCCCAAAACCCAGCTGAGAATCACCTTCCATGGACCCTAAGGGTAAACTGGCGAGATACAAGTTTACTCCGACCTCTAGACCTCCAAAGCCCTTCATCAAGTCCGAAAAGTCAATGGCAGGGTCTGAGACAGCCGCGACCAAGGCGGACGTCGCCGACCTACTTACTGAGCTGAAAGGCATGAGAGCGGATATCGGTAGCAAAATAGATAAGATCACGCAAAGGATGGATAAAATGGACGACAGGCTGGAACAGGTCGAATATAATCAGACATCCCTGAACACTCTGGAGGCACAACTGGATCACCGCATTGCGGAAATAGAACATAGAGAAGAGGAGATGCGTCTCACGGTCGATGACCTCGAAAACAGGGAGCGTCGAAACAACATTCGTGTCTTCGGTGTGCCCGAGAGAGAGGGCGAAACCGAACTTGATCTAAAACAAACACTACACACCATTCTGAAGCTCCTCTTCAAGGACGACTCAGTAGACGAACCTAGAATTGACCGTATTCACAGAGCGGGAGGCAGACCTGGAGGCCCAAGATCGGTGCTAGCTCGTTTTCACAATTATGCTGACAGAGCACAAATCTTGGAAAAGGCCAGAAACATCCCTCAACTTTTATTAGAAGACTCCAATATTTCACTCTACCAGGACTTATCATCTCTCACGTTGGCTATGAGGAAAAAGTGCTCCCCGATCACGAAGATACCGTTGGGGCTATCCGTTCTCTCTCACCTTCGAGTGGGAAGGCTCGCCAATGAGACTTGTCTCGGAAAAAGACGTCGCTGACTGTATAACGGACCTGATAGGCCCCCAGGGGGAAGATCCCCCCCTTGATGACTTGAAAAGAGTGGAGGGCGAATGGAAAACCAAGGGTCCGCGGCGGAGAAGGATTCAAGGATCTAGGAAATTCCGGAGGATGAACAACTCCCAGGACATGGAGCATTGACTTGAGCCTAGAGTGTCTTGTCACGCCACATACTCCAAATAATGATGGGACAATGGCATGGCGGAAGCTAGGCACTAGATCGTCACCCGACGCTGGTTGAACTAACCCAGTTCACTTAAAGGGGCAATAATCCTCAACCTATGCCATTGGTAAATTCGATTCGAGGGTCAGAACACATACCCGAATGTTTAATTCTATTCATACAGGTATCAAAATTGGACTACTATGCGTGGGTTGCCTGATAGACTTATGTGGTGGGGCAGACATTGGTCCGATGCTTAAAGTGGAGGTCAGAAGTTGTATTAACAAATTGGTTTTACGGTATTATGGAATTGCTTTTGTGGGGATCGGCACTCCTATTTTTGACTTGTTGATGTTGATATATGAGCAAAAGGTTTGGGGCTCACAGTTATATATGCTTTTATTATGATAGGACCGCTTGTTTTGCGGTCTCCACTGGTGGTCCGAGTTCGACTGGGTGATTTTAACCCGGGCGGGTCGGGCGCCGAATGCATGGGGGTTAGGGGGGGGGAGGGGAAGGGGGGATGAGCGGGAGACACATTATTTGTTATAATCCAGACCTGGGGGGCGCAATGACACGAGATGGGTACATAAAGGGGCATTGTACGTCCTGGGCAGGTTGGCCTTTGATCCATACAGGGCTAACTAAGACCCACTTCATAGAAAATGAACCACATATTGCAATACTAGTCATGACACGGGCTGCGAAGCAGACGAACCGGCCACTTACAAACTCATCCAAAACTTAGGATGGCACCTACATTCTGTAAAGACACGTTACGCATTTGCACACTTAATGTCAAAGGTTTGAACTCTCCCGTGAAGAGATCTATGGTGGCCAGGGAATTCAAGAGATCGAATATAGATATTTTGTTCCTCCAGGAAACGAGATATCGAAAGGGTGAGGAGAGAATGATTCCATCACGGGAGGTCGGACCCGTTCATTGGAGCTCTGGTATTCTAAAAAAGGCAGGAGTAGGGATCCTGATTCGCAAAAGCCTTCGGTTCACAATTCTTGACACATGGATGGATAGGGAGGGGAGGGCTCTCATAGTCGTTGGAAACATACGGGGCACAATAGTCACACTCGCCACGCTCTATGCACCGAACCAAGGGCAAAATAGGTTTCTCCACAAAATCACTGAGAAGGTTTTTGGCATGGCCAAGGGTCACACGGTCCTCGGTGGGGATTTTAATACCTGGATGGATAGTTCAATGGACAGACAGACCAAGGCCGATGCAGTAGATCCACCCAGCACTCGGAATGAAGCAGACATTAAATTAACCCTTGACCTTTATGGCCTCGTTGATAGCTGGCGTCATTTGCATCCGACGGAAAGAGGCTTTACTTTCCACTCCCTCCCCCATGACACACTTACGCGCATCGATTACATTTTTCTCTCTGATGGCCTCCTCCGCATGATGCATGTGGCCACTATATACCCCTCTGCGTGGACTGATCACGATATGGTTATGGTGGATATACTCTGGAATGAACTGGCCCCCCGGAACTCTAAATGGAGATGTAACGATTCCTTATGGGCAGACTCGGTCTTCAGGGAAACCTTGGAAACCGAGATCGAGCAATTCTTTGTTACTAATGATACAGGGGACGTAGGGAAGGCGTCAGTGTGGGAGGCTGCCAAGGCTACCTGGAGGGGGATTCTCATGCGGGAAGGTGCCTGCAAAAAAAGAGAGCGTGCCTTGATAGAGAAAGGCATTAGGGAAAGGCTTGGTACGGCTCAGGGCCTCGCACAGTCCTCTCCATCTGAGAGACCCAGGTATATAGCTGAAGCTAAACAACTCAGAGAAGAGCTGAAAATACTAATTGCGGGTAAGACAGCCCAGACCCTACAATACCTCAAACAAAAATACTATGAGAAGGGCGACAAGGCCGATGCCCTGCTGGCGGCTCGTCTCCGTGCACAGAAAGCGGAGAGGTGGGTTGACCTAATCGAGAGGACAGATGGCACTCTCACGGACATGACGGTGACCTCCCCCGAGGACATACAGGAAGCATTTGCCTACTTCTACGAAGATCTATATATGTGTGGCCCCCCCCCCCCAGTGGGCAGTATAGACACATACCTTAAGGAGGCGCAGACCCCCACACTCACGACCACGGAGGCCGACTCCCTTGATATGCCAGTCACAGAGGAGGAGGTTGCAGAAGCTATCAAGAGGTTGAAAACGGGGAAGGCCCCTGGGGATGACGGATTCACCCCTGGTTTCTATAAAACATTCTCCACCCTCATTTCCCCCTTTCTGGCATCCCTGTTTAACTCTATTTTTGACACGGGCCAAGCACCTCCGTCCTCCTCTCAAGCCCTCCTTGCTGTTATTCCGAATGGAGGTCGTGACCCAAAATATTGCAGTTCTTATCGCCCCATCTCTCTCCTCAACATCGACGCTAAGGTATATGCCAGAGTCATTGCGGCTCGGCTTGAAACACATCTCCCTAGGTTAATACACTCTGACCAAGTTGGCTTTGTTCTTGGAAGGCAGGGCGCGGACACAATGAGGAAAACACTTCATTTACTTCATGAAGCACAAGAAATGGGAGGGGATCCATCACTTTTGTCGTTAGATGCCGAGAAGGCTTTCGACAGGGTATCATGGAGCTTTTTGGAAAGGGTATTGGTATCGAACGGGCTTGGACCGAAACTTCGCTGCACCATTAAAGCGCTATACAGTTCCCCCACGACATCAGTGACGGTGAACGGAGGCTATTCTCGTTGGTTTCCCCTTGAAAGGGGGACGAGGCAGGGCTGCCCATTGTCAGCGATTTTATTTGTATTGTCACTTGAGCCGCTGGCGCAAAAATTAAGACACGACAGTAGGGTAAAAGGCATCACAGTAGGCGATCGGGAATACAAACTGGGCCTATGATATTTTATTGCACCTAACTGACCCCTTAGACTCGGTCCCGGCCGCGCTCGCTATAATTGAAGAATACGGTGAGTTGGCTGGCCTAAAAATTAATACAGGGAAATCTGTCCTCCTCCCGATCGACAAAAGTAGAGATTCCGAGGTCGAACGCTTTGCCCCCCTGGGAGTGAAAGTCAGTCTCACCACACTCCGATACTTGGGCATTAACGTCACTCGTGACTTGGGATCCCTATATGAAGCCAACTGCCCTCCATTGTCACTTACCCTGCAAAAAGATATACAAAGGTGGTCCAAGCTCACCATCTCCTGGCTAGGTCGTTTAAATGCTATCAAAATGGTCTTTCTCCCTAAGATATTATACCTCTTTCAAATGCTTCCCATCAAAATGCCCCCGGAATATTTTACAGACACGAGAAAATTGTTACTAGCCTTCCTGTGGCGCGGTCAAAAGCGCAGAATCCCGAGATCCCTGCTCCAGCTTCGTAAAGACAATGCAGGGGTGGGCCTTCCGGACTTAGAGACATATTACAGGGCGGCTCAACTTAGGGTCCTTGTCCCTCATTTCAGACAGTGGTTAGAGCCACAATGGATAGCGCTAGATAACTATCACCTCCGTCCCTTTATTTTATGTGAATGGCTATGGGTCCCTGGGCCCCAATTACGTAACAGCGTCAAATCTCACCCCATTATAGGTACGATATGGTCAATATGGAAACCAGGCAGGAAAATGGTGGGGGTTACGACATGGCCCTCTCCTCTGGGTCATCTTTGGTCCCCGGGGATCCGGGACGCAATCCCTGAACCGGGTAGTTATGAAACCTGGTACCAAGCGGGGTTAGAGAGGGCAGGCCAGGCCAACTATGGCGCAATGGCGCTTTTATAACCATTCAAGAGCTCCAGGAGGCGCTCGGCATAGGCACGCTCTCGGTCTTCCTGTATTTGAGACTCAAGGGGGTAACGACAAGACCGATATGGAGAGAACAATTACAGAGGGATCTCACCCCATTTGAAAGGATCCTTGACTTATGCACGGGCTCCAGGGGTCTGATAAGTGCAATGTACCTGGCAACATTGAGGTCGATATTACACCCTCACTGGCGCTCAAGAGCAGATGGGAATCAGATATGGGCAGGCAAATCTCTCAAAAATTATGGCTACAAATATGCAGACGAACGGCGAAGTCATCCATATCTTGTCAGTATAAATTACATGCCGTCAAGTTACTGTATAGATGGCAGTATGATCCAGTTCGGCTCGCCAAAATGTACCAGGGGGTAAGCCCCTACTGCTGGAGGGGCTGCGGGATGCGGGCTGATTACTGGCATATGTGGTGGGGATGTGCATTGGTTCAGACCTACTGGTCAGAGGTCCTTAGCTGGATCAAGGATCTAGATGATGATGTAAGGGAGGGGCTCCCGCTGTTCATCCTATTTGGCCTGACTGAGACAGAGGATAAGGTCGTGAAAGCACCCGAAATGGTGCATGGTCTGTTGCTGGCCGCACGCGCCTGCCTCACTATGGTATGGAAAAGATCCACGCTCCCCACCAAAACTGAATGGCTGGGGGTTGCCCTCAGCATCTACAGAATGGAATGCCTGACTGCTGCTTTACACGGGGATCGTACTGTTGTTGAGAACGCCTTGTCTGAATTCCGTGCCAAATATATACTGTGAAGTGATTGTGTGCAATACACTGTTGAGTTTCGTGTCAATTTCGTTAATGACAGACGGTGTCTGCTCTGCCGGTGCATTGGGGCATGTTGTTACTATCTGCCCGAAGTCATGAGTTTAAGGTTGGTTCACTGGTATTGTTTATTCCTGTTTTTCCTCCCAGGTCAGATATTTCGAGAGGGGGGAAGGGGGTGGGGTAGGAAAAAAAAAAAAAAGGGTGGGTCTTGTTGACGTTATTGGTTGAATATGTGACTCTCAGAGAATCTACAGGCGTTGCATGAGAATATTATTTGCTATCATCGTTCTCTCTTTTTTTTGGTTCAGAGATGTTATCTGCTGTACATGGCTGTCGAACCTTTACAAAACCAATAAAATTTGAATTTAAAAAAAAAAGAATTATGACTGGAGTAAAGTCCTTAAATAAGCAGATAATTACATATACACTTGACTAAGAAAAATTAACAAACACGTATAATACAAATTGCCCAAATAAATTTCAGTCTCTGGAGAGGGCAAGAACCAATAAAAAAGAAACACACACAATCGTCTCCTGAGGAATTCCAGACAGTCGGTATTGAAATATTTCAAGTCCAAATAGGAATTCCAGACCTTGAGTAATGAGATGCCGAGGTGAAAATCAGGCTGAGGTACAGAGGAAGGAAGGAATGTAATACATGTTGGGCTTGGGAGATGTATTGTATACGCAACTGTCGAAGCCTCAAAGAAAGGCATATATGATTCTTGGCGTGGCAGCTCTCTTGCTTATTCCCCCAAAGATGGAAACAGGCACAGGCCCCCACAGAACAAGAACGGTTAGCAAAGATTTGGCACTATGTCTCATTGGAGTGGGTGACATATGTGGTTCAAGGGGACCAGAAGAGGTTTAAGGTAGAGTGGGACCTAGCATTGGATTTCCTCCATAAAGACTATCTAGTGAACTGGTGTCGACAGAGAATCCGTTTGTTAGAGTTGTTTTGAGAATTGGATTATGTATATTACAGTACAATAATGGGACAAAATGTATCAATTAACAGCTGTTTGGGAGTGGGAGGGGGTAGGGGAAGGGATGTTTATGTCAAACTTCCACTTGCTTCATCCTGCCGCATCTCCTGCAACCATCTCCTCTCGCCCTCTACTTGCTTCATCCTGCAACCATCTGCTCACGCCCTCTACTTGCTTCATGCTGCAACCATCTCCTCTTTCCCTCGACTTGCTTCATCCTGCCTCATCTCCTGCAACCATCTGCTCTCGCCCTCTACTTGCTTCATCCTGCCGCATCTCCTGCAACCATCTGCTCTCACCCTCTACTTGCTTCATCCTGCCACATCTCCTGCAACCATCTGCTCTCACCCTCTACTTACTTCATCATGCAACCATCTGCTCTCGCCATCTACTTGCTTCATGTTGCAACCATCCCCTCACCCTCTACTTGCTTCATCCTGCCTCATCTCCTGCAAACATCTGCTGTCGCCCTCTACTTGCTTCATGCTGTCTTACTTAAGTCATTCAGATGCCCCCCGAACCTTGCCCTCTTTCTGGTGGCTACCCCTGTGCTCTCCTTTAAGGGCTAAGTACCCACCTCGCTAGCGCTAGAGCCCTTCTCCCCGGGCTCTGCCCTCCTCACCAGGAGATCTTCCTACTCTGCAAATCTCTAGCTGCTTTCTCTGCTGCTTCTGTCCACCCCTCGACCCTGCAGTTCCCCTACCACCCTCACTCTTTCCGGTACTTCTATAGACTCCCCCTTGTTAGTGGCTCTCCTACTCTGTGGTTTATCCACCTCTAGTCTGGGGTTGTTAAGGTATACCAGTATGACTATTTATATATTCTAACAATAGCCATCACTTCTTTTATTCTGCTTTACTGTTCGTTATCGCCTTTTGCTGTCAGGGACGGTGATTTGTTGTAAAGTAATAAAGCCAAGACAGCAGTGCTAATGCACTGTAGGAATGTTAGCAAAATGTTTTCACTTGAAAGGTAAACATCGCCGGTGACCGAGATCACGTGCAACAAGCCAGAACGCGGCAGATACGGAGTGAGGGACCTTGAGGACAGTTGTGTCCCGATGCTCCTCCTGCCAAGTGAGGAACCAGCTCCTGAACTGCAGCCTGCATCTTAAGCAGGCCTCCCTACTCGCAGAGCGTAATGCCATGGCTGAATGTAAGCCTTGTGGGAGCTCTAGCAAGTGAGAGGGTGTAAATACCATGTACTGCGATGACAGTGCAGTGACGTCAACTGCACTGATCCTACAAGACTGAACTGTGAGTACCAGCTCCACCCCCCTGCTGTGTAAGGTGTCCAATAAACGCCTTAACCCCCATCCAGTGTCCTGTGCTCATTGGTGCCACCACATAATGAGCGACGAGGAACAGAAAAAAACAGTGCTGAGACCATGCAAGGCACCACAACACTGCCTGCTTTCCTCCAGTCCCCCGGCAGGCCTGCCATTCCATGGCAACAATGGACGCCACTATTTTCCACATATTTGGAGGCGGTGGAGGCACAGGCACAGGATATTCACCAGCCAGGAAAAAGGCCATTCTACTGAATGCCATGGGGGTTGAAGGGCAATGCAAATTTGCGGACCTGAAGGCTGAACTTCCCAGAGACTAATGCGGTCTACAAGGAAGCGATTTGTCGCATTATTAAGAGGTTCTCCAACAAGGAAACATGGTCCGACACAGTCTTAAGTTATACACAAGAAAACAAGACGGTACGGAGCCGGTTGACAATTACATCACCCGCATGAGAGTACTGGCAGCCCTGTTCAGATTTGGGGACAATGTGGAGCAGGTCATTTGTGACATGTTGGTGGTACACACAAATTCCCGTATAGTCCAGGATAAGTACATACAGGAGAAGGAGCTTGAGCTGGACAAAGCTATCCACATAGCAAGAGCCGAAGAGGAAACGTCAAGCAGGCGCAGAGAAGTTGTCAGACACTCGCCTGCACCCAAAATGGCAGCTGTGCGATGGTAGGGGCGCAGAGACAGGCAGTCACAAGAATGTACCAAAGAGAAGTCACCCAGGTGGAGAGATTTCCAAAAATGTTACAGATGTGCGAGCACCAAGCATCTGGCCAATTATAGAGACTGTCCCGCAAGGAACAAAGAGTGCTCCAGGTGCATGCGATTTGGTCACATTGCGGTAGCCTGCACGTGGCGGGAAAAGAAAGTCACCCACATCGAAGGAGACAGAGGAACGAGCGATGGGGAGAACCAGGCGAAAGTCCAGTGGTGAACATGGTAAACTAGTCTTGTGCCAGAAGAGAAAAAACCCAAAGCATACTGAAGGTGGACGAATACGAAACATGCGTCATGGCTGACTCGGGGTCAGACCAACCATCCTCCCCATCCAGACATACAAAAACATCGTAGGAAGTGACTTGGTTGAGATTAGAAGCACCAGGCAAACGCCCATAATGTTCGGGGGAGCCACCGTGGACCTCCTAGGATACATCAAAGCTAAACTCAAGTTTAAGGGCAGATTCACCACAACGAAAGTCTACTTTCTCAACCGAAGGTCCCGCAGTGCTGGGATGGGACAACCAACACAAATTGAGTATTCGGTTAGAACCCAGCACTGATGAACAAGTGCTGCTGGTCTCCTCAGGAGGAGGGTCAGATCTGAGAAGTGGCTTCCCCTTGCTGTTCTCTGAAACAACCAGGAAATATAAAAAAAGAAAATTAGGTTCACAAAATACACCCAAAACCCAACGCTGTGCCAGTAAAACACAAGGTCAGACCTGTTCCAGTGATGGCGAAGTCAGCTCTGGAATCCCAGCTTCGCAAGATTGTCGATGAGGGCACAACTGAGACCGTCGAATCCTCTGAATGGCTAACCCCGGTGGTCCTTAGTTAAAAGAAGTCCTCAAACGACTTGAGAGTATGAACAGACCTACGCAGACTCAACTTGGAGGTGGTCACAGACAGTTTTCCCTTGCCCAGCATTAACGTTGCCCAGCATTCTTCTTAAGAAACCCTCTGCCGACCCCTCCTGCCTGGCTACCTATCGCCCGATCTCCATAACTCCCTTCCTGGGCAAGCTCCTGGAGAAACTGCCATCTCCCAGCTCAATCTCCACGCTGAATCTGTTGGTTGTCTTCATGACCATCAGTCTGGCTTCAGAGCTGCCAGAAGCACAGAACCTGCTCTCTTGAACATCTGTGAAGACCTGCTCACCAACCTCGACTCTAACACCCCTTGCGTTCTTATCTTGCTTGATCTCTCTTCTGCCTTTGACACGGTCAACCATGCCATCTTGCTCAACCGTCTACATGATAACCTGGGTATCACTGGTCAGGCTCTGGCGTGGCTGACTTCTTTCCTCTCCGACCGACCCTCCCAGGTCCAACTGGGGTCCTTCCTCTGCGACATCTTTTTCTCTACCTGTGGTGTCCCCCAGGGATCTAACCTCTCTCCCTGGCTGTTCAACCAATACCTGGCACTCCGTGCCCACCGCATCGCCACCCTCTGTCCCAACTTTCAGTGCTATGCGGATGATACCCAGATCATTTTCAGGCTACCCTCAGCCTCCTCCTCTCCTTCCCTCATCTCTGACTGGTGGGCCACCAACGACCTCTGTCTTAATGCCAGTAAGACTGAGACTCTACTCATCGGCACACCCACTCCCTCCTTCCCTGCAGCTCTCTGGCCGGCCTCACTTGGCCCTCCTCCCACTCCCACCTGCAAGGCTAAAAACCTCGGGGTCATCTTCGACTCTGCACTCTCCTTCTCCCCTCACATCTCCGACGTCTCCAAGAAGTCACACTACCAGCTGCACCTCCTTAGAGGTATTCTTCCTTTCCTCTCCTTCCCCCAGAAGCTCACTGTCTCCAGAGCCCTGGTCCTCTCCAAGCTGGACTACTGTAACAGCCTCTATCTAAATCTGCCTGCCTCTACTCTCTGCCCTCTGCAATTTATCCAGAACAGGACTGCAAGACTTGTCCTTGGCCTCAAGCCCAGGGACCATATCTCTCCAGGATTGAAATCTCTGCACTGGCTCCCAGTGGCTGCGAGGATTAAGTTCAAAACCCTCTGCATTGTACACAAGGCCTTCTGGGGTCTGGGACCGAAATACCTTCAACTCTCTCTACCTAAATATCTCCCTTCTCGAGCTCTTCGCTCATCTGCCTCCAACTCCCTTAGGGTCAGTCGCTTCTCCAAGCAACGAGTTGGTGGCAGATTACTCTCTTCAGCAGGGGCCTCTCTCTGGAACCGCCTTCCTGCATCCCTGAAACTTGAGGAGAACCATCTCCGGTTCCGGAAACACCTCAAAACCTTCCTCTTTGCTTCTGCTTTCTCTCCTCCTCTCCCTTGCTGAATTCCTGACCGAAATTGCACTGGCTACCTGGCCACCCTTTTGATCTCTGGCCAGGCCCCATACAAAGGCCCTGTTTTGCGCCCTGTTCGGCGCTTCGGAGGCGCGGCGCGGCCTACCCCCTTGTCCCTCCCTCCCGAAGATATCCTGCAAGGAACCCTGCCTTCTGCAAGGACGGACCCACACAACCAGGGTAAGCCCGAGGGCTCTTTTCCGGCACCTCTAGCGGGAACCCAGAAAACTGCACGCTTTAGACTTATTTGGCACTCTCTAACAAAGGCCCCTATGCAACCCCTGTTGTACTTCGGTAGTTGGGCTGTTTAACCCCTTCCCTCTACCTTGCAGCTCTATTGCACAAGGTTAACCTGACATCAGACCTCACCTGATTTGTGACTCAATTCGTGTTGTGCCTTATAGTCGCCAATAGACTACAATTGACCTGTGCCTCAATCTGTGCTGTACCCTATGGTTGCCATTAGACTTTACCTGATTTGTGCCTCAATTTGTGTTGTGCCTTATGGTCGCCAATAGACTACAGTTGACCTGTGCCTCAATCTGTGCTGTACCCTATGGTTGCCATTAGACTTTACCTGATTTGTGCCTCAATTTGTGTTGTGCCTTATGGTCGCCAATAGACTACAGTTAACCTTTGCCTTAATCTGTGCTGCTGCAGATAGTACTTCACCTGACTTGTGCCCCTGCCCTATGGTTGTCATTAGGTATAACACTGCCCTAGCCACTTTATATACTTCAATGTGCTTCTAGTCGCCCTGACACACTTAGGTGACACACTACCTAGCTAGCCTTCTACACTTGCCTATTTTGCCACCGCTTTGCCCACATAGAACCTAGCCTGGTTCTCGCCTAGATCACCTAACTGCCAATATACAGGTCTCTTTACAGACTGCTCAGACCTCTCTGGCACCGAACCACCAGCTACACGCCCTTGCATGCAACCTAGTCCACGCCCTTAGTTGAACCTGGACTTGCCCACCCTCTCATCCCTGTCCACTACCAGAATGAAAATCACCCATTACCAATCTCTACACATTGCCCTGAGCCTCCTTACCACCATGGCATTTGCAACCGCGGACTCACACCCTGCTAAAGACAGAAACATGAGACTGAGGGCAAGACTGTCCTGTCTTCATGAACCATCTTCCTACCACAATCACAGAGGATATATCGATCTAGCAAACAAACGTTCGCAATACCCCAAACCTACCACCCCTCGCCCTGTTCCTATATCTACTAACCAGCCACCGTCACAAAGAGTTGCCCCCACTAAAAATAAACAACCCCCCTCGACTCAACCAACTAGTACCTTATCAATAATTGGATCTCTCATTAATGCAAGATCCATGGTCGCCCATGCTACTGAGATCTCGGACACCCTAACTAATGAAAACTTAGACCTATTAGTCATAACCGAAACATGGCTCCATGACGCAGCTGGCCCTGCCATCATGCTAGCTATACCAGACGGCTACCAACTACTAAGAGTCGATAGACCTAACACTAAAGGTGGCGGCCTAGCCATCATTCATAAAGCTACCTTACCTACCAAACTAGCTACTACCCTGATATTCTCATCTTGTGAACTCCTTACTGCCAAATTGCACCTCTCTTGCAACCGGACTCTCACCTTGCATGTTATCTACAGACCTCCTGGACCATTGGGAACCTTTGAAGACGACATAACCAGTATCATAACCAACAACACTAAAGACCATGCTCAAATACTATTACTGGGAGACTTTAACCTGGGCTTTAATGACAGCAACGACAAACATGCCCTATCTGTCGCCTCACTCCTGAATGACTACGCCCTATCTCAAAAAGTCTCCTCTCCTACTCATGCCAAAGGTAGAACCCTAGACTGGGTTGCTGATCGGAACTGTAACATCAGTATTACCAACATAATACCACAATCCTGGACTGACCACCACTTAATTGTATTCAATGCCTCACTAGACCTTATCCGGCCCAAACCTATACTCATGGCCCCGCCACTGCCCACCAGAAGTAAAAAAGACATCACATCAGAACAACTCCTACCCCACCTTCTCCCTACTCTCAATAACTTAGACAACATCACAGACCCTACGTTGCTTGTAGAAGCTTATAACAGCTCTATGATCAAGGCACTTGACTCGATTGCCCCTACCAAGCTGCGCAAAAGCAAACAACTCTGTCACCTTAACAACTGGTTCACGCCATACCTGAAAGACCTTAGAATCCAAAAAAGAAAGTTGCAATCTATCTGGCAACACTCACCCACTGAGGAGAACAAAACCAAATTAGCCACCCTCGCCAAACAGTATAAAAAGGAAATCATAAGCACTAAAAGAAACACCTTCAATGACAGAATCTCCAAAGCCAAATCAGACACTAAGGAGCTATTTTCCATCCTCCGTGAAATGGAAACACCCATAACCCCACCTGACAACATTCCTAAAAACAAGCCCTGGTGCACTAATATACAAAATGCCCTGGCGGGTAAAATCAGCCTGCTCCAATCTAAAATTGCTAACAAAAAAGCTTCCTTGCTCCTGCCTACAGAACCCATATTGCAACCTCAGCTCCTCCCAAACCAATCTAACACCCCTCACCCATTTAGCTTCAGAAAAATATCCATATTGGAGACAGAAAAAATCATACTATCTCTAAAACCCTCCAACTGTAAAGGTGACAACTGTCCGGCCCAAATTATAAAAGATGCAGCTCGAGACCTAGCACCCTTCATTTCGAAACTCATTAATGCATCCTTTAAGTCTAATCTAGTACCTAAAAACCTCAAACAATCTTGGGTGCTTCCCTTGCTAAAAAAACAAACACTTGACCCTGCTATACCAACTAACTACAGACCCATCACTACTGTCCCTTTCTTACTTAAAATTATAGACAGAGTAGCATACCTGCAAATCCAGGACTACTTAGAAACTAACAATTTACTAGGATCACGGCAATCCGGCTTCCGTCCCCTTCATGGCACTGAAACAGCCTTGATTGACCTCAAGACCCAAATTGACGAGTTGAAGGACAATGGTAAAACAGCGATGCTACTCCTCCTTGACCTATCTGCGGCCTTCGACTTGGTAGATCATGCAGTCTTATGCAATCACCTAAGCTCAGCCGCTCATTTCTCAAGTGATGCCATAACCTGGGTACAATCCTTCCTTGCAAACCGGACAATGAGAGTCTTCTCCCCCTCAGCAGCCGCTGATCCCATACAAGTTTCATGCGGTGTCCCCCAAGGATCATGTGTTTCTCCGACGATGTATAACATCTTTACTAAGCCCCTGTTTGATAAGCTGGACAGACTGGGTGTTGTCTACACTAATTACGCAGATGACACTCAGATTCTAATCCCCCTTTCGGGTAACTTCTTGGAAGACACGGACTTAGTAAATAAGATATATCTCCTCATTCAGGCTTGGATGGCATCCCATGGCCTCTGCCTGAACGACGACAAGACTGAGCTACTGATCATTGGCTCAGCGTTGGCTATCAAAAAACTTGACCCTAACTATGCCTCATTTAACATCGACAATAACGTCATCAAAGTGATGCCTGCAGTCAAAACCCTCGGGTTTATCTTGACTCAACGCTCACCTTCAAAAAACAAACGAACTCTCTAGCATCCTCCACGGCATATACTTGCAAATTGATCCGAGCATGTAGACCTTTTCTAACTGAGACTAGCTGCATCACATTAGCCAATGCCCTCATCATATCCAAGCTGGATTACTGCAATGCCCTCTATGCAGGCTCCAACAAGTATATCCTTGACAAACTACAAACTCTCCAAAATAACGCTATCAGAGTAGCTTTAAATATTCCTAACAGAGCCCACATCTCCACCTTTAGGAAAAATATCCATTGGCTAAAAATCAAAGACAGGATCACCCTCAAAATACTCTCCCTCAGCTCCAAATGTCTTAACAACATTGCCCCCCCCCCCCTTATCTGGCCAATAGAATCCACAGGAGAACCTCAAACCGTCCCACTAGACTGACCAACGCCTTCACCTTAGTGATGCCTAGATACAAAAAGAGTACAGCCGGCGGCTCTAGTTTCCCAATCATAGCTGCGCAAACTTGGAACAAACTCCCTTTGGATCTCAGACTGGACCAACCTTACTCTAGTTTCAGGCGAAAAGTCCTCACTTGGATCCATGCCAATGACACTTAGCTTGACCTTCCCCTCCCACATAGACACTAGACGTCTGCAACCAGCTGAATGACATCCGATCAACTAGACTGAACCGTAGTTCCGCATTTTTTCTTCTTTTCCTTCTGCTTTCCTTCTATACTTACCTTTGATCTATCGTGAACTGTATAAACTGCACTTTTCTTGATTTAACTGCGAACTGCATAAATTGTATTTCTCCTGTAACTAAGTTCTTAAGTAATCTTGTACTGTTTGCGCCCAGCTACCCCTTCGGGTTTGGTTGTGCGCTATACCAAATAAACAAACAAACAAACAAACAATTACCCACCTGCACTGCCTCCCTGGCAACCCCTGCACTTGGGGACCTTTTTCTGTATCCCTTTAGTTCCCCCCCCTTCTAGCACTTACGTCTGCACTTCCTTGCACTTGCCACTAGCTGGCTATTTATGTGTCATATTTATTCCACTTCCCATGTACTGCACTTCCCCTCTCCCTTCCCCCTTCACACTTTTCCTTTTTCCCCCCCTTCCCTTGCACTTGCGCGATCTGAATGACACCTGGCCTAGTAGGATCGTTGTTTGTCCTCCCAATGCCCCCCCCCCCTTGCCTCGTCGCGCCTTGAAACACTTGTGTATAGGCGCAATATCATATCATATATCATAACGTAATAATCCTGATGATGAAGAAAGCAAAAATCTTCTCAAAGCTCGGCATGCGTGACGTATATCATCAGATAGATCTGCACAATACCTTATGTCCTCTAACAGCATTCCTCATGGCGTTCGGCACTTTTCAATACACGCGCATGCCGTTCGGTTTGTCGTAAGCCGCTTCAGCACTCCAAAGGATGATGAACTCACTGCTCCAAGGCATCGACAACATGGCATATTTCCAGGACGACATTGTGGTATACGCAAAGGACGCGAAAACCCACAATGGGAGTGCTGAGAGAAGTCCTCAGCAAGCTACAGAGTGCAGGAGTTTTGCCTACGCTTTCAGAAATGTATGTTTGGAGCGCACAAAGTGGACTATCTGTGCTACCGGATCTCGAATGAAGGGGTGAGCCCTAAGAAAAATGTACTTCAAGCCATTGTTGATGCCCCAGCCCCAACCTCAAAGGATGAGCTCTGGTCGTTCTTTGGGTTTTCAGAATATTATGCAAAGTTTGTTCCCAGATTTTTCAAGAACATGTCTCTCTTGAGAGAGCTGCTGAGGAAAGGAGCAGAGTACAAGTGGGACTCACAGCAAGTTGTTGCCTTCACCGAAATCAAAAATAGTATTCTGCATGCCCAGTGTTTGAAACCATTTAACCTTGAATGGGAAACATGCATAACAACGGATGCCAGTGCCTTAGGCTGGGGCGCCACCCTCACACAAAAAAGGGGGGATACCGAAAATATAGTTGCCTTTGCGGCCAGAGCACTGTCTGATTCAGAGAAAAAGTACTCCACGGTCCAGAAGGAGATGCTGGTGTGTGCCAGGGACGTGGAGTCATATGTTTGGGGAACCAATTTCGGCCTGGTCATCGACCACAAACCCTTTGTGGACACGTTGAGCCCCGGGGGCGCAAAGACAGCAACAATTGCGGCCAAAGTGTATGCGTACAAGATCACCCATATGGCCAGCTGGAAGAACCCGCAAGCTGACTGCATGTACAGATTACTGGATCAGAGAACCCTAGGCACCACCTTCCTGGAAGACTAATGCGTGGTGCCATCCACAGGAGACCTAAGAAATAAGAACTTCATGGATATGAGCGAGTCGCACTGGCAGGAGGAAATGAAACATGATGATGCCCTGGGAAGAGTAGCAGAATGGGCCGCACGGGTGGCCCAACGAGAGAACAATCCCAGAAGTTATGTGACCGTATTGGAAGGTCAACAATGAGATCGTAGAAATGGATGGCCTAGTGATGAGAGGCGACCAAGTAATTCCTCCAAGAGGCATGCGCAAGGTCATACTATGTAGAGACCATGTGGGTCATCTGGGCAGCAATATGACAAAGCTGAGTTTGCGACGCATACTGGTGGCCCGCCATGGATCAAGAAGTGATGATTGAGAGGCGCCATAAATGTGCAAAAAGCGACAAATGGCTAAAAGTCAGACAAGCACCCATGACACCAACATAAATTCCCAGCTGGTGTATGGCACAAAACAGGTCTGGACTTCATTGGCCCGTTACAAGGAATGTCGAGCGACAACAGCTATGGGGTAGTCATGGTGGACTACCTTTCCATGTGGGTAGAAGTAGAATTTGTGCGAGACATTGCCACAGTCATTGCAGTGCTCAACTCCGTCTTCCAAAGAGAAAGACTGCCAAAAGAGATTGCGACGGACATGGAGTTCAATTAGTTTCAAGAGACATAGAAAATGTTCTCAAGAAGCACAACATCCAGCAATTGAGAGCGAGCCTGTATCACCCACAAGCAAACATGCTGGTAGAAAGGGTGAACCGAAGGAGCTCTACAACTGGCATGGGCATCGGGCACGAACCCCTATAAAACAGTCAAAGAGGACGTGGCGGAGCACCAGTGATACCCAATGCCATTACGGGTGTGTCGCCGTTTCAGATACTAAGAGGGAGCATCCACACTAGTACCACCTTGGCTAAACATCAGCAGACAGGACCACGACATTGACATGAGTGAAATTGTGTTTAGAATACAGAAGAGCAAAGAGACCATGAAATCACAGAGCAACAAGCGCAGAGCAGCATATCACACGGAGGATAAGGAAGGGGACCTAGTGAAGCTACGCCTGCCCACAAAGACACCCTAAGGGGGTCCAAGTACAGCCAAGTCATTGAAATCACACGGAAAGGCACCAATCACGTCTATACCAGTGATGGGAAAAGGTGAAGCCTAGATGGGCGGCTGTGTACAAGAAAAAGGCGTCACCAGTCCGCCCTTCCATGGGAATCTGAGATGGCTATGACCCATCGGGATCAAACGTCGGCCCTCAACAGCATGAGAGGGAAGTCAGGGAAGAAGGAAAAACAAAGTTAGAGCGTCTTTATGAGCCCCCCTCCCTCGACGAGAGACCTACACTAAGAAGCGACCCCAGCGACATCTCGCAACATCATTCTCCCAAGGCAGCCATTGACCAGAATCGACCCCAACGTGAAAGAAGAAAGCCATCCAAGTTCACAGACTTCGTCATGGACTAGGACGAAGCATTTCCAACGAAAGGTGTGAGAGGACCTGATATGCGGCATCTCAGGGAGCCCGAGATCATGTGCGGGAAGCACGCAATGAGCCGGAAGGTGGCAGGCACGGGCGAGGGACCAGCTGCTGAACTGCAGCCTGCACCTTAAGCAGGTGCCTCTACTTGCAGAGCGTAAGGGCATGGCTGAATGTAAGCCCTGTGGGAGCCCTAAGAGGGTGTAAATTCCATGTACTGTGATGACAGTGCAGTGAAGCCAACTGCACTGATCCTACAAGACTGAACTGTGAGTACCAGCTCCACCCCCCTGCTGTTTAAGGTGTCCAATAAACATCTAAACCCCCATCCAGTGTCCTGTACTCACTGGGGCCACCACATGGGCCTTCTCAAAATAGTGAGCTTGTCATACATCTGGTTCCGTTACGGCTGGTAATTGTAATTTCTGTAAATGCAGAAGTAAGCACAGAGGCTTTTTTTTTACTTTGGATTTAAAGTGTGCTTCCTGGTTTATTCAATTAATTACAAAAGTGTTAGAAAGAGCATTCGCACATGGGGAAGGGCCATTAGCCAATTAGGTGGCTGGACCAGCGGGTGAGAATATACATTCTCTGCCTGCTGTTCCAGCCACAGGAGGACCTTCCCCGGGTCACGCCATTTTTTTAAAATGTGGTGAGGCAACAGGGAAACTCTCCCCGTTGCCTCCCCACTCCACCACCTCCCCAATCCTCTTCCCCTACCCCTTCCTGTCTCCCTCCCCACTTGCCTGCAGGACCGAAGCTTTATGTTCTGGTCCTTCGCACCTCCTGCTCGGGGCTGGCGGGCCGTTACCAACCATGTCCACCACCCCAACCCCACCGGGGTGTAAAAGCCATATTCACCTGCAGAAAGCTTTGGAAATATTTCAATAACAGGATTTCAAGTTCCACTATTTCACTATTCTCCTCATTGTTTTTATCTATTGCAAAATAAGGGTGCTAAATGATTTTAACCACAATGACCAGATACAATTACGAATTATTTATGGTGTTTTGTTTAGTACCATTTTAATATTATTCGAAGATTGGGTGAGTAAAGTATTCTGAAGGAGGCCACGAAATTGAGCAAAACATTAGTGGCATGTGGCGGGGAACTGATCAAAATAATCTGACAATTTCTTACGTTCAAGTAGCCATAATCATTACTATTTAAAAACATTTGTAAATTACGGTTTTATAATTATAAACAGAGGGCATATATTAAAGTTGTAAGTTACCAGTAAGTCTTGTTGCCACCTCAATGCAAACACACAGTACACCACTTCTGATTTGTGAAGAGCCAAATATCACCAGCTAATGGCTAGTGCACATTTTGCACCCTGAAGGATACCGCTTGACACAAGTTTGCAAGATGTGTTTACTTGGCGTTGCATTTCACATGAAAGTGGTATGATCGTGCCAGGTAGCACGTTGCGCCTCTTGGCCACACAATATATCCTTGGCGTTCATGTTTATAAGGAGGAAGGCAATCGCTGCTGAGAAGTAGGAGTCCCTGGAGTGCAGCCCTGTGATGCCACCTGATGCCCCTAACAAGGGATCATACATGCCCTCCAGGGATTATGCCCTCACATTTCTAGACTAACCCTCGCAGAAAGTTAGTTGAGAGTTGGGTAATATGAACTTCTGATATGTATAGTGCCGTGCCAGGCCAGGGAAGAGAAACGGCGTCAATAGTGTTTCAGTGGGTGCTACCTTCATCAGTGCTGGGAAGGAGGCCTTCTATGTGACACTTGCTGATCAATTCTAACTAGTAAATACTTGCTACAGAGAACAAAGATGTACATTGGAATTTTTGGTGATTTGTGTAACACTTGTGCAATACTGTGATAAGAGTGCTACACCATCCCCTTGCGGGCAGATTATCCAATCAGTGCAGTGACATCCCTACTCAAGCCACTCCCTCCCCTCCCTAGTAGTAGCCACTTGACTCTCATGATCTTACCCGCTCTTTGCCCTACACTCAAGTTATCGACAGCGGTGGTATGTACACCCCTGCCTACCCTCTCCTATGGCTCTACCCCCTTCTCTAGGGGCTTGGTATAATCCTACCTTTTGAGGTTCCGCCCGACCCCTTTTGAGGTTCTGTCACCACTAACGGTCCAAACCCCACAACCTCCGGAGGTTCTGCCTAGAGATGGGAGAGTCTGGTGAGGTTTGGTCCATCTCGCGCCAGACAGCTGGCCATACATAAATAAACAAGGGAACACATCTTGTTTGGACCCATTAAAGTGATGGCACTGTTCCCTACCGCAGTGTTCAAAGCCATTGTTCATCTCACCAAGCTCTCTTGCTGGGCCTTTCTACCCAGATGCACAAGCCCATTAGAATAACTGGGCTTAAGCTCCATCTCGCAACAATCCACCCCCGACTTTCTGAGCTGCCCTCACAGGCCCCGCAACTCGCAACAAAAAGACAGGGTGCCGGCCGTCAACAGTGTCCAGGATGCCGGCGTCAACAGTGTTCGTCCACAAGTGTCCAGGATGCCGCCATCAACAGTGTCTAGGATGCCGGCGTCAACAGTGTTCGTCCACAAGTGTCCAGGATGCTGGCCGTCAACAGGGTCCAGGATGGATGCCGGCTGTCAACAGGGACCAGGATGGATGCCGGCCGTCAACAGTGTCCACGAAGGATGCCGGCCGTCAACAGGGTGCTGGCCGTCAACAGGGTCCAGGATGGATCCTGGCCGTCAACAGGGTGCAAGATGGATGCTGGCCGTCAACAGGGTGCTGGTCGTTAACAGGGTGCAGGATGCTGGTTGTTAGCAGGGTGCCAGCCGTCAACAGGGTGCAGGGTGCTGGCCGTCAACAGGGTGCAGGGTGCCGGCCGTAAACCATGTCCAGGAAGGATGCCGGCCGTAAACCGTGTCCAGGAAGGATGCCGGCCGTAAACCGTGTCCAGGATGGATCCTGGCCGTCAACAGAGTCCAAGATGGATGCTGGCCGTCAACAGGGTGCAGGATGCCGGCCGTAAACCGTGTCCAGGAAGGATGCCGGCCGTAAACCGTGTCCAGGAAGGATGCCGGCCGTAAACCGTGTCCAGGAAGGATGCCGGCCGTAAACCGTGTCCAGGAAGGATGCCGGCCGTCAACCGTGTCCAGGAAGGATGCCGGCCGTCAACCGTGTCCAGGAAGGATGCCGGCCGTCAACCGTGTCCACGAAGGATGCCGGCCGTCAACAGTGTCCACGAAGGATGCCGGCCGTCAACAGTGTCCACGAAGGATGCCGGCCGTCAACAGTGTCCACGAAGGATGCCGGCCGTCAACAGTGTCCACGAAGGATGCCGGCCGTCCGTCAACAGTGTCCACGAAGGATGCCGGCCGTCAACAGTGTCCACGAAGGATGCCGGCCGTCAACAGTGTCCACGAAGGATGCCGGCCGTCAACAGTGTCCACGAAGGATGCCGGCCGTCAACAGTGTGCACCTCGTTTACAGGATGCAGCTTGTTTACAGGGCGCAGAATACTAGTCATTAACAGTGTACAGGATGTGAATTTTTATGGGTGCATTTCCAGTTCAAAGTCCGAGACAATGGGTCACAAAATGAAACTCTTAGTGCACAGGGCTGGGGTGGCTGGCAGTTGTGTGGATCGTCGACACCAGCAGCTGCCAGTAGTTGCTTTCCACTCCCCATGGCAAGTCAACTCTCGTGTTTGGCAACGTGTAGAACACAGTGAAAGCACAATGGGTGATATGTAGCGGGCAAAAGGCTAGAGAGTACGTGTCATGCAATGGGCGATATGTGTTAGGGAGAATTCTCAGAAATGTGCTAATTCCCTTCACCTTAGAGACCCCCAGCAACTTTGCTGAATTTTGAGGACTTGATTTTTTTCCGGGAGAAAGAGGGACCCTTTTTTCCCCACTCTCTCATGTGTTTTGAAATGTGTTTTACTCTTGTGTTTTCTTTGGTTATGGAGTTTTAGACAACTCCACAGGCATCATCTTTTCATTTGTGTCACACAGCACCCTCAGTGCAGTGGCACAGGGAAGCCTTTTCAGGCTTCCCAAGGTTTATCTTCCTATAGAATGCTGGAGGTGTTGCCTAGCACTCAGGTAATAGTCAAATGTTACCCTTTCCTCTCAAAATGGCTGGTGGCAGTGGTTTTACAATGAACTACCATGATTATTCCCGACCGCGAACATCGGTAGCGTTAAATCACAGGAGCCATGTTTTTCAAGATGGCGTCTGAGCCACCTTTGTTTAAACAGGTCACAGTTTTCTTTTTTCGCCATTTCTTTGTGGAAAGGTCATTCTAGAGTTTTTCTCTGCGCGCCAAACCAGGTTTGGTTCCTTTATTCATTCGCCTTTGGCGGGCTTCAGGACTAAAGACCGCCTCTGGCCCCCGAGTGTCTGGGGTGGGCAGGAAGTGAGGGAGGTGCCAGAAACTCCCTGTGCTTAGTCTCTTAGGAGACCCAAATGCACGCTGGTATGATTGGCTGGCTGACTGTCCGGCAAGGACAGCCACACTGCTGGGTGAGTAACAGCTAGGCTGGAATGAATGGGAGAGAACTAAATAAAAGGCGAGTCTCTTGGCTTGGAAGGCAGAGTCGACCACTGGAACGAAAGAATCGAAGACGAGCTTGAAGAGGACAGCTGCTGCAACTCCTGGACTGTTGGTTTGACCGGAGAAGCCCTGCTACAGGTCCGTATCACTAAGTTCATCTCGGCAGAGAAGCCCTGCAAGGACGACTTCTCCCTTTGAGTTGGTGGGACCAGTGCTCCAGATAAGATTTTGAGGTGGGAGTATTTACTACCTATTTTAAAAATTTGAGAGTAAATGTGATTTTAAGAGAGTAAAAATTATTTTTCTCCTTTGAAAGAGAGTAAAATATATGTGACATCCAGCCAACGTGTGCAAAAACTGTATGGAAATCATTACCTAGCGGCAGCTTCCTGCATTGTGACAGAATAGACCTTTCATTATTTCTCTAAGGTCTGGCCATTCTATCTCTACTGTATATATTTAAATGGTCAAAACACAAAAACCTAGCCAATTACATAGTAAAGCAAGCATGAATTGTATTGTGTGTTTTGAGGTATGGTAGCAGAATTGTCTTTTGATGTTAAATGAAAGTCCTCATTTCCTGGAGCTATTACTACCTAATGGTATGCCAATGTTATGATACAACAGTGCAGAGAGGCAAGGACTCCATGCTGAATTATTAATCTAATCTCATGGTCAAATAGTTATTTATATAGCACTTTTGGCAAAGCACTGCACATAGAAAATATTTATCACAATTATCACCAAACCGAAGTCGGTACTCCTTTATCGACCTTGAAAGGATGAAAGGCTGAGTAGGCCTTGCCTGGATTTGAACCTGCAACCTACCAATCACACACAGATGCAGCAACAAGTGTTTAACCGGCTGAGCTATATTATTGGCTAACTTTCTTTAGAGGTCGGTTAACTGAGTATCGACTTAGGTATAATAATCACAGTGCCTAGATGTTGGACAAACCACGTATGAAGCGCTACATACAGTTAAATACCCATTTGGATTATCACAGGGACAGGTTTTGCTGAGTTTCCATTTCAATTACAAATGTAACTATCTGGAGAGTCAGGTTTTGGATGTTTTAATTGTGGTCTTGAAGATTAGAGAGGCTAGAACACCTGCCTGCGATTGGTGTAATGACAATCACTCAACCTTGAGCAAAGACTCAGTTGCCACTGACCATTTATAGTGATGTATCCCATTGAATGCAAGGTTGAATGGATGTAAACTAGACAGCGCTTAGTCACCATTTTACACACTGTTTTTATAATTAGTGTGCGCATTAAATTATAAGTGTAAAACGGATCTGCCTCTGCATGATTATGCGGACAGCACAGGAACTCTGAAAAATACAATTGTGCAATACTAGTTTGCCTTCACTGGAAAAAAGCATAATGTTACAAAATATGAATTCTCAATTTTACAATCCTAAAATGCTAGGAAAATAAATATGCACAGTGCTTCTGTTAGCTCCATGAGCAGCAACACAGCAGAAGATGAATGGAACTAAACCATAACTTTTATCACAGTGTGCAGTTTCTTTTTGCTAAAGGCTTAAATATATTCTGTTTCAGAGGCGTTTAACCATGGCTTGCAATTACATCCATGTAGATTAAAATTAAAAGAAGCCTTCTGGCTTCTGTCAAGTTACCTGACCTGTGCACTGCCCTCTGCACTAAACTTGTGTGTAAATGTACACAGGAAAATAATAAAGCTGTCGTATTTACAAGATTTTCCTGCGTAAAAAGGCCTTGTACGCACCTTATCTGGAGGCATGGGTGGGACCAATCAACTCAACACTAAGCCACCTAGATACCATTCTCGGAGCTGATTGTATTTTTCTCAGAGTGATGCAGGAAACTGAATAACCAGGGAGAGGGACACCAGTCTGTATGCTTTACTACAGCTACCGGAATCAGAGAATTGCCATTTGCCAGCTTTTTTACGAGTCCCTGTGCAGTTCAGGAGTCCCCTGACGTACTCCCTCTTGTCCCCACGACTGAGGCTCAGGAACAGCGACATCTTCAGGAACAGAAGTCTTCAGCTGCATTTTTTTTCTTCATTTGTAAGGTACTGTAAAACGAGACAGAGTACTTACCTCTCGCGGTGAAAGTGCTTGAAACTTTTGCAACTAGCAGGCCTAATCAGCTTGTGACCCAACATATAATTCTTCTCGTTACAAACTACTTCTGAGAATTCTACAGGGACTTTACCGTTTACTTACCAGAACCGTTTTTTATCCTATCCAAGTTATCCTATCCAAGACTTTAGCCCATTGACTTTGGCCTAGCCTATTGAATTGAATTGACTCTTCTGGTGAACGCAAAGTATCTGCACTGCCTAAGAAATTGTAATCGTTTTAATGCCATTTTGCTCCTCCTTCAAAGTAGTCTGAATGCCTCAGAAACTTAACAAGTATAGTACTGAGGTATATTTGTGCATGATATTTAACTGCCTCCTCCTAGTGAATGTTTTATGACTGACTGAATAAATGAACAAGTGTTTAACCAAGAAACCTTGAGTGTAAGAGTTTATTTGAACACCTGTGATTGTAGACCTCTGTGTAACAACATTACTGCTCACATTCCCTCTTGAGATAAGCCTGGCTGCTCAGCTCCGCTACCAAAAACTGTGTAGTACAGACTTATACCAAAGGTTGGTTTTGGTTACACCTGTAGTCATAGTTGTGTGCAGTGGTCCCAAGGGGTACTGCATACAAACTCTGCCTAACAATATGTACCAGGCAAAAGCCTAGAGAGTGCATGTCATGTGGACGCTTGAGGGGAGCCAGTATACCAGTGAGGACCCCGCCAGAAGCTGCATGCTCTGTGTTCAGGAGGCGTGTGTCCACCGTTTTACTATGACTCCATTTTAGAGTTATTGACATGAAGGAAGGAAATGTGTCATTGGAATTTGGTTGCAAGATTTTAAAAGTTGGCTTGTCTAAATAAAATATAAACAGCGTGCCAAAGATCTATGGCACCTGCTTACCGGGGGGGGCGGGGAGGATTGACACCCAAAAGCCATTTCAGCTGCTCTTCATCAAATCCTTTTTTTTCGATCCATGATTTATATCCATGTCTCCTAGGTGGCAAGCAGGCTGGCTTGGCTGAAGCTTGATGGGTACCTATATAGAATAGTGACCATGGTTTGGCTGAAGCTTGGGGGGTACCTATATAGAATAGTGACCATGTTTTGGCTGAAGCTTGGGGGGGTACCTATATAGAATGGTGACCATGGCTTGGCTGAAGCTTGGGGGTTACCTATATAGAATAGTGACCATGGCTTGGCTGAAGCTTGGGGGGTACTTATATAGAATAGTGACCATGGCTTGGCTGAAGCTTGGGGGTACCTATATAGAATAGTGACCATGGCTTGGCTGAAGCTTGGGGGGTACCTATATAGAATAGTGACCATGGCTTGGCTGAAGCTTGGGGGGTACCTATATAGAATAGTGACCATGGCTTGGCTGAAGCTTGGGGGGTACCTATATAGAATAGTGACCATGGCTTGGCTGAAGCTTGGGGGGTACGTATATAGAATGGTGACCATGGCTTGGCTGAAGCTTGGGGGGTACCTATATAGAATGGTGACCATGGCTTGGCTGAAGCTTGGGGGTACCTATATAGAATAGTGACCATGGCTTGGCTGAAGCTTGGATGGTACCTATATAGAATAGTGACCATGGCGTGGCTACAGCTTGGGGGGTACCTATATAGAAAAGTGACCATGGCTTGGCTGAAGCTTGGGGTGTACCTATATAGAAAAGTGACCATGGCTTGGCTGAAGCTTGGGGTGTACCTATATAGAAAAGTGACCATGGCTTGGCTGAAGCTTGGGGGGTACCTATATAGAATAGTGACCATGGCTTAGCTGAAGCTTGGGGGGGTACCTATATAGAATAGTGACCATGGCTTGGCTGAAGCTTGGGGGGTACCTATATAGAATAGTGACCATGGCTTGGCTGAAGGGGTACCTATATAGAATAGTGGACATGGCTTGGCTGAAGGGATACCTATATAGAATAGTGGACATGGCGTGGCTGAAGCTTGAGGGGTACCTATATAGAATAGTGACCATGGCGTGGCTGAAGCTTGAGGGGTACCTATATAGAATAGTGGCCATGGCGTGGCTGAAGCTTGAGGGTACCTATATAGAATAGTGGCCATGGCTTGGCTGAAGGGGTACCTATATAGAATAGTGGCCATGGCTTGGCTGAAGCTTGAGGGGTACCTATATAGAATAGTGGCCATGGCTTGGCTGAAGCTTGAGGGGTACCTATATAGAATAGTGGCCATGGCTTGGCTGAAAGGGTACCTATATAGAATAGTGGCCATGGCTTGGCTGAAGCTTGAGGGGTACCTATATAGAATAGTGTCCATGGCTTGGCTGAAGCTTGAGGGGTACCTATATAGAATAGTGACCATGGCTTGGCTGAAGCTTGAGGGATACCTATATAGAATAGTGGCCATGGCTTGGCTGAAAGGGTACTTATATAGAATAGTGGCCATGGCTTGGCTGAAGCTTGAGGGGTACCTATATAGAATAGTGTCCATGGCTTGGCTGAAGCTTGAGGGGTACCTATATAGAATAGTGACCATGGCTTGGCTGAAGCTTGAGGGGTACCTATATAGAATAGTGGCCATGGCTTGGCTGAAGCTTGAGGGGTACCTATATAGAATAGTGGCCATGGCTTGGCTGAAGCTTGAGGGGTACCTATATAGAATAGTGGCCATGGCTTGGCTGAAGCTTGGGGGGTACCTATATAGAATAGTGGCCATGGCTTGGCTGAAGCTTGGGGGGTACCTATATAGAATAGTGACCATGGCTTGGCTGTAGCTTGGGGGGTACCTATATAGAATAGTGACTATGGCTTGGCTGAAGCTTGAGGGGTACCTATATAGAATAGTGACCATGGCTTGGCTGAAAAACAGAGCCACTAAGGGGTACCTTTATAGAATAGAGAACACATACATTTTACACCAGCGAGTTGCCACTTGGCAACAGCGATTGAATGCCAGAGCCGCCTACTGACTGACTGTTGCTTAAGGTGTGAAGAAGAGGTACCCTTCTTCAGGGCACGGATTCAGTTGTCGGGGAACTCTTCTCTGAATGCGGAGCTCAGAATCATGCTACAGTGCAGCCTGACATGCACGCACTAAAGCCGCCACCACACACCTCAGCATTAGCATCCACCAATACACACCTGCACACTGTCTTTGAACCCTATCAGGTTTGGGCAAAGTCACAGACCAAATTTGTTTATTTTATTTTTATTGTATTTAGTTTTTGAATATTAGTAAGGCGCCTATACAACAAATGGTGTTTCAAGGCACCACAAATCAGAAAAAGGGGGGAAACAAGGGGGAAATACAATAATGGCCCTACCAGGCCTTGTGACGTACAGATTGTGCAAGTGCAGTAACAAGAAGTGCGAGGAACTGGGGGGTAGGAGGGTGTAGTAGGAGTGCCGGGCTGCAGGAAATGCGAAGTTCTAGGGTTGGAAGGGAAGTGCAGGGTAAAGAGGAGCGAGTGCAAGTGAAAAAAGGGGGGGTGGAGGACTCGGGGGCAGGGGGGATAGGCGGAAAGAGGGCCACAGGGGCTAGGCGAGTGCTAAAATGAGGCCAGGAGTTCAAGTACCAGGAGGGGGGGTGCACTGGGCGGTGGGGCGCTGTAGCACTCAGAGGAAACCAGGCAGCCAGTTACTACGGCAGACAGGGAAGGAACAGGAGAAAAGAAGTGTCTTGAGAAGCTTCCAGAACAAGCCTGAGCGGGGCAGGGAGACCATCCCAGAGGGAGGCTCCTGCGTAGGAGAGAGATCTACCCCCTACTCTATGCTTAGAGAAGCGTTGGAGCTAGAAGACAGAAGGGCTCTAGCATGGAGGTATTTAGGGAGAGAGAGTTGGATGTAGCGGGGTCCCAGGCCCCAGAAAACCTTGTGGACGATGCAGAGTGTTTTGAACTTGATCCACACAGCAACTGGGAGCCAGTGGAGAGATTTTATGGCTATAGAGATGCAGTCCCTGCACCTGAGGTCAAGGATAATTGACTAATTTGACCCTAGTTCTCACAAATATTCCTCGGAGTGAGAACGGGAAGGGCGACACATGCAAGTAAGTTTGCCCTAAAACCACAAGGTCTCTGAATGTGGCCCTGCCCCAGCTATTTAATATGATAGGGACCCTCCCCAAAGTGTGGGTCTTGTTGCATCCCTGTTTCTACCCGAGTGAATGGCTTTGAGGGTCACGCCAGTCCCACTGGCTCGGCTCTTGCCATGAACTCTCTAGTGTTGCCAGTAGTGTTCCTGCCACCATCAATTGGGTCTGCAGCCAACCCTCGGGTGATTCCGTCCTACCTATTTCTGCCCCCCCCCCTTTTTAGGCCACGAGCTGCCTTGCTCTGTACTTCTGCACACCCCTCCCTGCCCCACGTACTGCGTGTGCCCTCGTGCCCAGATGACCAGACTGCCCAGCTTTCCTCCCAATGTAGTGGTTGCCCTGTAGCCTTTGATGCTCCATCCAATGTGTCTGCCCCCCTTCGTGGTAGCATAATACGTGCCAGCGAGCCCCACTCCATTAGTCCAGTCCTGAATAAACTGTGCATTCTGGCACAGTAACCATTATATGGCCAGGACTACAAGTCCCATAATGCAAAGCTAGAGCCAGGACTGGGCAATGGAATGGGGGCATGTAGGGTAATGCCCAGCCACAAGCAATCCTTCCCCCATTTCTAATAGTCTCCACCGCCCAGTCCTGAATAGCCCCCAGCGGCCCCCTCTGGGTGCAGGTCCCTCTCTCTCTCCCCCCCCCCCCGGGTACCGGCCCCCTCTGGGTGCAGGCCCCTCTCTCTCTCTCTCTCTCTCTCTCTCTCTCTCTCTCTCTCACTCCCCCCCCCCCCGTGTCCCCAGCCTCTCACCTGGGGCGGGGCCCCGGCCATGTCCCCCCCCTGGCGGCCGGGCTGCGGCTCCTGCTCTCACTTCCGGGGTCTTTTCAAAACTTGAACTTCCCGGGAAGAGAAACTGGTGCAAGGAACCTAGCAAAAGAAGCCCCCCTCGCCGCGAGAAACAAGCCCGAAACAAGCCCCGCCCACACAAGGCCGGCACTGGGCGGCACGAGTGAGGCGCGCGGGCGGGCGGCCAGCGGGGCTGGGGACGTCGTTCCGCCATTCCTCAACCCAAGCGTTCCCCGGCCAGAGTCGCGCTGCGCCAGAACATGATTTTCTTGGGCACTAGTGGAAAAGTGGCCCACAGTTGCAAATGCCAAGACGTTCTTTTTGTGACACTGTTTGAATCAGTGGTGGAAATGGCGAAAATCTAAAGGGAGATCCAGGAAAGGGGGGCTGGGGGGAGGCGTGGAGTTTGGAGGGGAGGGGGCAGAGTTCAGAGGGTCCAAGCTGGCAGTTGGACTTGCTTAAAGGAAATGTTCAAAATAATAGTTTTAAAATGGTGCAATTTCTTTCATGATGCTTCTTTCCAAACTCAACACTGTACACCAATTCCACTTCAAATCACTTCCTTGGCAGTGGTATATTAGGCAAGATTGTATGTAATAACCCTGTGGGAGACTGCACCCGCCCTGTCCTCTTGGCAATGGGTAACCCAACCTCATAGCTCTCAACTCAGCCGCTTTTGGCTGGTATCACCCGCCTTGAAAGCAGATGAGTCACCCGCCAAGTCCTTCATACGCCCATTCACTTCTATGGGCCTCTCACCCGCCAAAAAGAAAATCTGGTGTTTTCACCCGCCATGCTGACAAAAAAGGTTGGGAGCTATGCAACCTTTGGTATAGGCCTGTACTACACAAGTTGGTAGAGTTACTGAGCAGCCAGGCCTATCTCAAGAGGGGTCAATGTGAGCTGCAGGGTTGTAACAGAGTTTCACAGTGACCAGTATCCAAATAACACTTATACTCAAGGTTTCTTGATTAAAATGATGATTAATTTAACAGTCAGTTTTAAAATAAACCTTCTTTAGAAGGGAGCAATATGCAACACTTAAATACACTCCAAAAATACACTCCTTCAGTTCACTTAAGTAAGTAGCTACCCTTTTGGGAGGACACACGGATACTTCCTACAACCTGAGTTGACATCAATAGTAAGGACACTGGACATTAATATATCACTTTTCACACATAAATGTAATACTGAAGTTATGGCAAAAAGGTTAGGGAAGGTAACGATGGTTAACAAGTTTCTGAAACAGGTAAGCACTTTAGAATCCCCCAATGCAATGTAGGTTAACCCTTTCCCAGCTATACAAGTAAGGTATGTGTGACTTTTTGGACGGACAAATTAACACAAAGTAGGAGGGTAAGAAGAGTCTGCAGGGAGCCAGGAAAGCGAATGTCAATTGAGCGCAGTCTAGGGGCGCTGAGGCACTTCTTGAAGATGGCACAAAAGTCTTGCACAATGTTAAAGAGAGTTTTGTTGTAAAAAGAATCACTGTTGGGCCACAAGCAGGGAGGCTTGTGAAGGGCAAAGCTGCAAGCAACTCTGCCAAGGGCAGCCAATGCAAGTCTCCAGTGGGAGCAAGCAAGCTACACACAACAAGAGGCAAGTACCCCTAGTTACACAGTACCTTGAGTCTGAAGAACAGGTTCCAGCTGGCTTCTGTTCCTGTTGTAGTACCGCAGGTCCTGTTGTTCCTGGGCCTCAGTCATGGGGACAAGAGGGAGGACGTCTGGGGACTACTGCACTACGATTTGAAGGTTGGCAGCAGCAATGGGCACAATTGAGATCAGCAGCACTTTGCGGTTTCAGCTACTCGCAAATAGCACCACCACGGTTCTTGGACACGTTGTGGACTTTCTTTGCTTCTGGGGTCCAGCACTCTGTTGAGGTAGCTCAGGCTTGGTTAGTCCTGCTTCAAGGGAGTCCAGAGGATCTTACTGGTGCTCGGGTCCGGCTTAAAGGCGATCCACTTGATTCTGGTGTTCCTGTCCCCTGGCACTCGGTTCCTGCAGCAGCAATGAAGTACAGCCAGCAGAGAGAGGGGTTCCAGTCGAGTACATCTTTGGGCTGATTGGTCCCACCAACCCAAGGGGAGATGTTGTCCTTTCCAGGCTTCTCTAGTCGATTAGAAATTCAGAGCTTCAGCACAGCAGCAGGGCTTCACCCGGCAAACCAACGGTCCAGGAGGGTGCAGCAAGCTTCTCTTCCAGTTTCTTCTTCGGTTTCTTCGTCCAGTGGTCAACTCTGCCTTCCTTGCAAAACACTTCACCTTTTATGCAAGTCTCTCCCATTCATTCACAGCCTAGCTGTCACGCACACAGCAGGGTGGCTGTCCTCCAAGGATAGCCAGATGGTCAATCACCACCTTTGGGTGCATTCCTGTAACCAAGGAGACTAAGCACTGGAAGTTTCGGGAACCCCCCTTGCTTAATGCCCTTCCAGACATGCTGGAGCCAGAGACAGGCTTCACCAGTGAATCCTGCCAAAGAGAAAATGAACAAAGGGACCAAACCTGGTTTGGTGCACAGAGTACATCTCAAGTAGGACCTTTCCAACAAGAAATGGCGAAAAAAGAATACCAGAGCCATTTTGATAAAATGGGCACCCATGGGTGCAATACTGCAGCTGCGAATGCAGCCCACAGTAAAAACGCACAATGGTAGGAAAAAGTAAACCACAGCCACCAGCCATTAATTGTAGAAAGGGTAACATAAAAATGTTACATGAGAAGGTTGACAAAGGGAATACTAAGTAACCCCTCCAGCACTCTATGTAAGATAGTGGGTGCTGGGTCTACAAAGAGAAAAAGGTAAGTAAAGTCAATTTCACTTTACTCCTCTTGTAAACAGTAGTTTATCCAAAAGAAGGTATTTAAACCTTAGCCGAAATCCAAAGGATTTCTCTGTGACACTGCACCAGGGGTGCTGTGTGTCACAATGTAAAAAGATGATGCCAATGGAGTTTGTCAGACTCCAAAACCAAAAGAAACACAGGGTTCAAATCAAATAAAAATACATGAGAGAGGAGGGGCGTGGCTTGGAGCGCCATCGATGTGGTCGCTCCTCTGAGGCCGCCCGTGGGATGTCCGCCGCCGCCGTCGAATTCTGGTGGTTCTAGGCGGGGTTTCGAGTCGCTAATGCCATCTACAGCGACCGGAACCGACATGGCATAACCTGGCTAAATATCGTCTTCGACCGTGGCGGCGTTCTACTAGAAATTTGAAGCTGAACTCCTCTCCCACACCCGACGGACGAAACTAAGATGGCCGCCATTCCGGGGCTCAGCAGCACGCTCCGCACCTCCCGATAGCGGCACCTTGGGAGGCAGAAGAACCGGAGAGGGGGAGCGGTACCTAATATAGAAACCCTTGATTTCGGTTGGGCGGCCTGGATTCCTCCTGGGTTGCTACCGAGAGCAGGCCTCCACTCCTCCCCCCGCTTTGCAGAACGACTGGACCACTGCGGCCATCTTGGATCAGCTCTGCCGAAGTCCTGCCGAAGTCCTTCTCCCCGTTTCACCCTTCCTGGGGCGCCCCTGCCCACCCACCTATACCTGAGCGGGAGCGAAGGCCAGGGTGACGGAGTTCTCCAGTTGTGAGCAACATGTCGAGACAAACGAAGGCGAGCAAAGGCACGGACATCTCCGCCATGTTTACGGCTACGGAGAAACCCAAGAAACAGGAACCTCCCAAACTGACCCCACAGAAGCAGCAAGAGGACAGGGGCGAGCTTGCCACTAAAGGAGACCTGATAGCCTTCATGGCGGACATCAAGTCCGAGTTCCGCGCTTGCCTCTCGGAACTCGCCACCAAAGTTGATCAAACAGATCAGAGAGTCACGGAACTTGAGCAGAGGTTTGGAGAGATCGAAGATCATGCCCAGGAGCACACCACCGCTATGGGGGAAATGCAAAAATCGATCGATTCCCTACAGCACAAATGCGAGATTATGGAATTCAAACAGGAAGATCTCGAAAATAGGTCCCGGCGCAATAATCTCCGCATCCGGGGCATTCCATCCTCCGTCCCCGATAACAAGCTAGCGGACTACGTGGCAAATTTCTTTGAGGCTCTACTTCCAGATCTGGACAAATCGCAGCTCATATTGGACCGCACCCACAGGCTTCGCCAGCGCCGCGGGACAGATTCGGACCCCATTCCAGACGTGATCACCAGGGTCCACTTCTTTACAACGAAAGAAGCGATATCAGCGATCAGCCGCCAAGGTGAAGAGATCACTTTCCAGGGCACCCCTCTTCAAATCTACCAGGACCTTTCGCCACTTACGCTCCAGAAAAGAAGAGCACTTCGGCCTCTAACATTATTCCTCCAGGAGCAACAGATCCGGTACAGATGGCTGTTCCCGACAGCTCTTCAATTCACATATAAGGGCACCCTACGCCGAATCAGCCACCTGGAAGATGCGGAGAAAATCTTGCATCCGACCGCTCCCCGGGACCCTTCCACGCCACTCTTGGAGGGGACTGAGAACCCTGGTCCGCCTCCCTCCCCAAAAGCTAAACGCACGCCTTGGTCGTCGACACAACGAAATAACAAGAATTGATGCCTCCAAGGCTCCGTCATCGAGCTAGCCGGGACACAGATATGCTCGTTTGAATTAGAACCCGCTATCTATTTGCCATCCTCTTTTAAGTACACGACGGCGGCGGGGCATTCCCATGGCTCATACCCACCCCAAGGATACTTTCCATCTTCTGTTCCTTGGGAACCCACAGTATGGGACAATTGGCCCTGTTGGCCTTAGGTATGACCGTACTGACAAAGTCGGTCTACCTCCCTGTTAAAGTTGCGATCCCCCGTTGGGATTTCGCGTTAAAACCTCAAGTGCAGAATGATTTTGTGAGTGCTTCCATCAGTCATGGCAGTTGATCCTCCACCCCAGGACCCCCCCCCCCTAACGCAGGGAACGGAGAGTGAGCCTTCAGAGGACCTTCAGTCGCTTCGGATCCTCTCCCTGAATGTTAATGGCTTGAATTCTCCCAACAAGCGAAAGGCAATTCTGTTAAAACTTCGCGACGAGGAAGCTGCGATCGCTATGCTTCAAGAGACCCATCTGTTGCCCGCTGATGTACCCCGCCTTCGGTCTCGGCTATTTCCGCTTCAATTCTTTGCCTCCGGCACAAGCAAAAAAGGAGGCACGGCGATTCTCTTCAGGAAAGACTTGAACCCACAGATTCTGGAAACAAAGACATGCCCAGAAGGCCGATTTATAGCGATCAAATGTCTCCTGATGGGAGACTTGTACACTCTCGTTTCAGTATACGCCCCCAACTCTGGACAATCACATTTTTATGACGCCTTGGGCACATCGCTCGCCAACTTCGTGGAGGGCCAAACGATCGTCGGTGGGGATTTCAACGGGGTTCCTGACCCCACTAAAGACCGATCACACCCCCCGACCCCAGGCGACTTCGCCCAAGCACTTAGCCTCCTTCGTCTCTTTAGGACCCTGGAGATAATAGATTCATGGCGGGTGTTTCACCCTGATGAAAAGGACTTCTCCTTTTACTCATATGTCCACCGCACCTTCTCAAGGATTGACCTATTCCTGATTTCACCTCATACGTTCCCCTCAGTTAAGAAGGTCACTATCGGCACAAGAGCGATCTCCGACCACGCCCCAGTGCTCCTGGAACTTCGGGTTCAGAACCCTGACCCCACCACCCCGCGCAAATGGATGCTATACGACCCAATCCTCAACGACATGGCCACCAGAGACAAGATCGCAATGGAAATAAAGAACTTCTTTGTGGAAAACCCGGCCTCAGACACCTCATTAGCAAACAACTGGGACGCCATGAAGGCAGTAATCAGGGGCTCCCTGATATCCCAGGGTGCGGCCTACCATCGAGATAGACGACGAACCCGGACGGCCCTGGAGCTTGAATTGAGAGAGGCCGAGGCACTCCACAAGGAGAAAGGCTGGTCCCCCAGAACACAACGGGCCATACGCACGGCACGGAAAAGACTGGAAGCCCACTACGCGGAACAAACCGCCCAACTAATGGCGAAGGTCAAACAGTCGTATTATGCGAAGGGCAACAAAGCAAATAGGTTCCTGGTGGCCAAGCTAGCCAAGCAGAGACGCAGCATCGCGATCATGGGCCTGCGAGATACCAACGGGGCCATACTATACTCAGAACCCGAGAAGCAACGCCTCGCAATTGAGCACTTGGCCCAAATCATGAAGGCAACCCCACGAGACTTAGCACAACAGAAGGAATACCTTCGGCAGGCAGAGGTGCCCCAGCTCTCCGACGCAATGAGAGATGAATTGGAGGAGCCCATCACGGGGGAGGAAATTGAGGATGCCATCAAATCTCTCAAAACACGGGCCCCTGGCCCGGATGGCTTCTCAACCAGGTTCTACAAGCTATTCAGGTCGCAACTGACCCCCCATCTCACCACCCTATTCAACTCCTTCAGGGAAACGGGGGCGGTGACCCCATCGATGCAGGAATCAACCACCATCCTTTTGCCCAAACCTGGAAAGGATCCAAGATGCATAACCTCGTATAGACCCATCGCACTCTTGAACATAGATGCGAACATTTACTCGAAAATTTTGGCGACCCGCTTGAATCGCATCCTGCCGAACATCATCCATCCAGACCAGGCTGGGTTTATCCGGCATCGGACCGCAGGCGATAATATCCGGAGAACCCTGAATCTGGTGGACCTCGCCTCCCGGAACGCCCAAAAACTAATCCTGGTGGCCCTCGATGCAGCTAAGGCGTTTGATAGGGTGGATTGGACGTTTATGGAACACACTTTAGGGGCCTTCGGCTTCGGACCGGCGTTCCGGACGATGGTGCTGGCCAACTATGATCGACCTACAACAAGCCTGAGGATCAACGGCCACTTCTCGGCCCCAATCCCCTTGTCACGCGGGACTCGGCAGGGTTGCCCGTTGTCGCCCTTACTTTTTGCACTCACCATGGAGCCCTTCGCACAAAAAATTAGGCGGAATGACCAAATCGAGGGCATAACAAGCGGCCCTTCACATCATAAACTTGCCCTATATGCGGATGACATCTTACTTACAATCTCGGAGGCCCCCTCATCGCTTGAACATGCGATTCGCGAAATCACCAGCTATGGCGAAGTCTCGGGCTTCACCATAAACTTTGATAAATCTTCCGCCTTGGGCATTGGCCTCACCCCAGCAGAGCGAGAACCGTTGACTAGGATGTGCCCGATAGTATGGGAAAGAAGTGCCATCCCCTATTTGGGGGTTTACATTCCGGCGGACCCAAAAGAGACGTACAAGTCCAATTTTCCCCGATTTTTCAAGGAACTGGAGGGCGACTTGAAGCGATGGGGGACCCAGGAGATTTCGCTGCTTGGACGCATCACGGCATGCAAGATGAACCTTCTCCCGAGATTTTTATACATATGCGCCTCACTGCCAGTGGCAATCCCCACGCCGATTCTCCGAGGGATCCAGAGGAAAATGCTGAACTTTATCTGGAGAGGTAAGAAAGCGAGAATCCCTCTCAGAACTATGTTGGGGAGTCCCAAACTGGGGGGTCTAGGGGTTCCAGACCTTCAGGCCTACAGAGCGGCAGCCCAACTGGCCCGGGTCCAGGCCTGGCAAAATACGACAGACCGCCCGAGATGGGTGGAGCTGAAACAGTCGCGGACCCCCCTGCCTCTGCGATTTCTGCCACACATCCCGCCCCCCCTCAGGTCCCATGGGGGAGAGCTCCTGCTTTCGACCAAACACACCCTCAGCACTTGGGACTGGGCGCTGAAACGAAAGGGAGTGCCAAGAGGACTGAGCCCACACTCCCCGGTCTTTCTTAACCCAATGTTCGCACCGGGCATGCATCCCCGCAATTTCCGAAATTGGACCAAAGGCGGGCTAGAAACTATAGACCAGCTGTATACAGGGGAGAAACCACTCACTTTCGCCCAATGTAAGGAGAAGTTCCAACTTCGGGAATGTGACAGATTTTCTTACATCCAACTACGCCACTGGTGCTCACACCCCCAAACCTGGCAAGCAGCGACCCGTCCTCCCACTGCCCTGGAACTTACCCTAGGAGACCTTCCGACCCGAGGCAGCGTATCCACCCTCTACAGACGCTTCTTAAGCGACTTCCTAACCACAAGAACCCGATGTATGGCCCAATGGGAAGCGGACCTGGGACACCCGATAGAGGATCAAACCTGGGTGGACATATGGACCCGGACACATACCGCATCCACCTGCATCACCAACAGAGAATGCGCATACAAAATCATGCTGCGGTGGTACTATTCGCCCCTCAGACTCCACCATATGAACCCCCAGATAGACCACGCTTGCTGGAGAGGATGCGGCCTCCCTGGCTCTTTCTTTCATATGTGGTGGGACTGCCCGAAGATCCGACCATTCTGGAAAGCTTGTCTAGAGTCTATTTCGCTGATTACCGGAACAATGATTCCCTTGAAACCAGAACCGATCCTGTTAGGAGCTCCAATTCCCGGGATCTACCCGCGCTCCGGACCCAGAGCGAAATTATTGACTCAGTGCCTACTGGCAGGAAAAACGGTGGTGGCCCGAACCTGGAAAGCTCCGGAAGGCCCCCACATTGCCCAATGGTGGACCAAAGTATGGGACATACTGATAGCGGAGAAGGTAACGGCAGCACGAGCGGGGATGCTACATCGTTTTCGGAACATCTGGGCCCCAGTCCTGGAATTCGACCAGCGCTTCCCCGCCCTGACCTATAAGCCCGCCAGAGCCCTCTGGATAGTGACGAACCAGGAGAGCCCGGAGGAAGACTCATGACCGCTGAGGCTCCAGCCGGACCGCCCAGGCGGGAGGAGCCCGCTGGCAAAGACTGTGGGACTGATAACCCAGGGAGGAGGATAGAGAAAGAAGACACAGGGGGGGGGTCTAAAGACTGGGGGTCAACTTGCTGAGATAATCTGTGCATATAATGTCTGTAGTTATCATTCTGCCTTGATTTAAAATAAACAAAGTTAAAAAAAAAAAAATACATGAGAGAGTGGGAAAAGGTCTCACTCTCTCCAGGATAAAAATTAAAAATCCTAACGTCCAGCAAAAGAGCTGGGGGTCTCTAAGGTAGAAGGGAATTCGCACAGAAATTAGAATTCTCCCTAACATGGTTCACCCAAAATACTGGCGGTAATGCAGTGATTTTTAGTACATTAAGGTATCCATAAGGATGTACAGTAGAAGGCGACCATGGTAACTGAACAGGTTGAGAGACCGTTGCTGAAATTTTATAAATTCAAAACTGGTTGTTAATCGTAAGACTTTTTGCAATTCCTTATAATAAAAAAAACAATGCTATAAAATGTATTTGGCCAGGAAATGGGTTTAGGGTGGCTGTGGGGGTGCTTCTGCCCCTGTAGTGAAAATCCAAAGTTGGCACCCATGAACCCACAGTTTATTTTCCTAATAACTGGTGTCAGCACAACAGAAGCATTTATTTGTGATTAACCAGTTTAACAAGCATATAACATCTTCATAAATATAACCTTTGATAAAACACAAAGGAAAGGGCACATAACTATTTGTGTGGTAGTCCGATGAAATAAAATACATTTCAAAGAAAACTAGTGGACTGGTGAATGCAAGGAGCATTTTTGAGTTTGGAAATAACTTTTTTCTATGAAAGTGTAAAATGTACATTTGGAAAACAATAGTGTGCCTGACATGTAGAAAGCCTACTTTCAACCGTGATGCCCCCTCCCAGTTATATCATGGCCCATTGATTCCCATGGTGTTGCTTTCAGGCCAGAAGAAAGAAAACGGGCAAAGCAAATAGAACGAGGACACATGTGAATGACGGCCGGTGAAAGGAGCACAGATCAGATCACTGAGCCCCAGCTTCCCCAGGTGAAGCTGGGGGCTCGTTATAGCCTGGTCAGGGCTGAGGCAGGCTGAGTCCCAAGATCCAGCCAGACATCTGATGCCGGATCTTGGACCTGACCAGCACTGGTTTGAAAAGTAACAAGGGGGAGTTTTTTTATGAAGTGTGTGATGCAAATTGTGCATTTTCAAGAATATTCATTTAGCAACACTGATCAAAACTACTAGCCGCAAAGTGAATTAACTAATAAAACTGGCCCAAATTGGGCAAATAAGTGGCCCACTTTGACCAAAAAAACTGGCCCACACCAGCGATTTGTGGTTTTGGTCAGTCATGGTCCTATTGCCCTATAGCCTAGTCCAAGCCTGCTTGAAGCTACTTCATAGCACTATATGAGTGGGCCAAAAGGGCAGATGCGGCGTGGATGAAAGGGTGTCTAGGGGTCATTGGAAATGATGTGTTTGATGGCATTCCTTCTAAAGTGTAGGTAAGGTTGGGCTGCTCTCAAATGTTTAGGTTGTGAATTCCAAGATTTAGCAGCCTTCACTGGAAAACTGTTGCCATCAATCGTAGTAAACGTATATCTTGGTACTACCAAGCAATTGGCGTTACCAACTTTAGTTTGTCTAGTTGGTCTAGTAGAAGTTCTTTTAAGTAGTTTGTCCATTAGGTAGCTAGGGGCAATGTTGTTTAAGGCTTTGTGGGTCAGTGAAATCATTTTTAGCTGTATTTTGTTATCAGTGGAGAGCCATTTATGTTGGCGTCTGATGGAGGAGATGTGTACTCTTTTCTTTATGCCAAGCGCTGCTCTCAAAGCGTTATTTTGTAGTGTTTGTAGTCTCTGGATAGTAATTTTTTTAGCGCCGCTGTAGAGGGCATTGCAGTAGTCAATTCTAGAAAGTATTAAGGCTCTGGCCAAGATCATACAACTGTCGTTAGAAAGGAATGGCTTGCCAGCTCTAATCAACTTGCAAGTGTAGGCAGTGGTGGAGGCCAGAGATTTTAGTTGGTTGTCAAAGGACAAGGTGGAGTCAAGGGTTTTTACTTCCTTGGAAACCTTGATGATATTTCCATCAATATTGAATGAGGAATATTCCTGGCCTAGTTTGTTAATGTTAGCGTGCGTGCCCAGTATTATCAACTCTGTCTTATCATCGTTCAGGCATAGGCCATGGGTGGCCATCCATGCCTGGATGATAAGATATACCCTATTCACCAACTCCATGTCCTTACTATGATCCCCAGAAAGTGGGAGGAGAATCTGAGTATCATCTGCATAGTTGGTGTAGGTGATACCCAGAAGGTCCAGATCGTCAAACGGGATTGGTGAAAATGTTGTATAGAGTTGGCGAGACAGAAGAGCTCTGAGGAACACCACACAAGATGGTGATGGGGTCCGCAGCTGCCGATGGGGAGAATACTCTCATGGTCCTCTCACTCAGGAAAGATTCTAACCATCAGGAGAGAAGTGAGCTGCAGAGTCCAGGTGTCTATATAGGACCTTGTGATCCACAAGATCAAATGCAGCTGAGAGATCAAGTAGGAGCAGAAGTGCTGTCCTCCCTTTGTCTCTCAACTCATCAATTAGGGTTTTTAAATCAATTAAAGCAGTCTCCGTTCCGTGTAGTGGACGGAAGCCAGATTGTCTAGCTTCTAGGAGCTTGTTCAGTTCAAGGTGTTTTTGGATCTGGATGTAAGCAGCTTTGACAACACAAAGCAGTGATAGGTCAACTACCCCTTCCTTTAGCCCCTGAGACACAAAACGACCAGATCCAAGAAAATCTAGGTTCCTCAAAGATTTTAACAACCCACAATTATATCACTTAGAAAAAATATAATCATTGATGGAGCAGACGCCTAGGACTGGTTAACATGGCCGGTTTGGCGAGAACAGTTGGTGTATCATCATAATAATGGACGGAACCAATGATCCTCTGAAGAAATTAAAGCCACGCTAGCATGGTTCTTCCATGGAGACAGTCCACTAATGACCTGCCTCAAACAGACCCCTAAGGTATGGTGAACAAACACATCCTGCCATTTAAGCATCCGCTAAGGAGCCAGTTGAGATTCAGATACATTTCAAAAAGGTCTTCTCCGCACACGTCCCAAAGCAATCTGAGCCATAGACAGATCGCAATAGGAGCACCTGGGAAGGTATTGACTACTTGTTTGAACAAACTTGTTTTTTTGTCCTGAAGACGGCCACTACCAACTAAACCAACGGCACTGAGAGAGTGATGAGTGATAAAGGCCGAAACATATGTTGACTTTATATTAGGAAATCTGTATCTTCTTTTCCTATCTCTCAATTAACATCTAGCATCCAACAAGGGGTCTTCTGTAGATTATACTTTTGTATACCTCTGATTGGCATTTAGAACAACATAGAGTGGTTGTAAAAAACCTACACTAAATGAACAACTAACAACTGCCCCTCTAGATTTTTGTGACATGCATGAATGCAGGAGGGATCAGAAGAAGTGAAATAATGAAGTGTGTCAACAGTATCTTATACTGTCTTCCCTTTTTTAAGAATTATTTTTGTGTTTTTTTGTCTCTGTTCCTATTCATGATGAAAGGTTATGTGCTACCACCTCTTTTAGATTGTAAGTGCCTAGCACATTTTTGGTTATTTTAGTCTGTTATGTACAGGACTTTGTTTTAGTCCTTTAAAAGTTTTTGGCATAAAATGCATACAAAATAAATGATTATATTTTTTCTAAGTGATGAGATTGTGGGTTGTTAAAATCTTTGAGGAACCTAGATTTTCTTGGATCAGGTTGTTTTGTGTCTCAGGGACTAAAGGAAGGGGTAGTTGACCTATCACTGCTTTGTGTTGTCATATTTTCCTCCCATATGATAGAGTCGACCCCCGACATTAAAAAAAATGGGAATGCCCATTCTTTACTAATATCGCTGTAAGCAGCTTTGTCCTGTATTTTAAGTAGGAATGGTACCGTGGTAATAGGGCGGTAGTTGGTCGGGATAAGAGGGTCTAGTGTCTGCTTCTTAAGGAGTGGGAGCACCCAGGAATGTTTTAAGTTGGCAGGGATGGTGCCTAATGCAAAGGAAGCATTAATCAATTTGGAGATGAATGGTGATAGGTCTCTGGCAGTGTCTTTTATTAACTGTGCTGGGCAAATATCACCTTTACAGTTGGAGGGTTTGAGCAAGAGAATTATTTTTTCTACCTCTATAGGAGAAGTAGAATTTATTATTATGCGCCGTAGGTGAGTTACTAGGCGGCGGGATATTGGTCATGTGCTGTAAATTCAGCGTTTCTTTTTTTTTGCTGTATTTTGTTTTGGAGTGTGCTTATTTTATTTGCTAGCGCATGTTGGATATCTGCACACCAGGACTTGTCCTTAGTAACTGTATCGTGTGTGGCTACTGGTGACTCTAGTTCTTTCAGTATGGAAAAAAGCTCCTTCATACTAGAGTTGGAATTGGCAATGCCTTCATCATAAGAATTCCGTTTTTCCAAGCAGACTTCATTTTTATAATGCGAGGAAATGGAGGTTAGTTTTACTTTATTTTCGTTGGATGGGCATAGTCTCCAAGTAGTTTGACTTTTTCTTTTTAGGAGGCGTAGGTCTCTTAATTGTGGTGTAAACCATTTATTTAGGTGGGCTTTGGGTTTACTTGTCCTAAGTTTAAGAGGGACGATCTTGTCCAATGTGGTGATCATGATATTATTGTATTCATGGACTAGAGTGCTAGGCTCTAGATTTTCTGGCAGTGCATTTAGAATGGGTCGGATGGCTGGGATTACATTATCCACTGTAATACTCCTTTTGTTTCTGGTTAAGCATGGTGGTGCTAACAGCGGGGCCATAGGAACTGGTGTGGAGGTTAATAGGTTGAAGGGCACAAGTGAGTGGTCTGTCCAAGATTGAGGAGAGATGGAAGAGATGGTAGCTATGCAGTTATAATCCGCCCACCAGTCCAATGTTCTCCCCTTCAAATGGGTGGGTTTGTTGACTGTTTGAGACAGACCTGGTGCATTGATGGTATTGGCTATATCTGGGGCTTGTTTAGCCATTGGATAATTGAAGCCTTTGTTAAAATCCCCTAGTAAGGAGTAGTTGAGAAGTCAGTTTGAGGTTGTTGGTGATTATACTATGCAAATCCTCCTCAAAGGTACCGAGAGGACCTGGAGGTCTGTATATTAGATGAATGGTAAGTGATTGTGTGTTGTTTATCTGGAGTTTAGCAGAAAGGTATTCACAGGATTGCAAAGTTTGAGTAGGAGCTAGTCTAAGGGAAAGGCTCAATTTGGAAATAATGGCAATTCCACCGCCTCGGGAGCCATCTCGGTCTTGTCTAGTTATAGTGTAACCATCAGACTGAAGAAATCAATGTGCTGGTAGAAATAAATCTGCCAGCACATTGATTTCTTCAGTCTGTTTAAACAGCCGACCAGCTTTAACCGCAATTGCGAAGCCTTCAGAGTACATTTTGGGCATTGTCCCTTCAGCTTAAATTTCAAGCTCTATCCCTATTAAGCCTCAGATGAAGAGCCGTGGAAGGCTCGAAACACGTGTTAGGCTGTTGCTTGTACTAAACCTTGGACTTTAAAAGCTGTTCTTTCATACAAATCACTTGGACTCCCGATTTTTATTTTGCTATACTTGGCGCAGTGAAACTGGCACTTGTTTGTGTTGCAATTTTACCTTGCAAGGAATGGAATACCTCATCAGGCATTATGGCATTCCGGATGAAATCCAGTCAGATCAAGGCAGCCATTTTGCTGGACACAATGTGCAGAACGGGGCGCTAAAACAAGGCATCAAATGGACACTGCACATCAATCGATACCCAGAATCCTCTGCTCTGGTGGAACGCAGCAATGGGCTGCTCAAGCAACAAATAAAGAAACTGACTAAGACTCACACTCTCAAGGGGTGGTCCAAACACCTGGCACAAGCACTGTTTGAACTGAATAATCGTCCATTGGGAAACCGGCAGACACCCTTTGTGAGACTGACAAGTGAGAAAGTGGAATTCACAAAGACTCTTATTGTGTGGAAAACAGACAAAGAAGCAAAGCTACCTGTGCAAGCCACGCAGGTAGCATTGGACTTGATTTAGCTACCTATGAAGATGATGTCATACCAGCGGGGCAAACTAAATCCATATCACTGGGTATTGGCATCAAATTGCCGGCTGGCACTTATGGACGCATTGCTGCACGATCCAGCCTGGCGAAAAAAGGCATTGACATTTTGGGAGGTGTGATTGATCCTGATTATAGAGGGGCTGTTTCGGTACTGTTACATAACGCTGGTACATCTGCAGTACCATTAACCAAATAGGACCGAATTGCACAATTGATTTGTGAGCAAGCAGTTGTTCCCCTAGTGGTAGAAAGTATGCAATCCCCAGACACTACACTGAGGGGGGAAGGAGGCTTCGGTAGCACGGGGAAAAAGGTGTGGGTTCACCATCCAAACAAAAAGCCTGAGGCTGGGGAAATGTTAAGTCAAGGTGTTGGAAGTACTTATGTTGTACTATTGCAAAATTCTGACATGCCTGTTTATATTCCCGCTACTAGGCTTACACCACAAACCTAGAGCAGTATGAAGGGGATGGGACTTGCCTTGCTGTAGGTGTTCCTGGCCTGCCAAGCAAACGCTTTCTCTGTAAAGAATGGGTTGATGCAAGACGCTACATGGACTCTGAGAATCGCATGCACTACACCTGGTACTCCAGTCCTGCGTGACAACTACAACCGGACCGTAACCTGTGAGAAAAACGCTACAAATGAGTATCCACATGGAACTGCAAGAGTTCTGGCTTGGCACATTGTCGGGCATCTTTTGTCACTGACTCATATGACTGGCGCTTATGAAATCTTAGGCCCAAATGTTTCAGTGAATGGATCCAATAATGTGTTTGATGTGTCATGTTTCTTCTGCCCCAAGAACTGCAGCAAGTGTACTTGCCAAGATTCTTTGGACTATAACTTGACTAAATGCATTTCATACAATTGTGCATTGAAACAGCCACTGCCAGATGGTAGTATGGTGTTTGTATCTAAAACTAATATTGCATATGGTAGGCATCCCACTTGGAGAATGGTGTTCTTCAAATCACACAAAGTAGAAACTGTGAACATGCTAGATTTTCCAGTAGTAAGACAGCATTTAAATTGCAAAAACGTAATGCACGCCTCTATCATTAAAGAGGTACACTTAGACATAGATTTATCACGAGGCAATGTTTCCTTATTACTACCAAGCTGCTACAAATGGAGTTAATTTCTATGGCCCATTGCCAAATTGCGCGTGCGTAGCTAGGGGGTTAGATTCATTGATTGCGGGAGCAGCGGGGGTGGGAACATGAGCTTTAAATGCTTTTGACATAGAAACTGTGCGCAATAAATTTGCCACTATGGGTTCTGATGCCAGCGCCGCTAAAAAACTTCTGGCCCAGTGGGGCCCATTGATAAGCCTACCCTACGAAACACTGCTACAAGTATTGGCAACCACTGGAGATGGCAGAATTTTAGCTATGAAGACATTTTCTCTACCATAGGGCAGGTCAACAAGACTGCTAAAGACAAACGATGCATTTTATGGCAAACTTTGTTAAATCAGCAGGTGTTGGCTTTTCGCTCCGAATGGGGGCGACTATCCTCAACCCACTGGCACACAGAGCTACAGTTACCAGCAAACATATGGATTAAACCGCTTGCTTTTGATTACATGAATAACACATGCCACGCTTTAATGCAAGTTAGTAGAACCGCTTTTGCTTTAGAAATATGGTGTCCTTTTATAGTCTTGCCTATGAAAATAAATGGTTCCTGGTGGGTTCCGCAGATACGAGGGGAATGGTTAGACAGCCAAAACTACACCATCCACAGTCACACCTGCATGCCCTGGGATCAGGGGTGGGTGTGTCCCCTAAATGGGAGGGTTCCGGACCCATGCATACATTCCGTAGCAGGGGAGCGCACCTGGATGCAATACCACATTAATGGGACTGACATTTTCCAGATGGATCAGCATAAAGCTTGCATAGTTACTAATCATTCCTTGCTTATTAACAATTACAGGTTATTAGGGAATCCTAAAGTATTTTGCGAAGATCAGGTTGTGACTATCTTAGACATTGTTACTCACACCTTATATTCCTTAACCCAGTGGTCTCACACTACTTTGCATGCCGAGCTCACGCATCTGCTTAACTGGACTCTACCCTATGGGTTGATTACTGCCCGGCTTCAAGCTATTAGACAATTTGCCCAAACTGCTTGGAAAGATTTCCAGACGCTAGCTACCTCAGTTATCTCTGCAGACTGCAAGCTGATGATAGACAGGAACCAATTAATCAAAACTGCTGACCATCTGCAATCGGTTACTACTCACCACTGGTGGGATGTATTCACTGGATGGTCTCCCTCCTCCACTAAGCTGCTTAATATAATGCTGCATCCATTGCTGTGGCTGCTGATTTCCCTAATATTGATTGCTATAGTTTTTATTGGGCTCTCGCGCAGGATGACATTTCTCTATAATAGAATGACTGCGCTGGGAAAATGTTTGATCGGCCTACAGCACACTGTACATGCTTCTAAACCATGGCACTGAGTCAGCATTTTCAGGCCTCACTTTGAAAGGGGTGGAATGTCATGAAAAGCCTCTAGGTGCTTGCAGTAACCTGCACTTGCATTAACCTATTGAGCTATGTTGCGTGTATTTAGAGCTTATTCGAAGCATGGAGAAAAATGCTGAACCAGCCAGGCCTCTCGAACTCAGTGAGCCAGCATGCTTGCGAGGGGTTAACTGCAAAGGCCCTTCTTGAAGACATAAACATCTAGCTTTGCAAGAAGCTCTGCGCAGCCTTTAGGAGCCAGGCACAGCCTTGCTCGTCTTCGCTCTGCGAGTCAGGTGCACTGATAACACAGGAATGTAAGGCCTTCCCAAAACAACGTACACAGAGCCTGGGAGCCAAGACTGGCTGTTTCCAGTCTTGTAACTTTCCAGGTGAAAACATGTTTTGCCGCATAAAGGATGGACCCAGAAGATTCTCTAAGAGCTAGTGCGTCATAGTGATTAACATACAGCCCCTAATAAGAGAACTTTACCTGGGCCAGCTAGGGAGGGTCTCATCCTGGGCTGTTTGTGAGACGCGCGCATGGAAAAGAACAGCGCCTGGACGACCAGCCGTGCACTAGAGGGCCGAGACTCCTAGCATCACATCCCTGCTCTGGTGCAGGCCTGTGGGGGGCTTGGCAGTCCCCCCTCCCTTCTCGAGGGGTGCCAGGCACTTTGAGTGGCAAGGGTCCTGGGTGTGATTCGATCGTATCTCCATCCACGATACCTAGGAGCATAAAATCAATAATTGCATATTCATCTGTGACTGACAATTGGGATCATCCAGCTAGCACTTTCATTCCCATATTATTGTAAAATGCTGCTTAGTTCTCATTAGACACTGTACTAATAAATGCAAGCATCAAATTTTCTGTGTGATTGGCTTTCTTCCAGACTGAGTTCACTGTGCTTCGCATAGATACTTACTTGTGTGAGAGGGTGATTATGAGTGATTTTATTGCACTAAGGGCTGGTCCCAGGGAAGTGCGGGTTTTCCCTTTTCACTACAGGTTCTACGAAGCATCTCGGAAGAGAGGCCATGTCTATCCTGTTGTCTTGCTGCAAACTCGTCGTCGGAAAGGTCGCTACCGATGGCCATTTCCCATAGCCGACCATGGAAGTCGTCAATGCTTTCCTTGTGGGCATTGTCTTGCCTGGCTGATTTTGAAGCGTTCAAAGTCTGGGCTTAGTTGGGGCTTGAATTTTCTTGTTAGGACAGCTATCTCAGTCTCATAGTCGTCTTCCGTGCCTCGGTTTGGGAACGCGTTGAAGAGTCTCAACACCATGGTGCCAAGGTTGAACATGAGGAACATCGTTTTTTCTTCCCTGACTGTGCTTTTGTGTGATTTTAGGCTCATTTCAAATTGCTGGACCCATAGCTCTGAGAGGAATGCCGCACGGGGGCCAAAAGGCTTGAATGGCTTCTTGAACGTGCCCTGCGTGGTATCTAACCACCTGCTGGTGTCTGGGTTGTGGTTCTGTGGCCTGGCAGGTGTCGCAGCTGCCATGATGTGGTTTCATGCAGGTGTTGGCGGAGCTGGGTTCCCAGGGAAAGCATGTTTGTTTGTCAGGGTGTGACTCCCTCACAGTAAGGACTGGCTCTTGGTGGGCTAGGCCGTATTTGGCAGTGTTGTGTCACCTTAAACTTGTGCTGGGCAGTGTGCTGCTCCTGGTGGCTCTGCAGGGTAGATGTCTTGCCTGCAGACATATGGTATGGGCCTGAGTGGCCAGTAATGAGTTTCTGTCTTTCTCCCTGGTGGCCTCACCCGGCCACGTCATCATATACATCACATGGTCATCAAAGTGGAGGGTCCATTCTCCTTGGATTGCTTGGACTGTCATTGCCTCCTTCTTCGGTTGACCCCACAATCTTTAGGAAGAAGCTGGAATTTCTCGTTACTATCGCTCAGTCATCTGAGACCGTGATCATAGTTCCCTTGGTCTTTATCACCTCCACCTGGGTCGGCTCATGGGGTAGGGACATTTTCCATTTCGGGTGTCTGGACCGTATTAGCATTCTGTCCCCTACCTCCAGACTTTGATCCCATAATCCCATCCTGATGTTTTCCCTCTCATTAGCTCTCTTCCTCTTTCGAGCACATGGTCATCATTGATCATGCCAGGGCTGCAGAATGAGTGATCCGGCAACAGTCCCGTTGGGCATCGCCGGAAGAGCACATCCGTAGGTAGTACACCAGTTGATCAGTGGGGAGTGGTGCGATACTCTGAAAAAAACTGGTACAGGGCTCGCCGTTCACATTCACCTTGTCCGTGCTTAGTTGCTAAATATTTTATTTAGGGTCCACATCATCCTCTCCCCCTCACCGTTTGCTCTAGGCCACAACTGTGTCACCTATTGATGTCATACCCCCAGGCTCTGGAGATACTCGGAGGGTTCTCCGCTTTGGAAGGGTGGGCCATTGTCTGCGCACAGCTCGGCAGGAAGCCCACAGGTGGCAAATATATTTTCTAGAACAGGCACTACATCTTAAAGCGAGGTGGATTCTATGAATTCTACCTCTGGATACCTTGACCATTGGTCCACCAGGACCATGAAGTGTGTGTCTTGGCAGATGGACCCAAAGTCCATGTGTACAGTTCCCTAGGAAATGTTGCTCCGGTCCATAGATTCGATGTAGGGTTCTCTCTGGTATGGCATTGCCGCTTGACACGACACAAATACACAAATTCCTCTACTTCGAGGTCTGGAAACCAGGCTTTCCCCCGGAGTCGTACTGTAGTTTTGGCCACTCCCTAATGGCTTCTGTGGCTCCTGTGGGCAAGCTCCAACACTCTAGGCACTAGACTAGAGGGGATAACCATTTCGACCCTCTAAGGACCAGGCTGTTGTCCATAAATGTTAGTTCAGCTCGCACACGCCACATTTGTTCAAGCACCGTTTTTGCATCCTGTGTGCGCCCATATAGTTTTTCTAGAACTCTTTTCCATTCTCTTCAGGAAGCATTCATCGTTTGCGGACGCCTCCCTTATATCATCAATGGACATGGATATGGGCGTTGCGGCCGATGTGAAGGTTTGTAGACTTTCTTCTGTCTCCCTTTCCTCATAGGCTCCCCCTTGCCTCCTCGCCTATGTGGGGTGTCCGCCGTGTTAGCATTCTCCGGGCGGAATACCAGCTCAAGGTCATATTCTTGCAAGGCGAGTAGCCACTTCTAGATGCGAGCAAGAGGTTTGGAGGACGAGCCAACCATGATCGGATAAGCGGTTTGTGGTCAGTGACCACTGTCACTGACTTGCCATAGACATGAATGTGGAAGTGTCTGCAGCTCCAGAGTACAGCTAAGGCCTCACACTCTATTTGTGAATATCTCTGTTCTGTAGCAACTGGATGGGCATGCACGCAGTTGTCTGGCTGCATCAACACAGCCCCAAGACCAAACGGGCTGGCGTCCACAATGATCTCTGCCTTCCTATTCGGATCAAAGAAGACCATAGTATCTTCTGCTGTAAACGCCTTTGCTCTGTTCCAGGGCAGGATATTTTCTCATACAGTCCTTCTTAATTTAATTGTTCATTTATAATGCGCTTAATACCAGAGATTGGTTTCTAAGCGCGGAGTGGGATTCAAACCTGTGTGGTGCTGCATTGTCTTGCTTTCAAGACAAACACCATGCCCCGGAGCTATCCCCCTCCCCAAATCTCTTCGTGAGATTATGAAGGGGCTCAGACAGGGTGGCCAGGTTATGTATGAATCTTCTATAGTACGTGACCATACCAAGAAAGCTACGCACTTCAGATGCGTTAGACAGGGCCCCAGCCTTCTGGATGTCTTTTACTTTTGCAGGGTCAGGAGAAATCCTGTTTTCCTGAAGAAGAAAAATGAAGAACTCAATTTTCTTTTGTAAGAACATTTGTCCTTATGCAAAGTGAGTCACAGCTGCTGGATGCATCTTAAGAGGATCCTCAACCTTTCCAAGTGTTTCTGTTCAGAGCTGGAGTGGACCATGATGTCATTGCTTATATTGATGGCTCCCTTTAGCCCTGCCAACGCCCAGCGGATCATGTTCTGAAACACCTCTACGGCCGAGGAAATGCCAAACTTAAGGCGCTTGTACCTATATAGCCCTAGGTGTGTGGTAAACGTAGTATGCAGCGGGAGGCCAAGCCAGATGGTGATAGCCTGACCTTAAGAATTGTAGAAGAATTTTGACCCCTGTAAGTCAGCTGGAATGTCATTGAGCGTTGGGGTGATGTATCTTTCCCTTTTTATTGCTCTGTTTGGGAGATGCATTTCTACACATATACGAATGGAGTCCTGTTTGTTTGTTTTTTTGTTTGTTTATTATTATTCATAATGCGCATCATACCCGGGGGTAACAGGGCGCAGCAATTACACGTAAATGCAAAGCTTAGTTACACACAGTTATACAGGATACAAACAAGTGGTAAATTATATACAGAGAAGGCATATGTACAAAACATGATGTGCAGTGGGCGAACGTATGGACACAGGGATATATATATATATACAAAAATAGAGTCCAGGGGATCGTTAATTGCACACTGTTGTTGTAGCAGTAGGCGAAGGGTTTAGGAATGCTGGTTGTTGGATTATAACCAAATGATGGTGTTGGCTCTAAACTTGTGATAAGTTTGGTCTGTTCTAAGGCTGGGAGGCAAGGTGTTCCATAACTTAATAGTTTGGGTTTACTGTAAATTACAATCAGAGAGACCAACGGGGTCTGCCCTTCCAATTCTTCGATGATGTCCATGTTAACCTCACACGAGGAAGAGAGTATCAACACTCTCCCCTGAACCACAGATTCCAAATCGATTCGACCCTCACACCGTGGTTGGCACGGGCGCTTGAATGTCAAGACCACAGGTAGCCACGTGGCAGCCAATGGGGGGAAGAGGAATTAGGGAGAGGTTGTGGATGGGGTGGGGGAAGTTAGGGAAACCTGCTTGGATAGGTAAGGGGGAGCGTAGGAAAAAATACACATACATGAATAACCTGACGCAGTCCTGCAACCCTACTCCTAGCTGACCCCTACTAAGCTCCTAACCTCCTGTACCTAAGACATGCCGCGATAATCATGTACCTTTCCTCCCCCTTGAGAACACATATCTAGGAAAACCAAACATATAACATGAAACATGAACAACACTTAGCAAGCCAGATGGAACACACTGGGATACTTTCCCAAATGAACGTATAGACGCATGGCCACATTGTGAAAAGAACGACCGGTGGGGGGTGTCTGTACTTCTGCTCTCTATATGATAGAGGAGAGGCACAGAGGACCCCAGCCAAGATTCTCTAATACGGTAGCAATGGACGAGCAATCAAGGCCTAGCTTCTCAGGAGGTGATGTAGGCTGGTTCTTAAGTACAGTGTACCCCAAGCCCCCACAAAGGAATGTCCACACACTGTATTGGTTAGAACACAATCTTTATATAATCAATAGTCAAGGTTATGTACATTTATCACAATAACTCACTTTGTACTCCGGAAAATCAACAATGGCAAATATATACAATTCTAAAGTGGTACCACCCTTTGTATTAGATCTTATCAAAGTGCATCAACAATACTGTAACAATGTCACACAGATCAATAGAGTGAAACCAGCAATAGAGAGAGGAGAGAAAATAAGATGGTTGAGCAATAGTCAGAATGCTGGCCCCTACCACTAGGCACAGTTCTGTGTGGAGGTCCCCCCACCTGGGCAACCTGTAAAATAAAGATATAGCACAAGCCCAGTCCATATATTG